>NC_143260.1:95432272-95747272 GCF_984573655.1 Nuphar pumila | reverse complement strand
CAGTTTAGAACAATGAATTTTCAAGAAAGATCGACAAACAATCTTAAGATTGCAGGGAATGAGAGAAACAAGTTGCAGAAATTGGTATTTGTTTAGAAGCCAACAAATCCCCAAACTTAAGCAGCCACAAGGGTTGTTCATGAACTGCTTGAGTAGTAGAACACGATATCTCCAATATCCAGGACAAACTCAAGAACAACAGCTAAGGCTTCACGCATAGCCACACCCAAGAAACACCACAAGGCCTTCCCTTGTTGAACCAGCAACCTCCACCACGTCTAGCACCTTCCTCTTCTCTAGAATTTTTCCTCTTTCTCAAAACAAAAGCAAGCTGCCGACCTTCCCATCTTGGGCTCTTAAACTTCAAAAATTGAACTTCATAATGGAGGCGAGACCTCCCCAGTGCTGCCACCCAGAAATAGCCACTCACAAGGCTCAAATTGAAATGAACATTAAACATCCTTCAACAACCCTTTTGACTTCTGAGTCAAAACCTAAAATTCAAATGAGGGTAAAATCGTCCTCCAAAAGTGGCACCACATAGGGTCCTATATGGGTTTGGATCTTGGGCAAGATCCAAATACTTTATGAACTGGACCCAAAATAAAAAGCCTAATATTTTCAATAAGGCAAGAAAAAGAAAAACTAACATGCAACCGCGTACACCCTCTAGTGCCACAAAAAAATCCTATAGGGCACTAGAACTATTCAGATCCGTAGAATCTGGCACCTATAAAAAAATAAAATAATAAAAAAATATCTAATATGATTCCAAGCTAGACAAAATGGAATCAAAACATCAAATAGAAATATCGATGGACAATGGCTACTCCGAGGATCCACTTGGACCGGAAAAGTCCTTAAAGAGATTGGATTGTCTTGGGTAACGTTGCTTTGATCTCGTCTGGAGAGTTAGATTAGGATCCAACTCATCTTCAATGCTTGGATCTTTTGGATGCTCTGCATCAGGAAGCCAGATCAAAGCGGTATGATTCTCGATGGCCCAAAAATAGAAAGTTTTCTGAAATTGCTCAGTCCTATGAAGAGGTCATGAACACTATGATTCATACTAAGATATTAAAGTTGTCAACTATGCTTGATCCACTAATTGTGAAGGGGAGAGACCCAAGCAAGTACTGCAAGTATCATAGACCCTCAGGTCATGATACAGAACAATGCTTTGTTCTGAAAAATATTTCAAGATAACCTATAAAAGGGTGAGTTAGTCTTGAAATGTTTAGATCAATCTTCAACCTCAAACCAAGATATAGGAATCTACCAAAATCCTTTTCCCAACCATCAAAATACCCAAGGTGAAAATAGTGCATGTGAAGAAATCCATAGCTGGCCTATATTTCTTGAAAGACCTCAAAACCCTCCCAACTTCATCATCATCTAGTCTTTCATAGTAAGTTTTCTTGCATGACCAATTGACTTTTCTCTCGAGAAAATCCCTAAAATGATTCAACCAAAAAAGTTCTCAGGATTTTCCTACGATTCTTATTTTTTTCCAAAAGCATCAATGCTTTCTCCCAAGAAATTACAACCCCAATCCCAAAAGAATTTGACTTTGACATAGAAGAGTCATTCTCTCTAGAAAACTATCAGAATGATCATTGTCTTGAGGATTACCCTTTAACAACAATATTGTTATCTCCAAGAAAAACTGAAAGTTGGTGTAACCTAAGGGAGGTTTCTTCGTTAGGATAGTCCAAAGTTACCAACAACAATTTTTATCAAAGGAAAAATGTCAAAAGAGAGAAAGAAGAGTTTTTCTTAATCCTATGGTAGATGGAAAAGGGAGAGGACGTTCACAACAAAAGTCAGTGCAAGAAAGAGCAGTTACCCCTATTCAGCAATCCCTTCTGCAAAAAGAGGAACTAGGGATCCTTTAGGATTCAGACAAAGGGCCCTTTAGTCCAGAGGTCCGAGCACCCAAAAAATGGCAAGGAAATTTGTCCCTCCTCTATACACATAGGATGGGAAACCTAGTGTTGTCAAACTGCATGTTGTGTGATGAACTCTAGTCTTCCTTTTGATCCAAGACCATGGTCGAAAACAACATCATTCCCCTTTGGCATCAGATGTGGAGATCTGACTCAAAAAATGTATATATATCTTTATTCTAAAAATCCTAAAAATTGTAAAACTTTAAAATTCTAAAAATTTAAAATTCTCAAAAACCACAAAATTTAAAAAATTCTGAAAATTCTCTAAAAATGGGAATTTTAAAATTCAATAAAAATTGAAAATACAAAAAAGAAATCTAAAAATAAAAAATTTTGAAATTCAATTAAAATTCAAAATTTTCAAAAACATTAAAAAAGGATAAAATTTTCTAAAAAGTTGGAAATTCTAAAAAATAAAAAAAATTCAAAAATAAAGAAACTGATTAATCAGGAACTCCAAAAGAGTCTAATCCAATTCTTGAAATTCCTTTTTGTTTCAAAAGGCTTTTGCTCAAACTCTCTCAAGAATTTTCAAAAAGAATTCAAAATAATCATTTACATCAATATTTAAAGAAAAGGCTGCCAATTGCATGAGAAACTTGTTGAGTTCATGATTAAATTGATTATTCAAAATTCATGATTTAGGCCTTATCTCGATTGGAAGGACCCATTTGCCATCAAACAAGTCTTCAACTCCCTGACCTTAATCAATTTCTGAAATTTCATTCCTCAATTAGGGACATGGTGCTTACAAAAAATTATTCTAAGTCTCATAGAGAGATGCTTAATGCATTTCTGGTAGGCCTGGGTTAGGTTTTGGGACTTAGGTGGGCTTGGTTAGGTCTGAGGCTATGGTCAAAGTCAAAACCATGTTAAACAGGGTCAGTAAACTGACAAGTTTCGATAGAAAAATTGGTACGCACAAACGGTGTAGAGGAAAAATCTCAAATTTTAAGGGATTGTTCCAGATACACCTTAAAGAAGGTACAAACCAAGTTTCAAGGCAAGAGACACCAGTATGTCTGTATGAAATTAGGAACGGGACAAACAGGCAGGATAGGGCAGAGTCTGGTTCAGTTTGGTTCTAACAGAGTTTGGGAGAAAATTCAGTTATTGCAAACTACTACACAAAAAAATACTAAACTTTAGGCCATGGCTCTGGACATGTGGGAGAAGGTCCTGTTAAAATATTAGGTCCTAGCTCCACTGAGTTTGAGACTTATGAGCTTGAGAACCAGTGATAGGGATTTGGATTTTTGGATTGGGTTAGGACTAAGTTTTAACTCAGCCAGGTTCGGGTATAAAATATGGATCTCATGACTAGTTGGGGTAAAATGCTAATTTTTGGAAGGTAGGCTGAAAACACATAGGATTACTTATGGTTAAAGTTTCATCCCTAGATCAGCTTAGGTTTTGGAGATATGACTCGGACAAGTTGGGTCAGATTTTGTAGTTTGCAACAAACAGATTCTATGCCTAGGACTAGGTTCAATGGTTTGGGAGAGGTCAAGGAGAGGGTGGACTTTAGCTAAGGGTATGGTCAACTTATTAGGGTTGTCAGACTAGTTGGGGATATTTTAGTTCATTTGGGTTGTCCAAAGTATCACATTTTGGTGTTGGGTTGGGTCGAGTCCTCGTGTTGTTGATGTAGTCCATGCTAACACCAAGTAGATGAAACTCTACTCAGTACTTAGGCAATTATAGACCTAGGTAAGTTTGGTACCACCTTAGTTGAACATAGATGATCTCTTAGAGAAGGGTGAATAAGTCATGAGGTAGGGACTCACAAGGGTAAGGAAAGAAGAGAGAAACATCCCAGAGGGAGAGATGTCCAAAGAGAAAGAAGAGACGAGTTCTAGAGAGAGAGATCAATTCTTTATTTTCCATTCATTTTATTTCATGATCCTGAAACAAAGCTAACATGGCCTATATATAGACTAATGATGGATATTTACAGTCCTCACAAGTTACAAGACTGAATATAAATGCAATCCTAATTTCAAATACAACCTACTAAGCTTTAAATCCATTTTTAGTTAACACTTACTTGAGACAACCTAGATTATTAACCACCTATATAACCCCTAGAAAACACCTCACTTGGCCTAGGCTAAATTTGAATATCACCCAAGAATCATCATAAGCAGCCATGCACGTCCTTCTAGACTTCTCAAATGGGTTGGTCAACCTCCCTAGGTGGCCCCACAAGGGCGAGCCAATCATTAGGTGGATCCAGGTCCGGATGAGACTGCTTTCTTGGATCTGGATCCAATTTGTTGGGCGCTTCATTGGATCTGGGTCAAGATTTATGCTTTGTTGATACTTTGGATACATGTCAAGAATAATCTGTATCATCCCCTCCTTGAAATTTTACCTAGTTCGCTAGGCAAGAAATATTCTTCTTGGTTCCAACCTACTGCGACACCCAACATGCTTTTGTTGTGCCACTCTGATAACTCATCACTTGCAATGCTTCCTCCCCAAAACCAAAATTAAGCTATTATTGCTGAATTTGCAGATTTATCTACTGAAGAATCCTACTGTTCATTGGGCTTAAAAAAATATTTTCAATATCATGCCCATCTCTCTGAGCCACCTACTAAGCTAGCAAGGATTTTATTGGTGTGCACTCCCAACAGGTTCCCGACCTCAACGCACCATTTAAGTTACTTTAATTGATTGGACACTGACTCAGGTATGTGACATCGGCTCAAGGGAATCGGTTAAGTAGGTTCAGGTTTGGGTAGGGTCAGAGTTAGGGTCTCAGAAAAAAATCATTTCTCCCAAATGGTGTACAGAAAAAATCTGAAATTCTGGGAGATGGTTCTCGACACCATAGGGGAGGGTTCATAAAAAATTTAGGGTCAAAGGTCATGGGATTAGTGAGCTATCATTTTTTGAAGTCACAAAAAAAGTTAGGACTGGTGTAGGACAGACTGGGTTTGGGTCTCACAGGGTTTGGGAGAAATTTTTTTTCTTCCAAACAGTGCGACAAAAAAATATGAGATTTTGGAAACTGGTATTAGACACTATAGGGAGGGTTATGTCAAAGTTTGAAGGTCAAAGGACATGGGAGAATGGAGTTACAATTTTTTTTGAAGTTCAGGGAAATTCTGGATTACACAAGAACATGCTAGCAGTGGGTACCAAAAGGCTAGATTCTAAAATCTAGTTATTGTAATTGGAAACTCAATAAATCCTAAAATTTTGAGACTAGGTTAAGGACACACTAAAGAATCTAGGATCCAAATTTCATACCTAGATTCATCATTGTTTGGGCTTGGTGATTTTTCAAAGTTAGATTGGTTTTGGGGTTCTACAGAACTGGTTGTACTCACTAAAGTTTTAGGTAGGTTCTTACTTTGTTGGGCTAAGAGAAATGGTTTAGGTATGATGGTGAGGTGCTTTAAAGGACTGCGATGAGCTTGGTTTTAGTTGGCAAAGTCCTAAACAGACGAGGAAAAGAGAGAAAATCCATCCCCTTTCTTAGCAGACTTTCTTCTAGTCTACTACACCACATGGCACTTGTGTGTGTCATTTTTGCACACAAGCGGTCCGCATAGGTGAGCCCCAACCTAAGGAGCTCCCTTCACTAGTGGTGCACCCATGGTCGGCATCCTCCAGGATTAAACATGGAGTTTTGATCAACCATCTACGTTGCTGAGGTTATTTCTTTACGTTAAAAACATTGGAACCGAACTCGATATGGTTTCTCCAACATGAAGGCATAGGAGAATGAGACAGCCATCATTGATACCTTTAATGGTGCAGCCCACAATGCAGAGCATCTTCTCTAGGGTGCCTTGTGGGAAGAGCCATGCACACGAGGAGTAGGCGCTTTCGCCTCCCTCGTTCTGACCGTCACTTGGCCCCTCATCCATTTTGGCCACGAGCCTCGGTGGTTGCCCATCTCGAGCAAGGAAAGGCTCACCCTTGATGACTTATGTAGCATGAAGTGATGGCAACAACATAGGTGGTGGCATCACGGTTCAGGTCACCATGTGCAACTCAGTCTCCTTTGTCTCCTTTTTAAGCTTGGGTGATAGCGGAGCCGAGAAAGGAGTCACGCAAGATTTATGAAAATTTTCAAAATCTCCCAAGTTTTTGAGTGTCGATATTTTGCCATTTTTGGCAAAAACTCAGCAATAAAAAATAAATTACAAAAATATAAAAAAATTATAAGAAAATATAAATAAAACATATTTAAAAATAAAAATCTCAAAAGCTTTCACGATAAATATATTTTAAAAACGTAAATATCATGATATTTGCCATGGTTTGAAAATCTAGTGAGAAATTGCCAATTTAAACTTTGAGGCAATTTTTCGTGATATTATCACGAGATTTTTATAAATCTCGCGATATTTATCATAAAGCTGCCAAGTAGGGGTTGGGGCCTACAAAGTCTACTACCATAGGTGGCCTGTGGGTTTGCCATGTAAGTTGGGGACTCGTATGCACCACGAGATTGTTCCTTAGTTTCTTTCGAGCACCTTTCACCGGTCTTGTCATTGGATTGCAACATCAAGGTCGATTTGCATGTCGAAAGTCAAACATGCGCTTTAAGAAATTTTCCACCTTGGGAAGCAGGTTAAAGAAGCTTCCACATAGCCCGGATTTCCTTTTGCATCTGTTGTAGCAAGCTCATGATGTCATGTACGACATTAGTTATGTGTTTTCCAACCACATCGCTATTGGTGTTGCTCTTTTTGGTGAACAGGTTGGTGGTTTTGATAACAAAGACAAAACTCATTTATAGAGATTTAGAGGAACAAGGATCATTCACTCTAATACCAACTTGATGTGCTCTTGGTGGGCCAAGGTTAGGTTTTGAGACTTAGGTCGGCTTGGTTAGGTCTAAGGTTAAAGTCAAAGTCAAAACTGAGTTAAATAGAGCTAGTAAACTGATAGGTTTTGGTAGAAAAATTGGTATGCCCAAATAGTGTGGAGAAAAAATCACAAATTTGAAGGGATTGTTTCAAACACCTTAATAAAGGTATGAGCCATGCTTCAGGGTTAAGAGACACCAAAATGGATCTGTATGAAATTAGGAACATGATGGACAAGCAGGACATTACAGGGTTTGGTTCAGTTTGGTTCTCACAAAGTTCATGAGAAAATTCAGTACTCCCAAACTACTACACATAAAATTATCAAACTTTATAGCAAGGCTCTAGACGTATGGGAGAAGGTCCTGTTAAAATATCAGGTCTTAATTCCACTGGTTTGAGACTTATGGGCTCAGGAACAAGCGACATGGATTAGGGTTTTGGATAGGGTCAAGACTGGGTTTTAACTCAGACAGGTTCGAGTATAAAATATGGATCAGTTTAAGGTAAAATTCTAATCTTTGGAAGGTAGGCTGAGGACATGTAGGAGTACCTAGGGTTAAAGTTTTAACCCTTAATCAGCTCGGGCTTGAGAGATATGACTCAGACTAGTTCGGTCTAATTCTGTATTTTACAACAAACAAATTCTAGGCCTAAAGGCTAGGCTTTAGCTAAGGCTATGGTCGACTTACTAGGGCCATGTAGGTTGGCTGGGGAAGGTTTGGTCCCTTCGGGTTGGCCAAGGTACCACATTTTGGTATTGGGTTGGGTCAAGCCCTCCACGTTATTGATGCAGTCCATGTTGCCACCAAGTAAAAGCGACTCTACTCAGTGCTTAGGCAATTCCAGATCTAGGCATGGTCAGTACCACCTTAGTTGAACATAAATGAGCCTTTAGATAAGGGTGAATGAGTCAGTGTAACACCTGTGATTTTGATTTAGTTAACTTTTAAATTCAAGTTAAATTTAAGTTAAAATCATGTTAAATACATGCAAAATTCAAGAGTTTAAGTTGAATTATGACTCCAGTTAGATCCGTTATGAGCCGTAGATCTCGTAGGAGATCCGTTTCAGTGATTTTGGATTTTGGTTGGTTTAAAAAATGTAATTTTTTGGTTTTCTTGATTTTAAATTATTATGAAATTAAGTCTCAAGTTATGAAGAACGTGGCAAGACTAATTGTAAAATTTAAAATATGTAGACTAAACAAGGAAGTAAATGATTTGTATATGTTTAGATTATGAATATTGGATTTGGATCTAAATCTTAGCATTTGGGTCTAATATGGATTTGGACCTTAAATTAGGTAATGGATTTAACTAATGGTATTTGGATCTAACCCAATTAGGTTGAATATAATTCATGATATTTGGATCTAATTAGGGATATATTAGATTGGATATAACTTGGGATATTTAGATCCAATCTCATTAGATTTTACCAATAGGGTTGAACACTCTAAACAATGTCATTATTGTTTCTATATAAATTTTGCCCGATCGGTGGCTCACCTATTAGATCAGAGTTGACCTTGATGTTTCTTATTTCAAGGGCATCAAAATTGACTATCTAAATGCCCAAATTGGTGTTGATTTTAGCACTTTATTATTGATCGAAGTTTATGGCTAATTGTAGGTCAAAAATCAACATTTTTTATCTTCGACTAAATTTTCTTGCTAATCCATGTGCGTACAATTAAATCTAAGACTACTACAACGATCTACGTTTCAAGGACTATCAAATTGACTATTTAAATGTCGAATTTTGTTGATTCTTTGGGTCTGTAGGCTTCTCGAAAGGTTACCATATCACTAGAGCCCAAGTCAGGGTAAGAAGTTTTTATTTTTCTTCTCTAGCTTAATTAATTTTGGAATTTAATGAATTAAGACCCATAATTTATTTTTTTTATTTTATTAATAAAAAATTAATAGATATTATCATCTTATATTAAAGAAGAGACTCTTATTTAAGCCCATCTATAAATAAAGACCCTCATAAGGAGGATTAACAAAGTTAATTCTCCCTCCCTCTCCCATTCTCATTAGAGTTCTCTAATTTCTCTCTTTCCTCCATCTTCTTCTTTTTTCCTTCTTTCATGGAGCTTTTTCAGTAGCCATTGAAACTCCTTAAATGTTTGAAGACGGGAGACGAAGACCGATCTACGTTTGAGAAGCCAATTTTAATTCTTTAGAATATATATAGTGAAAGTATTCATTTTTTGTTCTTGTGAGAATTTTAGGTAGGTTAGAGGAACTCTAACTCAACATAGAACTGGATCTATTTTCTGTAACAGACTTGGGTCTAGGTGATCATGTATAATGTTACAGGTTTATATGCATGATTACATGCGATAAATGCTTAAAATGCTTGTTTGCTAAGGGTTTTATTGATTTTTACCAAATCATAATTTGAGCAAATTTGAGTTCTCTTTTAGCTTTTTTGTAGAATTGAATAGGTTGTTAGAAAATATTTTTAAAAAATAAAGTCTTTTGAAATATTTGCAAAATCCTTAGACTTTTTCTAAAAATTTTCTGACAAAACCTAATTAACCCTAACTTCTAACTATAAATAGTTGTTTTTGAGAAGAGAGTAATGTTTTTCCCTCTATCCTTCTGTGCCCCCCTCTCTCTCTCTCTCATCTCTACCTCTTCTTCCCCTTGTCTCTTCTCAACCAGTTGCCTACCTTATTCTTCCTTCTTCTTTTTCTTCTTATTCACTCTTTCTTTTAAACCTTGTCGTTGTCGGGTGTGCAAACTATATAATCTAATATGAATGCTTTAAGGGTGAAAACTCATAAAAAATAGGCTTTTAAGGAATGAGTTTGATCTTATATGAATGTTTTACATGATCTAATGTTTTTAGAGAATTTTTAAGCCCCACAAAAAAAATTCTGATACTAATCTAGAAAAATATGGCCACTTATATAGATTTCAAAGAAATGACAATAGATGCATGTTATAGTTTATTTTGAATCACAAGTATGAATATGCACAGTTTATTTTTTGAAAACTAAACAAATGAACAACATTGAAAAGAATAGCTTAAAAGTGAAAAAGAGCATATGTTTAGTTGTTTGATCTCTTTATATTCCCTAGTAGTTGGGCTCAGACATAAGTTGAAGTGTTTGATTTTCATGTCGAAAAGGATAATGAAGGAAGTCACTTCTTTGCCTAAGTTAATATATGTGGCCTATTTTGTTCAAGCAAGTAGAGCCTGAGGGGTATTTACACCTGGTGCCCTAAAGCCATCTGGCTTGGGAACCACCGACCCAAAAGCTTGTTACATAGACTTTATAGAGAGCCTAATAGATGTTGACATTACACATGACAAGAAACAAACCATACATAAAACTATGAAAATGAAAGGTATAGTGACTCGAATAATTAAGTCCAAGGATACTTTGTATCTGGTGCCCTAAGGTCGTCTGGCCTGGGAGTGACTGACCCAAAGCTCATTACATGGGTCATGAAAACTAAAAATTTGATATAGTGCTCAACAAAAACAAAGAAAAAGTGTGAAAAATTTGAAAATCTAGAAAAAAAAAGAAAAAAAATGAAGAGCAAGAAAGAAAAAGTTCACTGCTTAGGAATAAGTATTGAGAAAACCTGTGCAGAAAACATATAAGTGAGGAGAAATAAATAATGACATGTATATATTTAATTTTCTAAGAATAAAACATAAATAATTATGATATTTAGAAAAGTAGAATAAAAAGTTTTAGTCTGTGGTGGCATGTAAAAGGCTTTAATTATGTTTTAAAAGTGTAATGACATGAAATATTTGCGAAAACAAACTCTTTAGTTGCCTAATGCTTCTTGAATTGAAATCTTTATGCATACATAACAAAGATGTTTGTGAGTAGCATCACTGCAAACCCTCACGAGACCTTACTCGTGCACTAGGGTAACCCAGGGTTTTAAAGGGCTTGTTGAATACACTAAATACAACCGTGATTCCTATGAAAGTGAGTTAGGTTTTTATTTTTTTAGTCTGTTTTTGTTTTTGTTAGGCCAGTTTGCTCGAGGACTAGCAAACGATAAGCATGAAAGAATTTGATCATGCATAATGTTACAGGTTTATATGCATGATTACATGCGATAAATGCTTAAAATGCTTAAAATGCTTGTTTTCTAAGGGTTTTATTGATTTTTACCAAATCATAATTTGAGCAAATTTGAGTCCTCTTTTAGCTTTTTTGTAGAATTGAATAGGTTGTTAGAAAATATTTTTAGAAAATGAAGTCTTTTAAAATATTTGCAAAATCCTTGGACTTTTTCTGACAAAACCTAATTTACCCTAACTTCTAATTATAAATAGTTTTTTTTTAGAAGAGAGAGACATTTTTTCCTCTAGCCTTCTGCACCCTCTCTCTCTCTCTCTCTCTCCTCTCTACCTCTTCTTTCCCTTGTTCTCTTCTCAACCAGTTGCCTACCCTATTCTTCCTTCTTCTTCTTCTTATTAACTCTTTCTTTTAAACCTCGTTGTTGTCGGTTCTTCTTGCCCTTATCGTCGGAGAGATTGGAGGTTTGTTCGATTGTAATAGAAAAGCCACTTCTTCTCAACCCCTCCATCGAAAGCAGATCGTGAGGTTTGCTTCTTCTCCCTCCTCTCCTTATGTATATATATGCATAGATTAGATTTTTATTCATTCGTTGAATGCATAGATTATATTTTTGTTACACTTCACATATCATAGTTTATTCTCTGCATATGCATAGCATCTAAGATAGTTCTTTTTGTTTCTGCATTCAGGTTGTCCTAGATTGGTGTTTCTGCATATAGGTTAAATATATTTTGAGATCATTGCGTAGCTTATTGGTTCTTTGAAGTTCGATCCCAGCTTAATTAATTTTAGAGCACGTTGATCCATCTTAGTCTATTGGATTGACAGATCCAACATGATCATGCAACGTCATATTTTTTTTAGCCCACACAAATATGATAGGAACTCGTTTCCCTATCAGATTTGTGTTTGTTGTGGATTGCACGGACGTTGGCATGGTATACAGAACTTGATCCAAACAAATCAGTGTTGCAACCGATCGGTTATGTAGCTGATTGCGACCATATCAGAGAGTGATCTGGTCGGCTAAGGCCGACCCTCTTCACATGTTGGCTGTAGCAGTTAGACCAGTGTTCGACTGGCAACGTGACACCATTGAGTGCATTGATCCAGATTTGCAGGGCATGATCGAGTACTCTGCGGGTTAGACGCTGTCACAATCAATCCAATATGCTCAACAATGAAATCTTGTTGCAAACCGTAGCTAGGATCGTTTAGTTTTAGTTTTAAGGTCGTAGTTAATTAATTAGTTTCTAGTTATATTGTTGATGGCGTTGTGTGATAATTACTTTCAAGTATTAGGATCGGTTCTAATCTCATTTGTTAGTTAATTAGTTAGGTAATATTGGGTTATTACGATTCAAAGTCAAACTGTTAACCCATTGATATTTTCTTTTCTTTCTTGTTGCAATTAAATTGCAGTTTAGTTTAGAATCGTTTTCTTAGAGTTAACATGTTAGGTATTTCGTTGTATTACAATTAATTCGAGTATAGACTCATTCACGGTTCTCTTTCTAGACTGTGCTTTCTTCTCTTTCTCTAGCATTAGTTTACTTGTTAACAATAGTTTAATTGATTGATCAATAGTTTCTTGCTTGTTTTAACAGAGTTACCTTAAGTTCATGTTTTTATTTAGTTAGTTGTTTAGTTGGTTTCAAGTGATTAGTTGTTCATGTTCTCATTACTTCACAAGTAATCCGTTAATTGATTAATTCATGTCATTAGATAGAAAAACAATTTTCATAATTCACGTTTTTGTTGAATTAAAAGGTTAGTTCGTTTTAGTTAATGGCATGCTTAGTTAGATTTTATTTAGTTAACTTAGATGCATACTATTTTTTCATTATTGCATAGTTAGTTTCTTTATCATTTGAAGTAGTTTAGTTGTTACATAGTGTTGCCTAGTTTGTTAGTTAGTTTTGCTATTTTGTCATTTAGTGATTTAGTGTTACATGTTAGTTAGTTATTATAGGTTGTTAGATTAGTTAATTAGATTCATGTTTTGTGATTTTTTTATCAAACTAACCTTTAACTTTTGTCTAGTTTTTTGTTGTTTTGTATTTTTATTTTTGCATAAAAACGTTTAGACGTGCAGTGAACCCTCAAAAGTACCTCCGAAGAACCCTCTAAGGTCCCCTCAAAAGGCCCTTCAGAGAGCCCCTCAAAAGGACCCTTCACATAAGCATTTGAAGAAATAAGAACTATCAAGAAAGGGACTAAAAGCTTAAAGCACTGAAGACCTTTCTTTTATTTTTAGATTAAGATTTATTTTATTTTATTTAATTCATTGGGTCTGTAATAAAACCGTTAATTATTCTTTGTAAGTCCTCCGTAGAGGGCGGCACTCGTTCTTTTATTTAATTAATTAATTTTTATTTTTAAGGCAACAAAAGTAGTTCTATGTGGGGTACAAAAGTACTTATATTGTTCCCTGAGTTTGACCCAGACTCCACCACTCGTGCGAGTCAGTTTTTATGATTTTATGCACGGTTTGCACAAATGTTTTTATTAAAAATATATCTAAAAAATACTCTATTAAAAAAGATGCATCACCAGGTCCCAAACGTGAATCAGGTCCAATCAAGAATTCAAAATCCAAGATGGAAACAAGACATTACAATTCATGAATAAATTTTAAACAATCATTAAACAAATTTACTATTTCCGTTGCATTCTAAGGTCCGCAACATTGTCAAAACAAAATAACAAGCTTTAATAATCATAAACTATTTTTTTAAACAAATTTTGGGACTAAAATAGTTGGTTCTCGGTACTGCCTACACCATCCCACCATCGCTCGAGCTCATTTACTCCTTACCTATACGTTCATGATATAGGGGTCAAACTCAATGAATCTCAGTCAAAACACTATACCATTATATACATGTGCAAAATCAAGTATACAAGTAATCATACATCATTTTGGAACATATACAATGCAACATAACAACCATAATGCATTCAGATAGACAACTATTGCAAATAAATTCATACAACATATTACAAAACATGAAGCTACCAATGATTACATGTTTGAATCATTAAGGGCAAGTTTTCAACACAAGTTCATCAGAAAATGAATCTACTCAGTTGTAATGCATTGTTTTCTTGCTTACCATTCCTGTGGGTACTCACAAGACAAATCTCAAACCAGAGAAAACCACTCAAAAGTTTATTATGTCATTTATTTTAATGACCCAAGTGACTTACTGAAATGGATTCGCTAAGGCCGGTTCATGGTCAAGATAAACCCTACCAGTGGCAACACAAACATAATATATCCTAACAAACTTCTACAGAAGACTTGGACATACCACCTAGGACAATATTGGTAGTTCGGTCCCCTAATTTCTAAGGACTAGGGACCAAATGAATTTTCTCGCTAAAAAAAAATTATAACCTGATCCATCAGAGTGTGTATCAACTACCCTCTGTAAGGTAGACCCAAACTAAATAAGTTATCGAGTTCTCTTTATTAAGGGCAAGTGTTAATGCATTTTAATACATATGCCATTTACCATTTGGCCCTTTCTGGCCAAATAGCTTAAGTACCCCTCTAAGGTAACTTTATAAAATTGTCTTTCTCAGCAAAAATATCATACCACCCACTCTTGGCAGTTACACAATTTATTGGCACATTCATGTAGATAACCTATTTAGTATGCCCTTAGTACCTTCAAACCATTGGCTCATTCATGTTGTTATGTGTGCATGTATAACTTCATGCATTATGGCACCACATCGGTTCTTTTAAACCAATTGCTCATTCATGTACTTATGAGTTGATGTGTACATGCATGTTTTTAATGACTTCTTGAACTATGACACCACATGTCATACTTTTATTGGCATACCTTGCACATTGTAATTAAGGGTGATAATGGATCGAGTTTACCCTCACACGACCCTAACCAAACCCTATAGGGTCCAATTATGGTGATAAATAAAAAGACTCAATAAAGACCTAGGTCCGGACTCGAAGGTTCGATTAATACATAGATCCAGGTATATTTTGTGAAATTTTATACCAAACCCAGATTTGACTCGAGTTTCGATAAAGACCTGCAATTTTTAAATGTAAAAATGATAAAAATATGGTTTTACTGGGTATGGCCCGAGTCTAGTTCATGTAGTTTTTATCAGGTTTGGTTATGGTTTCTCTTATGGTAGGTATAATTAGACCTATGTTCAGAATCGATACCATACCCAAAAATTTGGGCCAAGTTTGGCTCCACCTGAGTTCCAACCAAACCCGACCAATTGACACCCCTAATTATAATCAGATGCTATAATATCATTATTATTCATACATCATGACAAAATTAAAAGCTCTGCATTGAAAAGATGACACAAACACACTGCCTCAATAGGCCCATATATTCTTTATCAGTATGTCACATATCCATCTGACTCACTTTTGGAACCATCACATATCCATCTAGTTCACTTATGTAACCATTTTATGCATTCAACAAAACAATCCACTTAACTCGGGACTTATAATGCAAAAATTTACCTAATGTTAGAAATTCTGTCATAAATCATACAAAATAATTTAAGCTCTATACTTTTAACTAAAGGCACTTATGTATGTTACATGCATACAAGAAATATCTCATACCTTAACTTGTTACAAAACATGGAATAAATTTTTTGAAATACAAACAATTTTCTGATTACAAAACAAACTTGATCAATTTTGCCTCTTTTAAGAAAAAATAAGTTATAAAACTATAAAACCTATAATTTTTAAGGATTATTAATAAATAAAGAATCCAACTTTATCGTTGAGTTAGAAATGTATTTCTACTGTTTATTTTCAAGCATTGGTATTTTACATGGCCAATTACTCATTTCGGGTCAATAGTGGTAAAATTGACATTTTTGGAATTTCTTGAGAGAAAATACTATTAAAATAATTTATTTAACATAAAAGCTATTTGTTTAAGTGTCGTAACTCACCTAGGCGTTTTCAAAGTGTTTTGAAAACTAACTAGATATATTTTGATGGTTTTCGAAAGAAATTCTAATAAAGGGTATTTCGGCCATAAAATAATATATGAGAAATATTTAATCGAATGAATTAGTATTTTAGAATACCAAAACCATGAACTATTCAATATTTAGTATAGTTATTTGGTGTTAATAAGATAAGAAAAAAATATAATTTTTAGAAAAGATTATGGATCATAGAATGGATATGAACTTCGTGCGGGTTGGGCCCAAATGGATCGACCCAAGCATAAAGTTTAAGAGTTTAAAGCAATTAAATGAATATTGCATCTTATTCTAACTAGGATTTTTTTTAAAAACAAATATTGTTCAGATGTAACTTTTATTAGTTAATTTAAGTTTTGGGTTTTAATTAATTAATTATTTTTTTTTGTCATTTTAGTTGGAAAGACCTGATTTGGGACCCGGTTTGGATTTGCACGCATGAAAGGGAAAGGAGGGGGCGGGGCCCACTAGGGCACCCAACCCCCCTCTCTTCCGTTTCTTTCTCACTTCTCATTTGCCCCAGCCGACCCCCATCTTCTTCTCTCATTTCTCTCTCTCTCTCTCACCTTTGCAACCCTCCCCACCACAGTCGTCGCCTGACCGGTGGTCGGACGACCACCCAACCGTCACACTCTCTCATTTTTCACCGCTGAAGGCCAGCCACCATTGACGTCATCCTCCATCGAGCGGAAAGCCGACCCTTACGGTGGGATCCCAACCACCCTTGGAAAAAAAATAGTAAGGTCTTTCATCTCCGTCTTCTTCATTTCCCTCTTTTCCCCCCTTTTTCTCTTGTTGATTGGCATAAATCCTAGCCAATTTACCCTAATTGGGTTTCTCTTTGATTATACGCCAAATCTAGTTTTGGGGAAACCGTGTCCCAGCCGGTTTGAGCCTTTATTCAGTCTGCACTTTGTACGGAGGTATGTATTTTACCTCTTCTTTCCCTTCTCCTTCAAAGTCTATTTTGATTTTAGTGTTTTAGCCCTGGCCGATAGACCGTAACTAGGATTTCTTTGATTTTTTTACATTTTCCCTACATTGGGATGCATGTCCAACTGATTAGGCTTGTTTCCATCCCACCAGCGTGTAGAGGTAGTTTTTCATTTTTAGTTATTGATTCTTCATTGTTTATGTAATTTTCTAATTGATTCTCATTATCTTGAGTTCCTTGATTTGCATGCTTGATTCCCAGCATTGGGAATCATGCCCTGTAGCTGACGCCACCCCTATCATCAGCAACAACTTGGTTTTCATCGGCATTACTTTCTCTTTCCACGATTTCCTCATTTTTGGGTCGATTTTCCAAGGAATTTTGATATTCCTTTGAAATCGCATGCCTCAATATTCATGCAGCTACCATGGTTATGCATTAACAATGTGCAGATCAGGGCAGATGCCCATCAAAACCATCTAGTTTTGCTCCAGAATTTAGGTATATGTATTTTTGTTGTTTTCCATAATCGGATTACCGAATCGTGTTGTATTTTGTTGTTTTTGTGTGGAAGCATATTCCGACAAATTTATTATATTTTTGTGTAGTGATGTAGCGCTTTCCTACTGTGAAGGATGCCTAGCTGACCTTATTGTCCTGCTTTGCTTGGTGTTGCACATCACAAGCCAAGTGTTTGGTGATTTGCCAACACTTTTATAAACTTTATGAATATGCTCTTGATTACCTAGTTTTGCATCATAAACATGCATTTGAATGCGTGCGAATATGAATAGTTAACCATGTTAACACACATATTGCTAGTGCGGTCTTCGCACAGGCACATGCATAATTTGTTTTCGCAATTGAAATGTGCTTAGAAGCACTTATCAATTTAGTTGTAATAAAATAAATGCTTTAAATTATATATATTGCAATGTGCTAATTGATTCACAAGTACAAAAAGGAAATAAAATGATACTAAATTACTAAGCATCGCATGCGGAAAATCGAGTAAACACCAATAGTAAGTATATGTGATGCAAATGCATCACACAATGATTTATTTTATTGTATGCAATACTTGCATGCACCCACACACCACTTAGTTTTGGATATGTAGGACTATTGTGATTGTAGTTCAGAGATCATGTTGAATATGATTTGAATATATGGGAATAGAAGTGCTTTTCTTATCGTGGTTCAAGAGATCATGTTTGTCATGATTTTAGGTAGTGGAATATGAAGTGTGTTTGCTGCATGTATATGGTTGAGCATGCATTTGTGTAAAATATGATGAGATTAACATGACTATTATGAATGCTTGTATGAAATGATAATTTTCTAAAGCATGCCATGTATGTATCATGAATGTATGTTTTTAAAAATGAATGAATCATGTATGTGAATATGAATGGACTCTAACATGTATCATGTTTGTGAGTTGACTTATGATGTGACATGTATCATGCATGAGAAATTGAATTATATGTGACATGTTTCATGCATAAAAGCATGCATGGTTGAATCATGCATGAGAGCATGAGTGGATGGATCATGGCATGATAAGATCATGCATGAAAGCTTAAATGAATATATTATGTCGTATGCATGAGGGCATAGTTACAAGATAATATATAGCATGCAAGATAAAAGGGTCCGAACGATATAATTTTAAGTAGGTGTTGGACATAGCCGACAGGTGATACAATTTTATCACAAAGGGCCTAAATTCACAGTTGTGAAGGGCAAAAGGGTCCTAACGATGTCGGATATTTGCAATTTTTGACATCGAGAGAATATAAAAAATTATAGGATTTTTAAGAAATTGGGTCAAATTATTCGCACAATATAATCATTTTCCATTATCCTAAATAGACCTTGAATGGGACATGGATCTTAAAATAAAGATCCAATCCAATTACAACCCAGACCTCCAAATGGTGTATGTATAATCCACCCTCCTTGGAATTACTTTGTCCTCACGGCAAAACTTAGAATCCAACTCCACAGACAAGATCTATATCTACTATACTAGTATACTAGCTACAATCCACCTCAAAATCGGTAATATAACATTCCCTCCATCTTCTCCACATTTGGTGTATAGCCATACTTATCTTTAATTGTTTCATGGTGATATGGGGTTGTTTATGTCCCTCTTCAAGGTCTCAATGGGAGAAATTTGGGAGCATGCTTAGTCGGTTTTTATTGACACAATTTTTCTAAATAAGTGTTATTTTTTAAAATATCATATTATTCTTGACATTAATGCGATAAGGACAAAGTCTTAATATTTTATATTTTTCTTTGGTGATTTTACTAGTATATTAACCATATGACCGGTCTCATTGGAACCATACGGAGCTTTGGATAAACAGACATGAAAGATGCATTTTTTGAGGCTTGAAGGGTAATGCAAGTATAACCATAAGTATCACATGGAAAGATATGGCAAAACACATTTATAGTATCTACTATCGTTCTTTCTTGAATGAATTCTTAGATGTTTTATATGACTTTGCATAACTTTTGATAAAATCTATGGATATTCAAATATGACCTAGATTATGTCCATGAACTGTTGTTTTGGTATTGTATGTAAGTATGACTTATGCAAGATCTTGTCTTGGCTTTTACCAGTAGGGTCTTCTGAAGATGAAACCAACGGGAGATGGACCTAGTTACAATGCCAATATAAGTAAATAACCTAGAAAAGTAGTATAAAACTGTGAAGCATGTGGCACACATGCTTGTAGTAAGCCCGATATTGTCTCAATACCAATTAGTTAAATTGATATGTATAGGGCAAGTAGCGTTATTAAGAGGTAATGGTTAATAATCACACTCATTAGTAGAATTTGAGATATGATTGGCTATGCCAATGTTAATCTTAGACAATCATTGCGTCCTGTATTGATACCATATGTCTATGTACTGGGTGAGCAAAGCATTTTTTTATGCTCCGTGAATGCATTATATTAAGGTTAGATCTCTAGTACGTCTTTCAATATGGTCTCAGTTAGTTTACTCGTAAATATGTGTAGGACCATAATCCTACCTTTTGAAAATAGATTTTAGAAAAATATTTATTTTGAAAATTGACTTAATTTCAAAGAGATGTGGGGTCTTTGTACGAGGTCAAGTTGTTCCTTTGTACAAGTCTTAAATTATTAAAAAGTGCATTTCAGAATCTATTTGGTTTATTAAATGTACGGAGTTCCAAATCTGCTTGCGAAAGAAAGTTTGCACTGTAATGCGCCCATGATCCATTGACTTGCTATTTCAAATACCATTTTTCGTTGAACTACTTTTAAAACTCTGAAGAATGACTAATTTTGAAGCTTTCGAAATTTTTGTAAAAAGTCAAAAGTCCTAGATTTTTGGGGCGTTACTGTTGAGTGCTTGCATGAATGACTTGAATGATTCCTTGATGAATTGCTATACCTTATAGTTTATTTGTGGCAACGAGTCAAGAATTTAAAATATCCATCAAACATATGCATGATTAAGACCTGGACATTTTTTTTTGGGATTTTGAGGTACGTCCAGGCGCTACAGGTTTTTAGTACAACACTAGAAAACAAAATCGATTATCTGGTTTTGCATCCATCCAATCCCTTATTATTGGATCTTAAAAATGATTGTCAGTGTGCCAACTTGACCTCTTAGTTGTAATTGAAGTTCCTCTTCTGCATGCTTGATGGGTACTGTTCCATTTGCAGGTGAAATGTTCTGTTGTGAACAATCACTTTAAGACTTGCCAGTAACTTGCACAATGTTCCTACCAGTCTACTAGTTTGTAAACGAAGAAATGATGTCATCTGCGCAAGATCCTTTCTATCTTGTTAGACAGGAAATTCAAGATTCTGTAAGTCTTGTTGGTTGGTCCTTTTTATTCTCTTCATGTATTTATTCTATATTCTTTGGTATACAGTTTCTTTACTTGTATAATTGTTGCAACTAATCCAGTTTCCTGTTTAATTGCTGCAAATAATCTTCTATTTTGTAAAATAAATTTGATTTATTGTAATAAATCCTGGTGATTAAATATTTACTAGAAATTCTACACCAAATATGAGGGAGAGAGACATGTTCCTAAAGCCTTGTTAGAACATATCAACAAAATTCAAAAGCCTAATTGGTGCTAAAAATTGACAATTTTCATTCTGTAATTGATATTTAAAAAAAAACAGTGGTTTACAAAAGCTTCAGACAGTTCTTTAGTTTTTAAGAATGTGTCCATACACCATATATAGGAATTCCGAACGATTGAGCAAAACATGGTATAATCAGCACTGCAAATCCACAAAAGATGTTGGAGAGAGAGAGAGAGAGAGAGAGAGAGAGATGTAAATTGAATGCCATCTTAACTAGGCAGTTGTTACATCTTCGAAGCAAGAACGTTAGGGCCTGAAAATTGTGTTTTCCTACCTTAGGTCAAACACACCGCAAAGATATCAACCACCTGAAATGTCATAATGGATTTAGGATATGTCTAATTCAGATCTACATATTACTGAATGTGACCTAATGAAACCTAGAAATAACATACATGGACTCCAACTAGCATTGGGAGATTCCGTTAGGGCCACCATATCCTTGTCTGAACTAAATTTTACACACAGAAGCACCTAGACAGATTCAAAATTTTCCATAACCATTTTGGTTCAGCTTGAAAACTCTCAACCATATCCAACCAGCTCTTTAATCTGCTAAATACCTTCCAAATCCAACAGAAGGAACTATGGTAGGTTTGACATGTGAGATAAATACAACATAATTCAAGGGAAAACACACCAGACTGGCACTCCTATCCAGAACAAAATCGATAGCTTCCAATTCAAAAGAATAGGATCATCCTCCGAATAAACACCACTTTAGTGCGGGCAAGTGTGTGAACATGCATGTGAACTATTTATATGAACTACGTGTCTCCAGGTATCATCCTCCATACGTTTGTGCGTGTATATAAGCAAAAAACAAACAGTAAAACAAGTTGGGCAGCATCATGACTCACACTCATTTTTTTCAATCACTCAGGCAAGATGCTGCTTGATGAAAGTGCTCTTCCTCGAATAGACCACAAAAAAGGAAAGAAATGGCAGACGATAAGAACATGCCAATCATAAGAAAAGAAACAAAGAAGACTCTTAAGACAACCATAAACCTCTGGCTAATAAAAACAACCCTCCACAAAACCATAACAAGAATGAGAGGGGATGGGGGAAGCAGAAGCAGACCTCTTCCACCATCACCAACAATGACCAGCTTGAGGTTCGGGTAACCAACCTATTCTTCATTAAAAAAAAATCAACTTGTTGGTTGGGCAATGCTTGAAACCAAACATTCAACAAAGAAAGGAGCCACAAACCAATAAAGAACAAGAATGCTAGTAAAACCCAAAAAATATCATAAACATACTCATCATGAATAACAAGGAAAACAAGAGCACAACATCATCAACAGTGAGAAGGAATGAAACAGAGAACATGAAAAAAACAACAAAAGAAGAGACTTGACAACCATCAATATTGAGAAGCGAAAAGAGAGACTAATATGAATAAAATCAAAAGGAAGCAAGGCCAATCATGGAAAATGGGAGGAAACAAGGGTTTGAGAAGCAAAAAGAGAAACTAATGTGAATAAAATCAAAAGTAAGCAAGGCCCATCATGGAAAACGGGAGGAAATAAGAGCAGGAATGAGAGGAAAATCTATGTTTTCTCGCAGTCCACCAATATAAGACCCCAACAAGGTCTTGTCATCCACTAGTGGCAGAAGAGGACAAAGGTTCTTGAACTCGGCCTGAAACTCCTCCAAGTTACCTCTCTGTTTCAAGTTCTTGAGCTCCACATGGTGATTCTCCAAGACTGTGGGCCTGAACTGCTCCATAGGAGTCCTCCCAAGATGGCTTGTTGTGTAGAGTGTCTAACCACTTGTACCAGCGCAGTGCACTACCCTCTAGATGAGCGACTGCCTCAAAGACTTGTCCTTCATCCGACACATTGTGACAAATAAAGAAGTGATTGAGTTTAAAGATCCACTTGCGCTTCTCTCTCGCAAATACAAAGACCTCAAAACGTGGTTTCCTACCTCGATGCTGATCATGTGGTGTTTCTCCCATAAGCGATTCATTCTGGCATCCAAAACGGCTATCCTAAAAATCGACTCCCTGGTCTGAGTCGTGCCCGAGAGTGCGGAGGTTTTCTATTCGATCGACTAGGGTTGAGACAACCCTCTCGATGCGCTCAAGCCTGAAGTTCATCTCTGCAGACACTGTTGAAAAAGTTCGGCCTGCATCTCATCAAAAAGAGTCTGAGCTTGTTCTACATGCTTGCGAGCTTCCTTGCTTTTCTCAACCCACAGGGGTTATGGTAAATTCATATGTGGGAAACATCTCTGTGATACTAATTTGTTGCACACTCCTCAAGACCCGGTTGAATTGGTTCAGAGCTTGGACTTGAAGGAAGCCTTGGGCTAGCAACAAACGTGTACTCTATTATGAGCCTGACGGATGATCGTGCCTGTGCTTCTTAGACCTTCGAGGCTGAAACAGGCGTGTTGGGGGTGCTGACCCTTGCTGGACACGATGAGATAAATACCTAAGGGTAACCGTGATGTAGGGTTTAGATGGTTCTGGGAAAAGACCTAAGGAAACAGGAAAATCGGGTAGGCTAAAAACAACTCGGAAGGCTAATCAGGAGATGGTTTCAATTTAAATCTGGTATGGACTGAACCAAGGGATTGCTGGACACTTAGGGACGTGTGTCAGAGTTAGGATATGCTTCTGGAGGTCAGAGAACAATAAAATAGGTCGTTGGGTGACTGAGATGCTCAAATTGTAAAAACAGAGTTTTCAGGTTAATCGGTTAGATACGGTTTTGGTCCTAAGGCTATGAAAAACAAGAAAATGCAATCTAAAGTTTGGTTGCATGCCTAAGATATTAATATCAGAGGTTTAGAGGACTGGTTACCTTAGTTAAGCTTCGAAGAGGGCAATACAGTAGAACCACGTCTGTAGAGGGTTTTGAACGGCTTCCACGAGCAGTGTGGCCTTTTGGAATCTCTGAAAGGATTGCGTTAAAGGCTTGGGCCATATGCTCAAGCAGGATCCACCATCACACACATTGTGCCAGGTGAGATCATAGAGATAGAAGGGAAAGGAGACAGAAAAGAGAGAGAGTGAGAGGAGAGAGAGAGGGTGACAACTAGGCCTTGCAGAAAAACTTCAATTCAATATTCAATGCTTAGTATGGTTCCCCAAGACCTCCTTATATAAGTAGAGTTTGGGTTGAGTCTTAATTACATAAAGGAACCCACTAGACTAGGACTTTTACTTAGCTATGGATTTCTCACAAAAACAAACCAACTAAAAAACTCATCCACAATAATTAACCAAACTTAATTAACATTAATAAATTTTTAGAACTAGGGGATGTCCCATAGGGCTCTCTAGTATTACACGTCCCCTAGGTGGACCCCAATCTCTAATTGTCATGCCTTCTGGGCTTGACACGTGTCTTGTTTCTTTTTCTCTTGACTTGAACTATGAATCTTTAACTTGTCCACCATTAGAGAAGCTATGTCAGCTGTCATGTCATCATCTTGGAACCCACAATGTGATAGTCGACCCCCAAAGGATTCTGAATGTGGCATCTGGATCCTTTACACTGGATCTGTATCTACTGCTATACTGTGGACACACTGGAGTAGGATTTTTTAGCTATAGAGACTACTATGACTGGTATTCTAACTTGTGAGTAAAAATATGTGACTTATTTTTTTCTTGCCATCAGATTTTTAGAACTTATCTACTGATCATTTATGTTTATCAGATTGACACGCTTCTATCAACATTCCGGAGATGGGAACAAATTGGGCCAAACACAGGGGAATATGTACATCTTTCAAAAGAGCTTGTTGCTGGGTGTGAGAGCATTGAGTGGCAGGTAACACAGCATTGTCAGTTTGTTGTAGGTCCTCACAAAACGCATTTTCATGTTTCTCTTGTAACTCCAGTTTCAAAAATGTATGAACGGGTGCTGATCTGAAAAACCTTGGAATATATTTCCGTTGTTGATAGTAGTTATGCTTTTTCATCTAACTAAAAATATGAGGGTTGGTCCAGTTGTTTCAGTTCCACGTTTCACCCTTGCAGTTTAACAGAGTCTTGCCAACATTTTTATTAAGATAAACTTTATCAAGGCTATATGAGTTTGATTGCTTTTACAGTTGACCATGATTATGCAGTCTTTAATGTTGAAATTTCTTATAAATCAGTTGGCCCAAGTTGTTAATGGTCTTGTGTCAATTGGACCAACTCCTTTACCCTCTTGAGACTAACATGGCTGACTGAATCAGCTCTGGATGTGTTTCACTTGAACAAGGCACAGAAGGAACCACTAACCCTTGATTTGGGGTTGGTGGGCCTTGTCCATTCTCCCATGCCTCTGGTTGATTTAGAGAGTACCATTCCAGCAGTAAAGTTGGAAGCCTATGTAACCAGGACATGTCAGCGTACCCGTGTAGACGCACGTGACACGGGTGCGGGTATCAGACGCAGCACGGGCACATGCTGGTCCGGATCGGGTTGGGTCCAAGACACAACCCATTTTTTTTCTCTGGCAAAAGGCAGGGAGGAAGAAGAAAAATGAGTAAGAAGAAAAAGGAAGAGGATGAGGAAGAAGAAAAAGAAAGAGAGAGAGAGAAGGGGGTTTCATGCCCACCCACCTTTTTATTAAAAAAGGTGGGTCTGGATCAAGTGTGGACCCTAATATATCCACACTTGATCTAGACCCAAACAGAGAGAGAGGGGGGGGGGGGAGGGGAGAAAGGGGGCTTTCATGCTCCCTCAGCCGAAACACACTCACCTTTTTATTAAAAAAGTGGGTTTGGACTAATTGTGGACCCAAATATAAATCCACACTTGATCTAAATCCAAAGTCTCTCTCTCTCTCTCTCTCTCTCTCTATATATATATATATATATATATATATATATATATATATATAGAGAGAGAGAGAGAGAGAGAGAGAGAGAGAGAGAGAGAGTAACCCATGTGTTTGATGATACTCCGGATGTGCCCGTTTGACGTTACGGGTAATCATGTATGTATATATATATATATATATAGTTGTGTCCCTATACCCACATTTTTTGGAATTGCTGTATGGTACCCTTGGTGTCCTTACCCAGGTGACATAGTTGGAAGCATGTATTTCGAGAATATGATTTGTTTCAAGTCTAGGTAGTGAAAGGATGGTTTCTTGATAGGAAGGTGGATGAATTGGACAAGGCAGTTGCAGTTGCAGAAAGTAATCCAACTCGGTTTGGCATTGATGAAGTTGAGCTTGAGAAGCGTAAGAGATGGACCACCACTGCTCGTACTCAGGTGCAATCTCGGTCTATAGCATTCAAGATTTTATAGCAAAGTTTGCTGATATCAGCACATGTCTCGTCCAATCTATGTCGAGTTGGTCTGAATCCAGTTTCTTTGATGTATACTGGAGCTATATTTGGTGTCATGGCAGGTTGCATCTATGAGGAGATCTGTTGATGCAGCAACAAAGGTCAGCACTTCAGTTGCTGCTGGTCAGAATGGAATTCGTCGGGAGCTAGCAAGATTGACTAATGAAGCTGGACGATCAGATCAGTACAATACCCAAGAAAATGATGACTATATCTCATCAGAAACGGACCAACAGATGCTTCTTATCAGGTATATATATGTGTGTGTGTGTGTGTGTGTGTGAGAGAGAGAGAGAGAGAGAGAGAGAGAGAGTTTGGTACAATCATTTGTATGTAGAAACAACATAGCAAACTGTGTTTTTTATTTTTTGTTTTTCTAGTCAATCTGATTCCATGGATGTAATCTACATGCACTGTTTAGTGGGGATCAGAATTTGGATTACACGACACCAGGGCAGGTTTTTTCAGTGATTGAAAAATCAATGACCGTAAATTCCTCAAAATTTTCTGGCTCAAGAAAACATGTTTTTATTAAGAAAAACATCCAAGGAACAATTCCTACTAAATCATGCATGGCTGAACGCATGTAAGACGTGAGATTGAGTCACAACCAAAGTTACCGGAAGCTTCTTAGATAGGTGGGAAGCTCACTTCTAGGAAACTCACTTTGGAAGCCCAATACTCCTCGCTTGTGAAACTTGATGAGAATCTCGATTCTCCACGCTTCTCCTATGCTTTCCACACACTTCATCTATTCTTCATATATGTTCCCTCACTCTAGTTTTCATGTTTTTATGTGTTTTCACTCACGCTTCTCACTCATTTTCATGTATTTGCTCTAATTTGCCAGTCATCAGTTTTTGATTTTGTTAAAAATTTAATTTTTATACTAAAAATCATGAAATTTAAGAAGTCACTTTTATTTTAGTTTTTATTTGTGTTCCATTTTAATTTCCATTCAGTTCTTATATTGCTTTTTCTTATTCATCGCTTCCCACTTTCCATACATTTTAAAATGCATCGCTTCTTGCTTTCGCTTCCCGCTTCCTAGTGTGGCAACCTTGGTCACAACAACCAGCATCATCAGATTCCAACTGGATTTTACACACAAATGATTGTATTTGTACCATATATACGAATGGGTCATGCACACACACACACACACAGATCAAACATGAGTAAAAACATAGACGCGCACACAGTGATCAAACATGATCTCTCTCTCTCTCTCTCTATTAAAATACATTTATACCACAACCAGTTTAGCAAATGACAGTAAAAATCACAACACAGACCTTGTCATTTTACACCCTGCATGACATGGATACTCCTATAAAAAACAATTTAGTAAATTGCATTCAACCCAAACCACATCCATTTGCTGAGAGGAGCTAGTTAGCAGTTTGTCCATAGCATCAAAAAATTTAGATGATGCTCAATTTGAAAAGTGGTATTCTCCAGTCAGGATTGGTCCCTAAATTTCTAATCTACCCCTGTTAAAGTGCCATTACATTTAACTACTTCAATATGGGGGCACACAATCCTTTTACATCAACAAGCATGCCACATGTTTGGATTGTATATTCCATAGTTTTCCATGTTATTTGCATTCCAGAATATCCTCATGTTCATTCCATTTACATTTTCTATGGTTTTTCATATCTATATAATGCTTGTGAATTGTATATGAATTCAGGCAACAAGATCAAGAGCTGGATGAGCTAAGTGCAAGTGTAGAGAGAATTGGAGGTGTGGGGCTCACAATACATGAAGAGCTAATGGGACAGGTAATATACTGTTTATTTATTCTATATGTTCTCAGGTAGCAAAACATACCTCCCAATTTTTCCATTGCCATTGTGAAAACCTTAGGTGAGTTTGTCATGTCATGTCTTACTGGTGATATGTTATGAGCATTGGCAGGAGAAGATCTTAGATGATCTGAATCAAGAGATGGATAGTACTTCAAACCGTCTTGATTTTGTCCAGGTTTGATTCTCTCTGCTCTCTTCATTCTCCTGTAATTCTTTCTGCATTATATAACTTCTTGTATCTACTTGCAGAAGAAAGTAGCTATGGTCATGAAGAAGGCAGGTGCGAAAGGTCAGATCATGATGATTGTCTTTCTACTGATCCTGTTCATTGTTCTGTTTGTGCTGGTTTTCTTTACATAGAACTTGTGCCCATAATTCTGTTCAAGATTGAGTGCCTGATTATTCAGGGAAACGTAATGTCTTAGTTGCTGGATGTCCATATGAAATTTAAAGGTAGCATTGGTGCTGAATTGTGCTACGAGTGGTTAGCTGGAGAAGTCTCACTGGTTTTTGGTATATTGTTTTTTTGGTTGCTCATTTGTTTATCATAAAGTGGTAATTCAACGTTAATTTTAAGTTTGGTATGATTTCCAAGTGCTTATTTTCATGAAAGTGCTGGAAGCTCCTCTTTAACCTGATCAATCTGATAGTTGCACTAAGATTAAATTTTATAATTTGTTAGAGCTTTTATCAGAAACTAATGATGCATTAGCCATGTGTTTGAGTATAAAGATCAAGCCATCACAGAAAATCCTGAAGTATATTCTTAGGTTGTGACTATTTGGCACAAGCAAAGGCTATGTATAGCTGAGGCTTTGTGGGTTTTTGCCTTTAACGCCTCATTGGTCTACTTGCCTCAAAGGCCTAAGCCTTTTTGGTCGGTAAAGGGGCCTACTCATTTTGCCTAGAGTGGCTTAAGCCTCTATTAAAATGTTTTAAGGCTATGGTACAATTTGATTACTTCCAAAGTTTTCTTTTCATTTAAAAGTCCAGTCCTTTAAAACTATTTTTTTTATTTTAAACACAAATTAAGAGGATAAAAAGGAACTTCAAATTATTGAACTTAAAATAAAGAAAAAATTTGCATTCTATTTGAGTAGATAACTATTACATCCATTGGTAGCTCCTATTTTGAATAAAATTGGCTACAGAACTGCAAATCCATTAAAGTGGATTCGGAAATAAAAAAAATAAAGGATAACCTTAATAATTATGAATTTAAATAAAGTACTATCAAATTGGCGGACACATTTATTAGCATTTCCGACATGCTTACATAAAATTTTATAGCCATTTAGCTTTATAAAGTGGATCTGTGACGTCAGGACTGTTCCACGCTGGGAGTAGGTACGCAGGGGTACATCCCTGTGTCGCGGCACCGTACCTGCGATTGGGTCGGACACGTGGGTCCGATCGTTTGTCACGTATGGTGGATCGGGCGTTCGTACCATGCCTGGGTCACGTGGTATGGATCCAATCGGGTCTTGCTTTGCATCTCTCTCTCTCTCTCTCTCTCTGAAGCGAGGCCTTTCTTTATCGTGTTTGTGTGTGTGCATTGTGGGATTGAGTGTGGACAACAACACCCCCCCCCCCCCCCCCCCCAAATTTAGGGTTTTTTTGTCTTTTTTTATTAAGCATGCATTGTACCACTATACTGCATGGCTGCACCACAACATAGTTTCTGGCTTCAGAATATGTAGTCTTGCACAATCAGGGATGTTTGCATATAATTTTTTTGTTTTTTGTCTGTGTGCATACTGCATGCTTTTATTTCATGTGCTGTATTTTTTTGAACTTTTTGTCTTTTTCTAATTTAAATTGACATAGTAGAAATTAAAATATGGTATAACTTTTTATAGTTTTTGTTCTTCTCAAATGGAATAATAATATATATTAGTATCTAATCATTGTGTTGGATAAATGCAAATATTTCAGTTTTTCTTTAGCATTTGATTTTCCAGAACATGAAGGAATGGGAGTCTAATGTTTTTTACTGCTGCGTGCATTCATAAATGTTTTATGGATAAAAAGATTTTTAATGTTTGTAGTTTAAAAATTTTAAAATTGTATGCTTTAAAAGATGTTGATATTTACACTTTGTCACGGTTCAAGCTTATGCCTTGTTCATGTTTAAAAAATGTCTCACTATTCGTCACATCTTTAAAAACCTTTACAAGTTGACACAATGCATCTTGATCTTGGTTAAATGCCCTAATTTTGTTGTCCGCACCAACTAAGAATCAAATCTGTCTGATCCGACCCTATTCCTGTTTTGGCCTGCCATTTATAGGTGGCCAGATTCACCTATAGCCCTGGTTTTCATGACCTCTATACAGTAATACCTCCTGTTCAATTTTCAGGCGCAGCACTTGGAATTGTCCTGATGTATAATTTCAGAATTTGAGTTGGATCTGCTTATAAAACCTACCCACTAGTTTTTTTCTTTTGAAAAATGACCTTATTGTACGATAAAAATGATGTGTTTCCTTAAAAACCTAATGATTTGCTAAAATCTGTTCGATGACCAAAACTGCAAATAGCCAACTTTGTTAAGACTTTTTTTATCCTTTGCACGTGTGAAACTCACCGAAGTTCCTATGATATATTGGTATGCTCATGGGGTCTTCACTTAAAATGAGGTTTGTATGCTTTTTTAGTGAAGCGTGCAAAAAATTGTTATTTACATGGTCTTTTTTGTTTAATTATAAAATTACAAATATTTTAGTGAAATTGTATATTTTATATCAAAATCATGGGAAACCGTGTGAACCTTTTTTCTCCTTTCTTGAACGCTCACTTAAACATATATCCACACATATTTTTTTGTTTTCTTCATGAAGCGCACAAAAACAAGTTTTGTAAACCTCTTTTTAATCGTAACTTTGCAAATACCTTAATAAAATCACATATATTTGATGCCTATAAAATATAATTTTTATAAAGAAAAATGCTTATTTTGTGTTGCGAACATAGGGAGTTTTGAGACATGAAATTTGTGTCTATATGCACAATTAGATATGCAATCTTCTTATAAAATTTGTAGATTTTTGCATGACCATAGTATAAGAGAAAAGGTAGTAACTAATGAGAAATTATGATCATTTTTTTTAACGTCAAGCATCGGTAGTATGAAGATAGGCGGCACTTTATTGGTGAAAAATCATTGATAATGAGTTTTTTTTCAATAAGTGCATCTTATGGTATGGGTGGGATAGGAAACGAAAGTTCACAAATTGTTCGTGAGCGTTGTAGTTGATCATCTGAAGACTCGTTCTCATAGAGAATATGAACGATGATGATATAAAATCGATAGGGCTATGTGGCTTTAATGAATTGTGATAGGCAGATAGATATATTGGACGATAATGATATACTATCGATGGTATAGTGTCTTTTTTTTCATCAATACAAAGTCTACGTATTTCACAGTCAGCATTCGATCACATGGTATGGGTGAGATAGAAAAAAGCAGGAGAACAACATAGAGTATAAAATCAACAATGGTATATTGTGTTTTCTCCATCAAAGATGCAGTGATATGCAACATTCTTGAAGCCCAAGAGATGAAGGTACTTTTGCACATACTTTGTTTTCTCTCTATCAAAGAGGAGTGAGAAATGACATTCTTGTGAAATAATAAAAAATATTCAATGTATGAGTGACTTTATTTTGTGAAAGAATAGAATGAATGTAACGTATTACCATTCATTTATTTTATGAAAAAATGACATGAATGCAATGTATAAGCAACTTTATTTTGTGAAAGAATGGAATGAATGCATGAACAACTTTATTTTGTGAAAGAATAAAATGTTTGTAGTGTAGGGGCAACTTTATTTTGTAAAAGAATAGAATAAATGCAATGCATGGGCGACTTTATTTTGTGAAAAAATAAAATAAATGCAATGTATGAGTGCCTTCAATTTGTGAAGGAATAGAATGAATGCAAACAAGTCTGCATATATTTTATGAGAGGATGAGAAAGTTCGCATATATTTTATTAGGAAGACTTAATGAAGTCTGCATAAAATATTAGCGAAAAATGATTAATATTTACAAGTATGAGAAAGTTTGCATAAAATATATATAGACTTCCTCATCCTCGTATGCAGACTTTCTTATCCTTGCATATATTTAATGTGAACTTCCTCGTCCTCGCAAATATTAGTCATTTTTTACATATATTTTATGCGAACTTCGTGAAGTCCACAAAAAAATCATGTGAATCTACCTTTTAGTCAGAGGGTATGATATAACTTCATTCAAGCTAAACATGGTCCTACATATATTCATTAAAAAACAAACTTGTTCATGCATATATATTCATTCAAATAATTCAAAAATGAACCTGCTTATACATATATTCATTTCATTCATTAAAAACTGAATATGTTATAAACATTCATATTACATAGCTCAACATTAGAGGGTTCGGGAGACTACGTCGCAGAGGGTCATTAATTGATAAAATGGAGAAAGGTTCAACATCAGGGGCTTCATTCTTTGGCTTCTTAATGCCAATTGGGTTACTGTTTTTGTTCGTCGACTCTCTCTTCTCTCGAGCAAATGATTGAGGCAAAATTGCCTCCTTTGCAATCTTACTCTTGAGCTTGTGAATTTTACAGTCTAACCCGGAGCATGCACTTGTTCCTCAAGGACTCATTTTCAATTAGACAACTCCACATCAGAGGTGATCTTTAACTTCTTAATGTTAGTCAACTTACTATTTTTGTCTACAAACTCTCTCTTCTCTCGAGCAAATGATTGAGGCAAAATTGTCTCTTCTGCGCACTCTCCACAATCAAGGCCTACTCCTTTTGCTGAGGACCATCAACATCACTCACCACCTCAGCATCTCCACTTCATATTTTCTCTAAAATCTTGTCTACCTTAGGCATGTCATCCTCCCTTGCTATTCCAAAATATTCTCCACCGTCACTTTTTAAAGGCTAAAATAAACCCTAAAATCTGAACTATCATTTTTTTACTAGCGAAGCGTCATTGTAAAAATTGAAGCATCAGAATTAATGTTGGTAAGGACTCACAAAAAATACGAGGAGGTTCACATTTAAGTCTTCAATAAATTTGTGAATCTCCTTTGCATTATTTATGAAGTTTCAACATGTTTCAGTTCCAGGAAGTTCACATATACATGTGTGTGAAATTCATTCTACATATGCGAATTTTGTGAAAATATATGCGCAGTTAAATTAAACCACGTAACTTGGCAAATAGTGGATGAAGTTCGCATATATTTTATGGAAATATTGTATCAACTTTTCATATACCTTAGAGACTTTCTCATCCTTGCAAATATTGACTATTATTCGCATATACCTAATAGACTTCCTCATCCTCTCAAATATTGGTCATTAATAGGCTATATTTTATACGTACTTCCTCATCCTTACAAATATTTGTTATTGTTCGGCTATATTTTATGCAAACTTCCTCATTCTCACAAATCTTTGTCATTGTTTGCCTATATTTTATGCGAATTTTCTAATTCTCACAAATTTACAGTTTAACTGTTTAAAAAACATCCTTCACTTACAAAACATAATTTATAGATAATATAATTTTTAAAGAACATTCAAAATTTAAATTCAATTTATATCCTTAAAGTTTGACAATTCATACAAATTTACATTGACTATTCTAACTAAACTCTCTATAATTGAATCTGCTCACACATCACATTCATTTGAAACTAAATATGCTCATACATTATATTCATTCAAAATAATAAACATGTTCATACATTGTATTCATTTAAAAAAATGAACAAGATTATTACATTGCAATCATTCATTCAAAAGTGAATATGTCCATACATTGCATTCATTCATTCAAAATTGAATCTACTCATACATTGCGTTCATTCATTAAAAATTGAATTTATTTATACATTATATTTATTTCATTCATTCAAAAAAGTAAATATACTCATACATTTTACTCATTCATTTAAAATTAAATCCGCCTATATATATTTCATTAATTTTATTCATCAAAAAATTGAACGTGCTCATACATTGTTAGTTGTCCTTGCATGAATCCATAAATCAGGATCCACATCATTAGCCTTCCTTATGAGCAACTGCAACTACTAACTGATCAATTGCAATTGTTATTAGTTCATTGCTTTCCTATTCCACTCATACCATATGATCGAACTCCAACTTTTCAAATGTATCTGTGTGAAGTTCAATTCTTATTTTCTGCCCAAGTATTGTATGTATAGTAGGACAAATATACCACAATTATAGTGGTAACAATCATATACGAAGTCAAAACATACCTAACATATGCATAGAAGACATAAGAGTTATTAAAGCAATTCATTAAACAACTCTTAACAAATTACATATTTTGCAAAGCATAAATACTCTAGCATACTGTTACTCGTGCTTTTTCCTATTGTGGCCAACCTCACCGCATACATTATTATACTTGTATGACACAATATTCTTATGTTCCATTCTCCATCTATTCACCTTAGGTTGCCTTGCTTAACCACTTTTGCTGGATAGACATGCATAAGAGGTGATTGAGCGATGAGTGAGACATTATCTGCCTGCCTTTTCTTAGTCATAGACAACACTCAGAAGGCATGCTCGATTTCCTTGATCCAGCTTTTTGCAATTTCAGGGTCGACTTTCTCGAAAAACGTCGATGGGTCAAGTTTTAGAAACTTCTCATAGGTCACTACAATCGGATTGTGGTTCGCACCTCCAGGCAAGTGTTGATCATTATGGTTCTGAACACGGGTGTTCATGGCTTGAGTCAGGTTATTCAGGGAATCCATTACGAAGCACCTCTGTTGTTCTTACTTGTTCACACGGTGAGTCATTTATAGATCAACTCGACAAAGATTCTATTATGATATATACTTAAGTCAAACCTACCTCCTTAAGCTTGATCTCATTGTCGAAAAGTAATCACATAATTTCAATTGTTATAAATTCGATTATAGGTAACTCATAGTGCCCATAGCATATCAACAAACACATAATTGCAAGCATGGTAAAGCAATCCTAATCATAAAATATCTCTTATTGGTAATGTGGAGACAATTTCTATAGCGTCAATTTATGAATCATGGTGTTGTTTTTAAACCTGCTTTGATATCAACTCTGTAACGACCCCAAATTCACCCATAAAAAAATATGATTTTTTTAGAAAGTGAATGACACCATGACTGATCTATGATCCTGCTTAAACCGGACTAAGCACTAGGGGACCCACCTGAGCGCAATCGTATATTAGCCCATTCAAACTAAGTTTGGGAAAGAGATACCAAAGACAAAAACCCTTTGTCAAAAACTGAAATACAATTTTTTAAATAAATGCAAAACATATCCCACAGATTTGGGGTCCATCACAAATTTATATCTACTATACCAATCATTCATTTCAAAACACAATTTAAAATGAAACAATTCAAAGTATAATTAAACTTAATAAACTTTAACTTTAAGTTTACAAGTTTAAATCAATCTCAATGTTTAGAACCTAGCAAACAATCATAAATATCGCTACTCCCAGCAAGCCAGTTCTACTGTCATGCTGCTCGACTATGCTTGGACTATATCATTTGAAAATTATTAAATGTAACGGATAAGAACCAACCATTCTCGTACGAAATCTTACACTAATCAACAGTAAATGATAGGGCATAAATCAACCAAATATCAAATTGAGGAAACATTTATGGATACATAATAATTCAGATAAAAGCGCAACATAACTCAATTTAAATATACTTGCAACATCACATGATACATGAATCAGTGTATGTATCAATGCATATACCATTGCATATACGATGCATGAACCGATACAAATTGCATGAATAACTTTTATCTCATTTTCGACACTTGCAGTTAATTTAAGTTTTCTCTTGACCCTTTAATGGGTACTGTCACCGACAAAAACCCGAAGACCAAGGTAGTTTTCAAGGTATCTTAACCACACACAATTGTATTTTATTAACTGGGTTTCACAAATGTACTTCGATCGACGTCAAACATACCATAACCGAAACATCGGGGCATCCACACCTGGTTGTCGAGACGACAAGGTCATTCATACCCTTCGATGCCACTTTTCTTGATATACTAGTACACTAACAGTTGAAGTCAACCCTCATCGTCCCCGAGCCGACACAGTGAAAATGCCTCTACTAACGTGGTTGGGGACATGAACCTCAATATCGCCACTCCCAGCAAGCCAGTTCTACCATCATGCTGCTCGACTAAGCCTAGACTTCATCATCTGAAAAATATTAAATATAACGGGTGAGAACCAACCGTTCTTGTACGAAATCTTACACTAACCAACAGTAAAGGATAAAGCATAAATTAATCAAATATCAAGTTGAGGAAACATTTATGGATACATAATAATTCAGATAAACTTGCAATATAACTCAATTTAAATATATTTGCAACATCACATGATACATGAATCAATATATATACCAATGCATATACCATTGCATATATGATGCATGAATCAATAAAAATTACTTGAATAACTTTTATCTCATTTTTTATACTTTCTTTTGAATGCATGTGCATCTCACTTGCAATTAATTTAAGTTTTCTCTTGACCCCTTAGTGGATACTGTCACTGGCAAAAGCCCAAAGACCAAGGTAGTTTTTAAGGGTATCTTAATTACACACAATTGTATTTTATTAACTGGATTTCATAAATATAATTCAATCAACGCCAAACATACTCACCCTAGCTAGAACATCGGGGCATCCACACCTGGATGTGAAGACGACAAGGGCATCCATGCCCTTTGATGCAACTTTTCTTGATATACCAGTACGCTAATAGTTGAAGCCAATCCTCACCATCCTCGAGCCAAAATAGTGAAAATTCTCCTATTATCGTGGTTAGAAATACGAACCTCAATATTGGGTTCTTGAAAAAAATAATACCATGAACTTTAGTATCACATTGTCCCCCATGATAGCACCCTTCGAAGGATCTCACGACACACGTTGGGCAATCAAGAAAAGATTAAGTATATTGTCTAGGCATCATTTACCTCTTAAATATTCATTGTTTTCATCACCTAGAACACATTTAGATCCACAATATTCATAGCACATCACCACTCTACATAAGCTCCATATCGGCTCAAACATGCATATCATCATGTATCATCCGATTGGGTAATCCCTGCTTAATCAAAATAGTGTACCATCATGTAGTAACAAGTACAATTAATCATATGCATCATAACACAACATAAACAATGCATTTTACATGATTAATACATTTATACTACACTAGCACACATCCATGAATAGGCCTATATAGCTTACTCATAAGCTACAATACAATCTGATTTACTCTCGAACCATATCATGCATTCAAATAAACATTTCACATTATGTAACATATCATCCTCACAAGCCAAATACCATGGCAATATGTTGTACATGATTATCATGAACATATAAATCATCACATCATGTTATACACTATTAATATATTGCACATAATACACATTATTCAAATCTGGAACCATTACATGCATGTAATTCAATACATCATATGCAATTAGGCCAAAAGAGTTTACACATAAATCTATAAAAATAAAATTTCTATTTGTCAGCGTAAATTTCGTCATGTAACACACCGAATGAAATAAAATCTAAATTTTTTACTGTAGATACATATACATGTTAGCTATCTAAAGGAAGAAACTCTGACCTAAACCCATTTCAGATCAATAAATAAAAATTTTGGAACCATAAACTATTTTTTGTTCACAAAACAGTCTTGCTTGGTTCAAATTTTTTAAAGAAACATCAGCTAATAATTTTATAGAATAAAATAAATTCTATAATTAGGTTGGTGTATCTGACATAAACTTCAAAATAAATTAGGTATAAACTCTATCCTAGTAGAGAATTAAAATTTATGCATTACATTCTTTTCGTTTTTGGAGAGACAATGGTGTAGAAATTTCAGGTTCTAGAACCAACTTCTATGATTTTTAATCCCCAAATCGTAATGAATCAGTATACAATATTTTTATCGTGTATTCTTCAATATATAAACTAACAAACATAAAAATATTGGCCATAAATCATAAATAGTTTGGGATTAATAAAATTAACAAAAATATGCAACATACACAAAATTTCTATTAAGACAAAAAATCTATGTTGACTTGCAGATGTTGTATCTCCCAACTCGAAACTCAAACAAGCTCAATATTTTTTTTTATTGCTTTTACATGTACGAAACATCCCTCTAAATTTTGAGAATTTTTGGGTTCACTGTTTTGGATAACCATGATTTTATTTAAGATTGGTCAACATAACTATAACATGCCAAAATCAAGAAAATCACGAATCCACCAAGAAATCCAAGAAAATCATGTAACAAATTTTTAATGCACAAAAACTAATTCAAATCTATGTATAAAGACATCATTTTTTCTCATTAAATGGGTTAAATCAATCCTACTATTAAAAACGATTAGGTCAAAAGCGAAATAGGCTTTTTAAATTCAGTATAACATAAATCAAACTGTAGTAGTATGATCTCATGTTTGATCAACCTAAACTAAACCCTAAATATGCTAAACAATGAGAAGCCTCATACCTTGTATTAGTTTAAACCATATAAAAAGAATAGAAAAACACTGAACACGTGAATGGAAATCGAAATACAATGAATAACTCCCAAAACACTGAAAGAATGTGAAAGATGTCCAAAATCTTTTCTCTAAAGCAAAGATGTTGTCCAAGGTCAATATACAAACCTTGTGTTAGTTTAAACCATATAAAAAGAATAGAAAAAACAAGTATGATCAACTCTTGCATTCGATCACTAAAAAAATAACAGAAAAACTTACCTAGGTTTGGCCGATTTTCTTCTTCCAAGCAATCTTTCTCTCTTATCTCTTTTTCTATAAAAATGTTGGTAGGGTTCTCTCTCTTTTCTTGAAAAATGTAAATAGGGAATTAAGAGGACTCAACCCTATTAAAATAGTAGAGGGTTACATTTCCTACTATCCCAATACCTCTCTCTAGAAGATTCCCTAGGGATGCCCACCTAGGAGTTTCATAAATAAACAACCTCCTAAAAATATAATCACTATATATTTTTTTCTACTAGGACTCCTAATTTTTGTCTAAAATGTGGACTCCTCAATGGGTCTCCTACATGGACTATGAATCCTATTCAAAGGGTCCATGATCCAACATAGGATCCACTCCTTTTATTTATTAAATAAATAATATTAAATAATCAATTATAAAAGAATTCACATAAAATTATATTAAATTAAATTTTTGGATTTTAAAAAATGCTATGTATTAAATTCCTAATCCCTTGAAAAATTTCATCCTTGAAATTAGAACATAACAAATAGAGTGTGAATATCGTTCTAATGGTGATGCCCCAACGAAAACTTTATCACCTACAAAAAAAAGAAATCGAGTTCTCTACGCCTCAAATATCACCATCGCAAGGTTCACTTTGGTTGTCCAGCACCACGATCGTGGTAGCATACACGCACCCATTATTTCTCTTATGAGTATGTTGATGTTGTTGTTGCGACTGTTGGTTGCCTCGAGCTCCCTGGTTGGTTAGACAATATCGAACAATATGACCCTACTGCCCACATTTAAAAAAATTGCCAATAAAAAGAGGGAAAGGTCCTGGGATGACTCTAGTTACACCATGGACAAATCCGCAGGGTGTTCGGCTACTGCGATTGTGAATGATAGCCTTCTTGCTTAAATTTTTTTCTTTTGAATGGTGGTTGATGTGCCTTACCAAATGAATTTTGTTGCTTGTGACCTCTACCATTGTCAGTCGACTTCTTGGATTTATCCACCCTAGATTTCTCCCAATCTTCGTTCAGAACGGATGCCAACTCGATCGTGCCACTGAAGGTCATTGGGTGACTAGTCATCACACGAACTTGCAACCCATCCTTCAGTCCCTGGACATACTTAGACACCCTCTCCTTGTCATTATCGAATAAGTTCGAACAATAGCACTTGAGGCTCCAAAACTTGGTGGTATAGTTTACCAGACTCATGTTTTCTTTAACCAACTCTAGAAACTCTTGTTGCTTTCTCTCTCAGGTATACAGAGGAAAGTAAGTCTCAAGGAATACTTCTCAGAAGGCTTCTCACAATATGTGGTCTACCCCAGAAAATCTCACCTTCCGGATCATGTCGCACCACTTTTTGGCATCACCTTTCAGGCGATAGGAGCCAAAATTCGTCTAACTCTCCTCAGGCATGGGCAACACTGGAAAGGCATGTTTGATCTCCTCGATCCAGATTTTTATGACTTCAAGGTCGGCCTTCCCAAAAAATGTCAACAGGTCAAGTTTCAGAAACTTTTTATAGGTCACTACAGCCGGATTATAGTTTGCACCTGCAGGCAAGTATTGACTATTATGGTTATGATTTTGAACATGAGTGTTCATGGCTTGAGCTAGATTATTTAGGGCATCCATTACGAAGTCCCTCTGTTGTTCCCACTCATTCACATGGCGAGTCATCTACAGATTAACCCGATAAAAGTTCTATTATGATATACCCTTAGGTCAAGCCTATCCCCTTAGGCTTGATCCCATCATCGAAAAGTAATTACATAATTTCAATCGCTATAAATTCTATTATTTTTAGATAGCTCATACTACTCATAGCATATCAACAAACACATAATTGCAAGCATAGTAAAACAATCCTAATCACAAAATAGCACTTACTAGTGATGCAAAGACAATTTCTGGAGCGCAAATTTACCAATCATGGTACTGTCTCTAAATTAGCTCTAATACCAACTGTGTAACGACCCCAAATTCACTCTCGAAAATACACAAATTTTTTTTAGGAAGTGAATGACACCTGGACTGATCTATGGTTCTGCTTAAACCTGACTAATCACTAGGGGGGGGGGGGGGGGGGTAAGTGTAAGCACGAGTATATATTATCTCACTAGAACTAAGTTCGTGAAAGAGATACCAAAGACAAGAACCCTTTGTCAAAAAATGAAATACAACTTTTTAAAGAAATGTGAAAAACATCCCACGGATCTAGGGTCCATCACAAATTTATATCTACCATACCTATCATCAATTTCAAAACACAATTTAAAATAAAACAATTCAAACCATAATTAAACTTAATAAACTTTAACTTTAAGTTTACAAGTTTAAATATGTTCCAACATTTAGAACCCAATAACCAATCATAAATATTGTCATTCCCAGCAAGCTAGTTTCACCATCACGTTGCTTGGCTAAGCTTAAGCCTCATCATTTGAAAAATATTAATTATAACAGGTGAAAACTAACCGTTCTCGTACAAAATCTCACACTAACCAATAATAAAGGGTAAATCACAAATCAACCAAACATGAAGTTTAGGAAACATTTATGCATACATAACAATTTAGATAAACTTGTAACATAACTCAATTTAAACATATTTGCAACATCAAAAGATATATGAATCAATGTATGTACCAATGCAAATTGCATGAGTAGCTTTTATTTCATTGTTAACACTTGCTTTTGAATGCACATGCATCTCACTTACAATTAATTTAAGTTTTCTTTTGACCCCTCGGTGAGTACTGTCATTGGCAAAAGCCCAAACTCTAAGGCAGTTCCTAGGGTATCTTAACTACACATAATTGTATTTTATTAAATGGGTCCCACACATGTACCTCGACCGACATTAGACATCCTCACCTTAGCCAAAACATTAAGGCATATACACCCAAATGTTGGGACGATAAGGGCATCTACACTCTCTTATGTCACTTTTTTTAGTATACCAATACGCTAACAGTTGAAGCTAACCCTCATAGTCTCTAGACCAAAATGGTGGAAACATCTCATACTATTGTGGTTGGCAACATGAATCTCAATATTGAGTTCTTGGAAAAAATAATACCATAAAGTTTAATACCACATTGTCCCCCACGATAACACCCTTCAAAGGATCACACAATACACGTAGGGCAACCAAGGAGAAATTAAGTATATTGTTTAAGCATCTTTTTTCTCTTAAATTTTCATTGTTCTCATCAACCAGAATACATCTGAATCTACAATATTCATAGCACATCACTATGCTACATGAGCTCTATATTGGCTCCAACATGCACATCATCATGCATCATCTGATAAAGTAATCTCCACTCGGTTACAATATCGTATGCCAACAAGTTCAATTAATCATATGCATCATAAAACAATATAAACAATGTATCTACATGATTAATACATCCATACTGCATTGGCACACAACCATCAATAAGCCCATATGGAGCTTATTTATAAGCCACAATATTGTAACTCCCTAAAATTTTAATAGAAAAGTTACGAGATTTTTTTTAAATAGTTTGAAAATCATAGCAGAAATCATTTGATAAAAAGATCGATTAAAAAGATTGGGTGAGTTACAGTTCTATCAAACCATACATTGAATTGAATTAAATTTATTAAGGAAAAGGTTTGACTCTTGACCCACTGTAATATTCCGCCATCGCAAGGCATCCTCAATCAATACTCGCATATAATTTTTTGGGGTCAAACTTATCGAGCCCCAATAGAAGGGACTAAACCAATACAAATAAATTAAAACAAATATACATGAAACCTACTCCAATAAATTCAAACATCATTTCAGACAATTATCTATTTGAGATATACATAATATCACAGTTGCATAATAAGACTAAATTTCAGAAGTCAATAATAATTTTATGCATAAGCAAATAAAAATGCATGTGCTTACCAATGCAGAACAGTGGATCTTTCATGCACATACATAACAAATGTATCTTAAGGATTCATCCCTCCATTTTGGGTACTTTGATACATGATTAAATGTCATTCACTTTTACGCCATGCATGATAATTATAAAACATTCACGTATATTTATACATTTATATTAGGCATTGAATATGAATTACATCTTGCATCTACACATAGTTACATGTCATACACTTCAACACACATGCATTTGCAATTCAATAGCAATGTTCATTCAGTGGCATGAAATAATAACACATTCAATGACATGTTTCATAAAATTTCAACACATGCATTTAAACATATATCATTGTACCTATGAACGTTAACATGTCAACACATTCATAAAAACAATATCGAAAAATCATGCTTCACATAAGTAATCGGCCCATGCCCGGTTAGGGTCCGATTAGATAAAATTCACCACAAGCATTTATTGAGTGGCATGCACTATCAATTCACTTGATGTTATGCTCATTTAAAACTTAAAACATGCATCTATACAATACTTCTGGGTAAATCCGCATGTTAATTTATCATTCGAAACCATGCATCATCATCGGAAGTTTATACTATGCCCAGCCTAATCGTCTCACATTTGGTTCGGGACCCGGTTGGGCAAACAAGTAAGGCCTCAATTCATGCATATCACTTGTTTAAACACAAAGTATAATTCACATAACACGACCACCTATTTTACTTTCACAAATAAAGTCATCATCAGTGCCTTGATCTCACAACTTGATTGTGCTATAGCAATGACAAACTCTCAAATGAAGCTCGTCAAGAATTTGCAAACCATTTTTTTAATTTTTTTGAAGCTGACATTTGAGAATGGATATACCCAGTCCCAAATAAGGACTGGTTTCAGGATCTGGACTCAGGTCTGATCCATAAACAAATCAGACCCAAAGCTCCACATACCCATTCTTTGAAACATAACAGGCCCAGCCGTTTAAGGGCTGGTATGTTATGCCGTTTATATATATATATATATATATATATATATATATATCACTGGACATATTGAAGTGGGTTTTCAAATGTATATATATTTAAAAGTATGCACACGATATATTTGCATACACCTCCACATAGTTTTACTTGGCCACATTGTCATTGTATACACGTTATGAGTGAGAGTTCAAAGTTTGGATTTCACATTTTTATTTTCTGTCATACTGAATCGGCTTTGATAAAACCGATCAGACTCATTCCCTAACAGCGATCTGTCTGACCCATTTTAGAAGCCCGGTTCTTGGTTAGAACTCCTTTTGGGTCTGATCCACAGTTGGATCGATCCTCGAAGTCCAGCGTCAGATGTTTTTTTTTTTTTGGTGACTGAGCAGACTCAGTCCCAATGGAGACAGGCTTGGCCTGTCCCACATTCAGCTATTGGACCCAATCCAGTTTTGGATCAGTCCTCCAGGTCCATATGCCCTGCACTTTCGTTATGACAGTGAACGAGACTATTGCTCATTTTAGTCACATACATTAATCTGTAACGTAAGTGTTGTCTGTATCAGGCCAATTCACACACATACCTGACAAAGGGTCCTCATGCACACCGATCCACATATATATTTTTTCTTTTTAAAATTACACATTGCTGATCAGTCCCGGCACAACCAGGGACTGATCTGAGTTGGTTTTGCACTCATATGCATGACTGACCCAGGTAGAGATCAGTCTATGCATTCATACGTCGGTTTCCCATTTTCTTTTCCAACCGGTTCGGTGTTTTATGGGTCTGGACCGATATGGATCCCTTCATGCATTAGGATCGATATACGGGTTCAGTCCGTACACATCCGGAGTATGCTCATGCATACAAGCCTTAGCCTATGGGTATCAGGTTAAAACCCTTACCTCGATCGTCAGGACCCAAATTCACTAGTTGTAGATTTGAACCGAACACCTCTGAACACTGGTTGTGCTTCCTCATGTCTCTTTTGTCAGTAGATAACTACCTTTTTTCCTCTCTGATTTCGGTATTCCGAAAGTGCTGACACCGGAAAGTCGAGTTTTTGTGGATTATACTTGCCTCATCGTCCTTTGCAGTTTCGTTTTTGATGTTTCTTGATAACAAGTTTGTGGTGTGAATGGGTAAGCTTTCCACTTTCGTGAATGAGCTTTCCATCATTTTCAAAAGAATGAGCCTGCCAATATATACTTGGCATAGTCAAGTCCTAGTCAAATTAGGGCTTCTCATTTTAAATGTAGTTTTTACCCTCGGTAACACTAGTTAATTAGGATCCTAATTACACATCGTTTTAACTTGGGAAATCCTAGTCAATTAGGACTTCATGTTAATTGGTTAAATCAATTAAGTTAATTTAATTAATTCATTTAGTGGATATAGCAAGTAGGTAGGAACGTCCCACCCTACTTGGGTTTTGACTTGATTTAATTGGATCTATCCCATACTAGGACCAAATTTCTAAGTGGGGTCCACATAGGGGGCATCCCGCCCTATGGGAATCAATCAATTTTAAATCCAATTTAATTCCAAATCAAATCCAATCAGATCCAAATTGAAATTCAACCCAATTAAATTCCAATTGTACAGTTAACCACTTTTCATATACATGTTTATGCAAATTCAAATGCATATTTATTAAATTCAATGACAATTTATTCTAGATGAAATTAAATTCTAAAATCCATTTAAAATATCTGAAATCCATTGTTAGAATATATGAGTTCTATTATTAAAATATTTGTGATCCATTATCAGACTATTTATGAATTTAATTGGATCAAATATCATTTGACCAACATGGATCCTACTTGCCAAAAATAAAAGATTTCTAATTATTATTATTTTTAAATTCCTAATCTAGGTTTCCTATTTGATCTCAGATCCAGTTTGATTCCAATTCTATCTGACTCAAACACATCCTATCCAATTCTCAAGTGAATTTCAAACCTATCCGAGATCCAAATTCAATTCTAATATAAAAATTCAATTACTAATAAGAATTCAAACCATATTTTATGATATCATTTTATTTTATTTGATTTAATAATCATAAAAAATCTGCAGGTATTACAAATACAATCTGGTTCACCTCTTGAACCGTATCATGCATTCAAATAAGCATTTCACATTATGTGGCATACCATGCTCAAAAGCCATATACCATGGCAACATGTTGTACATGATCATCCTGATAACATAAATAATTACATCATGTTATACATTATTAGCATGCTACACATAATACACGTGGTTCAAATTTGTAATCATCACATGCATGCAATTCAACACATCATATGCAATTAGGTCGAAACAATTTACATGAAAATTTGTAAAAATAAAATTGAAGTTTCTCACAATAAATTTCATCATGCATCACACCAAATAAAATAAAATTTAGAATTTTTATTATAGATATATATACATGTTAGCTATCTACAGAAAGAAAACCTCACCTCAACTCATTCTGGATCAAAAAATAAAATTTTTGGAACCACCTACTATTTCCTATTCATAAAATAGTCATGCTCGGTTAAATATTTTGTAAAGAAATATTACCCAACAAATTTACAGAATAAAATTATTTCTGTAATTTTATTGTAATTAGGTTAGTGTGTCTAACACAAGCTTCAAAATAAATTAGGTCTAAACTCCATCCCAATAGAGAATTAAAATTCACTACAGTTTGTTTATGTTATGTTATAGACTTGTTGTAGAAATTTTAGGTTTTGGAACCAACTTTCATTATTTTTAGTTTCTAAACTGTAATGAATCAGTGCACAAGATTTTTATCATGTATTCTTAAATATATAAATTAACACATAAAAATATTGACCTTAAATATTGAATAGTTTGGGATTAGTAAAATCAACAAAAACATGTTGCCTACACAAAAAATCTATCAGAAAAAAATTTCTATGCTAAATTTTAGAGGTCGTATCTCTCAACTCAAAACTCAAACATGCTCAAATTTTTTTTGAGATTTCTCCTACACATCTAAAACATCTCTCTAAAATTTTAAATTTTTTGTGTTCACCATTTTGGAGAACCATGATTTTATTTAAGACTGATCAAAATAAAAATAATAGGACAAAATCAAGAAGATAAAAAATCTATTAAGAAATCCAAGAAAATCATGTAACAAATTTTCAGTCTACAAAAACTGATTTAAATCCACACACTAACACATATAGCATGTTGTAAATACAAAATATAACATGAAACATGCATTTAATCAAGAATCTATGTCATTTTTCCTAAGTAAATGAGCTAAATCAATTATATGATTAAAAATGATTAGGTCAACAACGAAATAGGGCTTTTAAAATCAAAACAGCATAAATCGAACTGTAGGAATATGATCTCATGCTTGATCAATCTATATTAAACCCTAAACATGCTAAATAATGAGAAACCTTGTACCTTTTTATGAATATAAAGAAATAAAATATCAAACATGCAAATGGAGATCGAAACACACTGAATAACTTCTGAAACACCGAAAGAATGAGAAAGAGATATGCAATCTCTTTTCTAAAGCAAGGTTGTTGTCCAAGGTCAATATAGAGACCTTATATCAGTTCAAACCACATAAAAATAATAGGAAAAATGGTTATGATCAGCTCTTATGATCGATCATTGGAAAAAATATTGGTGAAACTTACCTCAGCTTAGCCGGTTTTCTTCTCTCAAGCTCTCTTTCTCTCCCAATGAGTTCTCTCTCTCTTCTTTCTCTCTTTTTCTCTAAAAATGTTGGTAGGGTTCTCTCTCTTTTCTTAAAAAACATAAATAGAGAATTAAGAGGACCCAACCCTTTTGAAACAGTAGGAGGTTGGGTTTCCTACTTGGATCCCAACATCCCTCTCTAGAGGATTCCCTAGGGAGGTCCTTCCCTAGGAGTTCTAGAAATAAACAACCTCCTAAAAATATAATCACTGTATTTTTTTCTACTAGGACTCCTATTTGTTTTCTAAAATATGGGCTCTTCAATGGGTCTCCTACATGGACTATGGATCCTATTCAAAGGGTCCATGATCCTATATAGGATCCACTCCTAGGATTCAACATTTTATATTATCTTATTTATTAAATGAATAATATTAATTAATTAAAAATAATTCACATAAAAAGTATATTAAAATAATTTTTTGGATTTTAGAAAATACTAGGTATTACAGTAACTTAAAAAAAAACTCATTGGAGTTTTGCATGGCACCTAGAATTTCTTAGGAAAGTATCAACCTTCAAAGAGTTAGGAAAATTATCTTGCGTAGGGAATTTCTTGCTTTGCGGTTGCTCTTTCCTATTTACTCTCTTTTTTAAGATTTTGATTGTAGAGCCATTGTTTTACTGTTTATATTTTTAAAACCCTTCAACTTGTCATATATTTTAGATCTATGGATCTCTCCACTAATACCAGAAGTCATTAGATTGGGTATATCAGTGGTAGGCTAAGGATACCGTGAACCCGCTCACAGTACCAGGAACCTTAGTTCGGGTATATCGCAAAAGGTTCAGTACATAAAAAGCCCATCCTATTAGATCCCAATTGAAGTGACCTTATAGATTCACATAGCTTTTGAAGAGATCCAAAAAACTTTTTTTTAATCTTGATCTATGTGCTACTTAGTTGATTTGGACTCTTATTTATTCATAAATCCTAAGCCATAGTCATGCTAAAGGATTCTATGAATCTTGCCACGAACTTGAATATTGAATGTAAAATCCAAGATTTTTTAGTGGATTTTTCATGATTATTAAATAAATAAAATAGATTTTTTGCCCAAATATGGTTTATAATTTTTAATTAGATGTAGATTGCATTTTAATTTATAGATTATAATTAACTAATATTAATCTAGTTAATATGTAATTGGGTTTATATTTAAGATGTCCTTTAATTGGGAATTTAGATAGCAATTAAATAGTGGTTTAGTAATTAAAATTATTTTTAAATCAATTAGAGTTTTAAAAGAATTATCAGATCCACTCAATCCATACTAAATCTATTGGATCAACCCAATCTATTGGACTTAGTGGATCGACCCACATGGGGTTGGACCCACTTAGATCCATCCAGAAAAGCTAGAGGTGGCACATTTTTCAAGGGACGTGGGCAAGCCTTATGACCATGTGACCAAGCAAGTGAAAATCTATGTGGGACATGTGACAAGCCAAGAGATACGCAGGTAAGTTAGTGAAAAAATTCATGTGGGACATGTGACAAGCTAAGAACAAAGAAAGTTAGAAGTAGAGACATGTGGCAAGTTTAGAACAAAAGAGATTAGTAGTGGGGAACCAAGTAAGACACATGACAAGATGTTAGAAGTGGAGAATCAAGTAGGACACATGGCAAGCTAAGAACTAAGGAGGTTAGAAGTGATAAACCAAGTATGTAAAACCCATAATTTCTTGATAATTAAAATGACTATATGATGGTATTGATGTGATTATGACTATATTTTAGCATTCTTGATTGTCTTGATTTTCTTGAAAATCTTGAATTGGTGATATTCTTGATTTCCTCAAATTTTAGATTTTTTTATTTTCTTGATTTCAATTAATTATGAATTTTCGTCTTACATTATGAAGAATATTTTATGAATAATTGAAAAAGCTAAAATATATGGACTAAACAAGAAAGTGAATTATTTGTATATTTTTAGATTATGAATTTTGGATTTAGATCTAATCTCATTGGATTAGACCAATAGTATCAAACATTATTATTGTTTTGATAGAATTTTTGGCTGATCAGTGTCTCACTTATTAAATTGGAGTTGACCTTGACGTTCCGCATTTCGAGGGCATCAAAATAGACTATCTACATGCCCAAATTAGTGTTGATTTAAACATTTTATCATCAACCGAAGTTTATGCCTAATTATAAGTAAAAAATTAGCATTTTTTATATTGACTAAATTTTCTTGCCAATCCGTATGCATATTATTAAATCTAAGACTATCACGACAATCTACATTTTGAGAGCTATCAAATCAACTATTTAAACATCCAATTCTGATAAGTCTTTGGGTCGGTAGGCCTCCCAGAATATTACCATATCATTAGAGTCCAAGTCAAGGTAAGAAGTCCCTACTTTTCTTTTATAGCTTAAGTAATTTAAAAAAATAATTAATTAGGTCTTATAATTTATTTTTTATTTTATTAATAAAAAAATAATAAATATTAACTTCTTATATTAGAGATAAGACTTTTGTCTAAGCCCATCTATAAATAAGACTCTCATGAGAAGGATTAACAAGGTTAATTTTCTTTTTCTTTCTCTCTTCTTTTTTCCTTTTTGTTTTTGGTTTCTTCTCTCCTTTAAAATGTGTAGGAGCCTTGGAGAACCCTTGTGCAGCCATTAGACCTACACTTAGTCATTGGGTGGTGGTGGAATAGGAGTCAGATCGTCTGTTTCTGCATTTTAACCATGAAAATCAATTGTAGACAGGTAAGATTTACATAACTAATGTTTTTACACCCTTGGAGCATGTATGATTAAAGTATTTTGATTTTTAGTAACTATTAATATGTTTTTGATCTGTTCTACATGTTTTCTTGGTGAGAGAAATCTTTCTTGAATCAAAAAATATAAATATTGCATTTTTTCTCAAAAATAATTTTGAAAAACATGCAAAATTAGAGCTTTGTTATTATTTCGTATTAGACTTCATCATATAATGATTCTTTATGGTGTTATTCATGTATTAACCTGTATTAAGATAGATCAAACACAAAATAATCAGATTCTAAAGGTTTTATAATCTTATAAAAGGTTTTATAAAATCATTTTATGAGAAACCTAAAGCTATGATGTCTGATAAATTTTTCCTGATCAATTTTGGAAAAAAATCGATAACTTTATGAATACCAGTCCAAAAAATCCAAATAAAAATACTACGATCATCTACACATCATGATCTTGAATTTAAAATCTTGTTTCACTCGTTTTGGATCTGTCTATTTTAACAGAGACATAATTTCTGGCTCTGTTTATAGGATGATTTTGACTCACCTTTGATAAACATTGTAAACTCATATGAAAAACAACTTTAAATATTTTATAAAAAATTTAGGTGAATCTTAATACCTAATATCAGACTGTGTAAAAAGAGTTTTGTCAAAAATATTCTAAAAAAATTCAAGAAATACCTTAATGTGATTAAAATCCTGCAGATTATAGAGTTTGGACCGAAACTCTGTCAGAACAGGGTTTCGTAAAATATTTTTAATTATTTGTGTATCTATTTGTTTTGAGAACGGTTTATTGGGTTGTATTCTTGATAGGTACAAGTAACTACAATACAAATACCATGATTTTATCAGTGCTTTGTTATTCTCGACAGATTTTACAAAATCAGATTACCAGAGATTCAAATTTGCTTCAACAACTTATACTTGTTTTTAATTAGGAACGTGTTAGAGGCTTATGATTTTGTTATATTTCTTACATGTATTATATATTATTAATAACTTTATGTCATATTGCATCAATATTAATGAGCTAGCCATGTGAAAAGATCTGATTGAGATGTTTATGTGAACCGTATGTGTAGTACATGACTTCTTTCATATTATTTTGCAAATATATTATTTTGATTGATTCTAAACGGCATATTCCATTAATATATGAATTGTTGATAGTTTGTATAGAATGAACTAAGTTTAAGTAATGTGTAATATATACACAATGTGTGTCATCATACTTTGGTTTGCGTATACTATATTGTTTTGTATGCTTATATGCAATGTTCCTTGTGGCGATGATTGATGTGTAGGATAATATTCTTCTGTATGATGTGATTTAAATGTCATGTGATATGAAATTATGAATGCATGAGATAAATGTTTAAATTCAATAGTGAACTATGGTTTATGAAACTTTATTTGCTTAAATGTGTGATTTTTATGATTTTAGTACCATATAAAATGATGTATGATGTGATGCTTATTGATTGTATACATGCTTATGCCCGTGTGGGTGGCTGTAGACCCTTAGAGTGGTCAATTGTATTGATGCATGTATGGCAATAGTTTTCACTGGATATGGTACCCGTTGAGGAACTGTTCTCAAAGGATTCTCTGTGAGGGTGTGTATGACCAGAACAGGTAATACGCTAGAGCGGTAAGTCCTTGTGAGAAAGTGCATTGTCCAAGAGCAGGTAGTCCGCAAAGACGATATATTTCTGTGAGGAAGTGCATTGTTTAAGACCAGACATGCCATCTGTCTAGGGCAGTAATTCCTTGTGAGGTCGTACATTTCCCAAACCAGGTGATCCAGCATGGATCTTGTAAATCTTTATTATGAATAAATGAAATGTTGTGATAAACAATGATGATCTTCTGAGTTGATTGCGATAGCTAGTTTTGAATCTATTGACTTGACTTTTTTGTTGTAGCATGATTATATGTTGAACTCAGATGTGATAATCATATCATTATTGATTTTAGATCTTGATATGAGGTTATGATTGTGACACTTATGTTAGCGTATAGGTGAATAACATATCATGCCTATAAATGACTAGGTTGACTTATTAGGTGAATGATACATCACGTCTAGAAATGATTAGGTTAACTTATTAAGTGAATGATGTATCACGCCTATATAGTTTTATTGTAAATGATTGCATTATGATTGTCTGATTCGAATATATTACACCTATGTATCATAATTAATGTGTATCATGAATATCTAACCGATTTACTTAGAAAGTATATGCATGTTTTTCACACTTGTATGACCAAATATAATTTGACCTATTGTGTATAAGAATTTTGAATGCATATAAAAATGATGTAATCATTTGAATATATGGAAGCAAAAGTGAGTGATTATGATCATCTTTGTGACGCTGGTGTCACACCCCTGAGTAGAGTTCTCTCGGAGCAGCCATTTTCTCTCACGATTTTGGGCTCCGTCCTTGGAGGATACGACTCAGGGGGCTACTCGGGTATAATAAAATATATAGCATAATAAACACCCGAGCTAGTCAGTCTATTTTGGGTTGGTCTACGTCATACCCAGGTAGACCGAAAAATTTAAGAAGAAACATAAATTACTTACATTACTTTACTGTACTTTGCTTTACTTTATTTTATATTACTGCAAATTATTCTTGTTCCTGAAAGTTGGTAAGTTCATGCTCATTGATATATGTTTTGTTCTCATGTAGAGTTTGATATTAGCATATTTAAAATTCATTGTTTCATACTTGCTTATGAATTTTGAGTTCATGAACAACTTGAAGAAATTTTTATCTACCTTATTGGTAGTTGATTCAAATTCTGAGATACTTATATTATGCAAGCTTTATGTGTTGTACATTGTATTAGCTGTGTGAATTTTACTGGGACTTTTTAAAGTCTCATTCTTTCAAAATAAAATATTTTTCAGGAGACATGTGATGGCCAGTGAAAGTGCAGAAAGCTGGATGAGGTTGTGCACACTAATGTTTTCGATGATCCCAAGGGCTTTTTATTTCATTTGAATTTTTAATACTTTTTGAATTGTTAAAAGATTATTTAATTAGACATTTGATTAGTAGTTTAATTCTAAATTTCAGTTACTTTGTGTATAGTCAATGTCTATTCGGATATGTGATGGTAGTAGTCTCATAATGTAATGTGTCCAAAGATTTAACCAAGAAACCAATTTATAAAATTGTTTTCAAAAATTAATATTTTCCGTTATGTTTACTCACCTAATAATAACTTAAGAATTTTATCAGTTGGATGCTTTAACTTTGAACCTTGTTCTAAGGAGCTATTAAACGTCGGTGCATGCGCAGACTGACTCCCTAGAGCTTGATTTGATTAAGGCAAAGTCAATAATGAAAACCTTGATATATTAATAAATTCTTTTATGTAATGGTTCAATCAGATTCGTTAATGGATGGTTCCATACTAGATCTAGTATTTGAAAGCTAAGACACACTCGCACTTGCACTCAAGCAGTTCGTCTAATACTTGGTACGGGTCCGTTGATGAGACCGTTGCATTATTATATTTTAGAAAAAAAAACAAAGAAAAGAAAAGAAAAGAAAAGAAAAGAATAGATTCAACCTTATACTGGTGATTCATTTTTAATTAAATTTTATATACATGTTAGATTACTAAGTCATGCAATTGATATTCAATTCTTATATTGGATTTGGAGATTTTCCTAATTCACACTCTAATCCCATATTAGAGTGGTGATTCATGCTTAATTGAATTTTATATTCATATGAGATTAGTAATTCATGATATTTAGATTTAATCATTGTGTTGGATTTGAGAATTTTTCCTAATTCATATTTTAATCCTATATTAGAGTAGTGATTCATGTTTAATTAAATTTTAATAGCATGTTAGAACGTTAATTCATGCAAATCATAATTGATTCATGTGTTAAAATTGTGAGTTTTTTTCAAGTTGCACTCTAATCTCTTGTTAGAGTGTTGAATCATGATTAATTAAATTTCAATAACATGTTAGAATGTTAATTCATACAAATCATAATTGATTCATGTATTTGAATTAAGAGTTTTTCCTAATTTGCACTCTAATAACTTGTGTTGAATCATGTTTAATTAAATTATTATTGCATGTTAGAATGCCAATTCATGAAAATCATAATTGATTCATGTGTGAGAATTGTAAGTTTTCTTAATTTGCACTCTAATAATTTGTTAGAGTGTCGAATCATGTTTAATTAAATTATTATTTCATGTATTGCTCCACAGTCATATCAACTTGGCTCCACTACATACTCCATGAATCAAAGAGGCACATGGGTCCCATATCCTGTAGAGAAAAGAATAACACTCATCAAGTACAAGATATAGGCAAATTGACAAATAAAAAGGGAATGGCAAATGGCGAATGCCATGCTCCGAACTCGCAAACTCCATTTGCAGCTAAGGGAGGTAGATATCCAAAAGTTTACTGGAAAAGCCAAACTGGATCCTTGCCCTAAGTCACCAACATATCAGGACTCATCAAAAAGCCCAATAATGTGGTTGTGCACGAGAGGATGGTTTTCTAGGTAATGCTTGCAGAACAACATGCTATGGACCCGCTTGAGTGCAAGCATGAATGGAGAATAGCCCGATAGCAGGTATATCTACTAGATCCGCCTATGAAAAGAGTCCTCAAGAACGACCACCTAACGCAGTGGAAAAGGGTACAACTGGGACCCTAAATAAGGTGCTTATATGGAGATATGGGGTTCGGAATAGACTTAGGGGTTGTCCTACACTGTTGGGATATATTTAAATTTCATGAGAATGTTGTGATTTAGGTAAACAAATTTCTTAGCCAATATTAACTAACAAATCCCTACACAAGATGAATCTGATTTGGGATTTATTTAAATTAGAATTATGGGACAATTGATTCTATCATATCAATCACAAATTCAATCTAGATTCAGCTCACTAAACAGTGTATATTCAGTTAATGGGCCAGCTTTATGAAATATGCAAAATTAGTTAATCGAATAAGGCAAAAGATAACAAAACACTAGTTTCTTTGTAATTTGGATATGCAGATTCAAGTACAAAAACAAATTTGATTCATGCACAATTTGAATCATAGAATTCAATAATTAAATCAGTCCTTGTTCAGTGCCCAAACAGAATATTTGCAATTAGCAAGCTTACTATATGAATCATGCAGTATTAGGATAATCGGCTAACTTGATTATTTGAGATTTCAAACAACAAAAAATACCCGATGGTCCAGGTTTGATATTGGATCAGACCAGACCCAAACAAGGGTGTTCTTAGGCCCAAAATATCTCTAACAAAATGCAATTAGTACACTAACATACAGCAGTCAAATCACTTCATACGATGCATTCTGAGATAGATATATCAAATAAACAAAAAATGGCATGAAACAAGCAAGTTGGTCTGAATCCGGGTCAAACCTGGAATGGGTCAGACTTGAAATAATATGTAAAGGGACTGAGGTCACTTCTGAGACACGTCTAGCAGAGAACTAAATCCACACACTTTAATAGGAATCAAACAAGCAACACAATCCACCGAACCTCAAACTGGGAAAATCAGTCTTTCCAAAACTTCGGATATTGAATGAAACTTGGGAAAATGTTTTCCAACTCAAGAGGGAGCTGGTACATACCTGGACCTACGTCTTAAGGTCTATATAAGATTCACAAACTCAAATTTGAATAGAGTTACATATCTAAGATTATATGTCCAATGATTTGTGTTTTTCTCATGCTAACAATTTTTTCAAAATGAGGGTTTTGTAATCTTTTCTCAAAGAGTTCAATTCCATCTCTTTATCCAACGTTTCTAAGTTGTTTCCTCACGTGTATGAACCCTCTAAGGTTCAAAAAACACTCACCAATAGAGAATGCAAGAAAATACCTCAGAACATATTAGATTAATCAAGAAGAAAATCATCAAAAATTGATTTTGGTTAATTTCAAGAGACTGCACCAAATACAGGTTAACGAAACTCAAACCAATGAATCTATGCCTCCTTCAAGAGCTGAAGCTCCACGGTTCAGTCTTGCACAAGGTTCTAACGGTAGCAGCAACAAGTGTCCACAACAAGGTTGGCCAACTCCTCCAAGAATGACACCAACACAAGAATTTGGTTTACAACATGAAGTAGCTAAAGGCTTGTACTCTCAATGCTTCACACCACTCTTGAGCAGATCCAAACTTCACTTAGACATCATAGAGGGTGTCTTCCTCCATTTTCCTTCTCAAAATCTTCAGAAATTCAAAATAGAGGCCAAAAAACCTATTCATGTTTTTGGAGTTCCTTTTAAAGGGAAGAGAACACCTCTTGTCTCTCATTGGTCCTCTTGGGAGACCGCCTCTTTTGAGACCAATGAGAGACAAGTCTTAAAGGGGCTTGTCTTATTCTCCTCTTTGTTGGCCAATGAAGAGACACTAGAGCTAAAGAAAGGGGCTCACTTGCTTGGCACCTCTTGTTGGCCCAATAAAAATTGATGTGACATGGCTTTTGTAGGATTGGCCTCTCAAAAGACCACCTCCATCTTGAGCAAACTAGAAGGCCATACTTAGCATGGATTGGGGCCTCCTCAATTTAATTTTTTGGAGTTTTGGATATAAATATGGATCAAAATAAAAATCTACTCAAATACCACACACCCTCTAGTAACACAAAGAGATCCTAACAGATACAAGATCTATTCGGATCCATAGAATCTGACAATTATAAAAATAAAAATAAAAATCTAAAAATCATTTATGTGGTTTTAAATTTTCACAAAATTTGAACCAAATAACAAAAGAGATTTTTTGAGATATACGTGACAAAAATCTCAAAAAATTATCACACATGAAATAACTAAAATACCTTTGGGTCTAGAATTGGCTCGAATGGATCAAATTGAATTTTGGTATGTTTGGACATTAATCCTAGATCAGATTATCTCTTGTAAAATAACCAAAATACCCTTGGGTTCTGAATTGGCCCAAATAAATAAAATTTGATTTGGGTATGTTTGGGCATCTATCCTAGATCAGATTTTTGGTTTTTGATCATTCTCTTGCTCCTCGCAAGTGTGACATGAATCCTGATGCTCCTGCATCATTCACTCCTAGGTCAAAAAGCTTTGTCCTTAGAACTTGATTCTTCTCAAGCAGATTTCTATAATATTTGTAAGAAATTTCTTTGATAAATATTTTGCATTTGTTCAAATTTTGAAATTCGAAATGAATGAAATAACAATATTTTTGCTGGTTCTAAAAAATAAAAACTTCATATTGGAAGATGATCTGATTCCTCCAAGTTAATATTTCACAAAATTCAAATTTAACCTATTCTTAAATTTCAACAAAAGATGGAATTCACAAAAAATTATTCTTGAATAAAAAAATTATCTAAAACAGAATACTTAACAATTTTTTTAAGCAAAGAAATCACCATTTCAGAAATTTTTTGAACATCAACATGTAAATTTTTCCTATTTAACATTTCACATAAAAGATAGTATTTCTTGTTAAGTTCACTACAAGATGTAATTTTTCAAAACTAGAATTGAAGCATATTCCAAAGATCAATAAAAAAACTACATGCATTTTTCCTAGTTTCAAATGCAATGCTCAATGCATGTCCTAGTTCAACCAAATCCTGCCGAGACCAAAAAAATTTGGGGCTACCATGCTCAAAATGTCTAATGTGTTCAACTCACATTTAGAAGACAAAGGTGTAACTTCACTCACAAAAGATTGGAGACGACAAACTTTACTCTCAACATGCCACACTTCTTCCTCACTATCCTCAAATTCATCAAAATAGGCTCACCTAGGACTTCACGCAAAGATTCTTTAGGAGACTCGAGGTCAAAAACCATAGAAGTTTGAATAACCTCTTCTATGTTCACATTTTTGTTCATCCTAGAATTTAGGTCGAGATTTTCCATGAACCTCATCTATGACTTAGGGTCCAAAACTAGCACTCATACGACATGAAAAAGTTAGTCCTAGGTGTAACATCTTCAAATGCAATAAAGGAGTTATGGGTGAGGATGATATGGATGATGAAGGTGATGATCATGATGCTAATGGTTGCAAAACTCCCAGAGGTAAGCAAATCTTCCTAGCGATGGAAGCCTCACCTCTATCCTCTATCTCTTCGTCACACTTGGATTCTACCTCAGGATTAGAACTAGGTTTTGCATCCTTGATATCCTTATCACACTGGAGCTCGATCTCGAAATCAAAACTCGACCCCACATCTACTTCCTCACATACTTCCTCCATGAGTAGTGCTTTACTCCTACAGTCAATATTCCTATGTTCGCTTTTCCCGTATATATAACACTTGATGGGGGTGCTATAATTGGAGGATCTAGCCTAAAAAGTCCTTCAAGTACCTTGACTCATGTTCCTATGCAAAGAATTTGCATGACACAACACATTGGTCAGACCATATTGAGTTGAAAAACTTGACAAGCCGTTTGGAGATTCGTGTGATCTCAAGAAGTGGGTCCTACTATGCCGCCCACTTGACGCTCTAAACACCTAATTCACTCTAGTCTACGCCCTTGGTTTTGGTTCAATTCTTGAAGCATATGAGTCAAGTCATCAACTTGACGTCATAAATCATGCAAATGACTCCTCGCTTCATAAGCATCAACATAGTAACTTGGACTACGACCGTCATGTCACCAAGCCATGATGAACAAAAAAGAAAACACTAGACCTCACTAAGATGGGTAACACCTAGCCTAGGCTCTGATACTAAAATGTTGTAGTTGTGTATGAGAGGATGGATTTCAAGGCAATTCTCGAGTCGAACAACACACTAGGGACCCACTTGAGTGCAAGCATGAGCGAAGAATAGCCCGATAGCAGGTATATCTACTAGATTTGCCTATGAAATGAGTCCTCACAGACGACCACCTAATGCAGCAGAAAAGTGTATAACTAGGACCCTAAATAAGGTGTTTATACGCTGATATAAGGTTCGGGACAGACCTAGGGGCTGTCCTACACTGTTGGGACATATTTAACTTTGATGAGAAAGATGTAATTCAGGTAAACAAATTTTTTAGTCAATATTAACTAACAAATCTCTATACAAGATCGATCCAATTTGGGATTCGTTTAAATCAGAATTATATGACAATTGATTCAGTTGTATCAGTCACAAATTCAATCTAGATTCAGCTCACTAAACAATGTATATTCAGTTAACGGGTCAGTTTTATGAAACATGCAAAACTAGTTAATCTGCTAAGGCAAAAGATAACAAAACATTAGTTTCTTTGTAATTTGGATATGCAAAATCAAGTATGGTACCAAATCAGATTCATACATGATTTGAATAATATAATTCAATAGTTAAATCAGTCATTGTTCAGTGCCCAAACAGAATATTTGCAATTAGCAAACGAATTATATGAATCATGCAATATTAGAAAAATCGGCTAAACCAATTTTTTGAGATTTAAAACAACATACAATATCCAATGGTCCGGGTCTGATATTGGATCAGACCAAACCCAAACAAGGGTGTTGTTAGGCCCAAAATATATCTGTAACAGAATACAATTAGTACACTAACATGCAGCAGTCAAATCACTTCATACGATGCATTCCGAGATGGATATATCAAATAAATAAGAAATGGCATGAAACAAGCAAGTTGGGTCAGATCCGAGTCAAACCTGGAATGGGTTAGACTTGAAATAATACGTAGAGGGACTGAGGTCACCTCTGAGACATGTCTAACAAAGAACTAAATCCATACACTTTAATAGGAATCAAACAAGCAACACAATCCACCGAACCTCAAGCTGGGAAAATCAGTTTTTCCAAAACTTGGGAAATTTAGTGAAACTTGGGAAAATGTTTTCCAACTCAAGGGGGACCTGGTACAGAGTTTGAATTGAACTCTTTGAGAAAGATTACAAAACCCCTTGGTATAGTTTCTTGAAATTAACCAACGATTTCATCACGTGTATGAACCCTCCAAGGTTCAGCAAACACTCACCAACAGAGAATGTAAGAAAATACCTCAGAAAATATTAGATTAATCAAGAAGAAAATCATCAAAAATTGGTTTTGGTTAATTTCAAGAGATTACACCAAATACAAGTTAACGAAACTCAAATCAATGATTCTACGTTTCCTCCAAGGGCTGAAGCTCCACAGTTTAGTCCTCCACAAGGTTTTAATAGTAGCAGCAACAAGTGTTCACAACAAGGTTGGCCAACTCCTCCATGAATAACACCAGCACAAGAAAGGGGTTTACAACATGTAGCCAAAGGCTTATACTCTCAATGCTTCACACCAATCTTGAGCAGCTTCAAACTTCACTTAGACGTCATAGGGGGTGTCTTCCTCCATTTCTCTTCTCAAAATCTTCAGAAATTCAAAGTAGAAGCCAAAAGACCCTATTCATGTTTTTGGAGTTTCTTTTAAAGGGAAGAGAAGACCTCCCTTGTCTCTCATTGGCCGTCATGGGAGGCCACCTCTTTTGAGGCCAATGAGCGACAAGTCTTAAAGGAGTTTGTCTTATTCAACTCTTTATTGGCCAATGAAGAGCCACTAGAGCTAAAGAGAGGGGCTCACTTGGTTGGCACCTCTTGTTGACCCAATGAGAATTGGTGTGAGGTGGCTTGCCTAGGATATTGCCTTCTCAAAAGACCACCTCCATCTTGAGCAAATAGAAGGCTATATTTGGCATGGATTAGGGTCTCCTCAATTTGAATTCTTTGATTTTTGGATATGGATCTAGATCAAAACAAAAACCTACTTGGATACTCCATACGCTCTCTAGTACCACAAAGAGATCCTAACGGATACTAGAGGTATCCAGATCTGTAGAATCCAACTTCTATAAAAATAAAAATATAAAAAGTATTTATGTGGTTTTATAAATTCACAAAACTAGAACCAAATAACAAAAGAGATTTTTTGAGATATACTTGCCAAAAATCTTAGAAAATTATCACACATGAAATAACAAAAATACTCTTGGGTCCCAAATTGGCCTGAATGAATCAAATTTGATTTGTGTATGTTTGGGAATATATTCTGGATCAAATTTTTGGTTTTGGATGCTCCTCCCACTCCTCACATGTGTGGCATGGATCTCGATGCTTCTACATCAACCAGCATGGGTTAGGTTGGAGATGTGATGCCCTTGGTCTAAAAGAAATGTTAGAACTACCAAGGAAAGGAAAGAGGCATCTGAGTTGAAACACTGCTGTTGTCGACATCCCTTGGCACTGAGAGGAAAATATCCATAACTGGAAAGGCTTCCCCACCCGCTAAAGACTCCTGAATGAATCTCTCATGGCCCTCTCTTAGCATAGTCCTATGTGGAAGAACTTCGGGTTCCATAGGCTCTCTAATACTCTCTGGCGTCACTCTCAAAGGAGATGTTTGTCTCTCTCCATCTCAAGTGGCGTAACTCTTCACACTGACTTAATAAGGTGATTTCAGCATAAAATCAAAAATCAAATTTTGGAAAAGGAGTTTTTGGCTTACCTCACTCCTGAGCAAATTTCGGATGTGGAAAGGGTTTGTTCTATTGAATCTAACATTCTTTCACTTGCAGATGCCATGGGTTGCAAAAATCTTCCAAATTTTTTGAAAAAGGCCAAAAAAAAATTAAAAAATGGCAGAAAAAGTGGCCTAAGATGAGTTTTTAACCCGACACATCTCTTACAATAATTCTTGTAAACACGAATTTCATCAGAACTCCTTATTTTGTCATCCAAGATTTGGGGTCGTTCGACCCGGGTTCAGATCTGGTTTACTAATGACAAGTCAGACCTCTTTTGCATTTTTGGATCCAAGGACTCAGTTTCGACTTTTGATAACAACTCTTCTAGAATTGTTGTTATTGTCTTTCTCTAATGACAAGTAACTTATTGTTCAGAGATCGTTCGGTCCTACGACCTTTGGATTGTTTCTAAAGCAAACCAAAACACAAAGTTTCATGCATTTGCATCCATATTCTTTGTATTTACATATATTTATCCATTAAATTGCATACATTCATCAAAAAGTCAATTTTTTCATTCATTCATCTTTATTCGTTAAAAATAAAAAAGAAAAAAGCATTCATTTGCATTAAAAAAGCCAGAAAGAAATATTCTCAAGCATGACATTGTCATTGAGGACCCCAAGGAGAGTAAGTAAAAGCAAAACTGGGAGACACATCTTCCCACCAATGGTCAAAGCTAGAACTGGCACTTGGACCTTCAGAAGCCTTCAAGGATGCCACAACAGTACTCCAACAAAAGGTGACCATCTCCAAGTATGTGATCCACTCGTTGGAATCTAGATTTGCTTCTTTCAGCTTGTCTTTAGAAGCCCTACTGATCATACTCCATTGAATATGCAAGAATTGGAGTAAGCACCGATTAGGGCAATGCATAATCCTATAGCAAGGGCCCACCAACCAAAGAACCTTTTGAGGAACGAGTATCATGAAGTTGGGCATACCAGAAGTGGTCCACTGACAAGATATCCCAAGTGATGGACTCACCCTCCAGCTCATTAAGCAGCCTTAGCTAAATCTTCACAGACTAAGATTTCTTAGATCTTGTGAAGTCAACGTAGCTCTCTAGCAGATTCCCTGTTATGAGAAATTGGAGAGGTGGAAGATCAGGGATGTGCTCGTAGAACCAGATCTTTAAGAGGACTTTACTGTTGATAAAGCCCTTGTCTTAGCGATATGTGAAAGAGCTCAGGCCCCTGAACAGGCAAGCCAGAGCTGCCATGCCCAATGAAAGGCATTTTCCATCTCAGAACAAATTCTTTAGAAGATGAGCATGATGAGAGACGATAAGCTCCTGAGTCTCACCAAAGACAATGAAAGCCACCAAGCATAGCATAAAGCTACCTCTCAACCTTGTCTAGGACTGCCCAGATAGAGTCTTGATATCAGTGACACCACAATATGCTTCCCACAAAGATCTTAGAGACAAGCATGAGACTTTGTCGTAGTCCATGCGTGGCTATTGTGATTCACTGATCACGTTCCATAAATCCATTTGCTCATTATTAGGAGGACAATTCAAGAAAAGCTAGTTTGGGTGCATCTCGCCGCAAGGTGGAGAAGTGAGCCCCAAGATAGTAATGCATTCATCCAAAGTAATTGTGAGCTCCTTTTTCGAAAGCCAGAATATGTTAGTGCATGGATTCCATTTTTTTACAAGTGCTTAAATGAGTGAGCCATTCACTTTGAAAGATCAAAGTTGAGTAGCCAGCAACAAATTAAAAATGATCTAATACTCATGAAAAAGCTCAAATATAGGCACTCAGTCTATAAACCAAGGAGGAGTGATAGAAGGAACAATGTTCTTTAAATTTTGCACACGTAGAAAAAAAAAAGGCAAAGTTAAAGGGAGGAACGAAAAAAGAGTAAAGGAAAAAGCAGCCTTACAACATCATTTTCCTCCATGGGATAATATTTGCGAGTCAGCCTTAGAACATCAAAGTGAAGGAAGATTCTTCCCTTCCCGATCATCACCATGGCTCAAAAGAGAAGAAGACAGGGAAAGAAAGGAATAAAGAAAGCTCACTAATAGTTTGACATAGAAGAGAGCCCTCGTACTTTAAAAAAGTGTCAAAAAAGCCCTAACGAGACAAGTCCAGTTGTTCTTAGAGGAAAAAGGAAATATTCTAAGTACATCCGCATGTCATTGATAGGATGAGTTATCATTATTGGATCCCCTTACTGACATGATTACTTGTTGTTAGAGGTTGCCCAACATGATAGGTCTACTCTCATCGATAAGTCCTCTCGGTGACCATTTTCATGCTTTTCATGCACTTTTTATGCACACTTTATGCATATTCCATATGTTTTTGCCATGCATATTGCATTTTCTAACTTGTTTCTTGCGGGAATCCCAGTAAAACCCTTGAGAAAAGCCTACTAATCTACCCATCTTAGGACCATCTTGTAGATAGATCGACACTAGGTCCTAAGGTCATCCCACGAGTTGATGGAACATTCTGATAACCCAATTGACAAGCACATAAACCATCCTAAACTCAATCTTTGTTCCAAAGGCACATTTCCAAAAATCGGCTCCATTCTATCTCAACAAAAAAGTAAAAAATGTCTCAGTCTTTTCAATGCTTTTGCCCCAAAAAGCTTTATCTTTGTCTTTGTCTTTGTCTTTGTCTTTTTAAGAAGTCTTTGTCTTCGTCAATCATCTGCCGCCTTTTGTGCGATTACAAGTGACAAGACACTTGTTTCATCTTTGTTTAACCTCATTCAGTAAGACTTTCCACTCACAACAATGAGTTCAAGGGAAAACCCTCGTGTGGAATAAGTTATGAGCTTAGTTTGCAGACCAATCTCGATTGCCCAAACCTTTTTGCCTATATGTGGTAGGCACCTCATAGAGACCCTCGTGTTGAACTACATATATGTCTCTAGATAAAGTCAATCATTAAGTTGTCTATGTCTTTTGCCAAAGATTTCTTTTTTAAAATACTTTGTTAGAGTCAATCTTTCACTCTTTTCAAAAGATCATGTATCTATTTCTTTGTTATTGATTGAGCTTCGCATGCTGAATAACAAAGAGGGGCATCAGTAGACACTCAATTTTTTACCAAGATGTTTTCTATATAAAATTTCTTTTGTTCCCCAAATCAAGACACATTCAATCCATTTTTTTGCTCCCAAATCCATCTTTTTCAGTCTTTTAACCAAAAGATGAGTTAAAAAACATATTCTTAGCTTTTCAACAAGTTAAAAATTAGGTCAATCTAACATCAGGATTGAAAGTTATGGCCAAAATAACTTTTCAGTCTCTAACAACACATTATGTTATCATCAGCCCTTTTGAATTATCATTAGAGCTACCTTGAATTTTCATCCCTAAGATTTGTGACAATCAAAAGATACTACCTATATAAATAATCCCACCATGATCACCATTTTCTATATCCTTATTTTTGGAGATTTTGAAATGGATTTCAAAATGGGTTTTTGAAGATGGATTATGAGAGACGAGGGTTTTGTTATTCAAGAATACAACCCTTTCATCTTTCAATGAGCAGGGATCAACCGATTCAAGGACCTAGCTTTTTGTTTCATAGTTCGAGGCATGAGATCAGACATTCCTCGACTTGGGCTCCTACAAAGAACAACGAGGTTGATGATGCAAAACATCACCAACACTCGAAAACATGAGAAAATGGTAGAAATGCAAAAATTAGAGATAAATGTGCCCTAATAAATAAAATAAGATGAAAACAAATGGAAGAGAAATCTTACCATGAGCTTAGGTATCCCTCTTAATGACTTTAATGAGTGCGACTAGCAAAACTGCTGCAAAATTAGGACTCTAAAGGGGTTCGAGTCTGACAGAGTAGACCTGGTAGGCTAGTGGATCTAGATCTAGAAGATGGCTAGCTGACTCAACTGAGTGAGGGCATAAGGTTAAGATGATTTCTCTCAACAATAGCACTCCCACTGGAGGGATTCAGACTCTTAATGTCAGATTTTAGATGTTATGAGGGGTGGAGGACCCCTATTTATAGCTTTCCTACTAGGTCTGAACCCTAGATGGTGAAATTCTAGATCCATATATCTAGATTTGTCTGCTATGTTGTAGCCTCATTCTGATTGGCTTGTGATTTGAGGTGGCATACTTTGATTGACTGTTGGATTTCTTAAAGGATAAAAAGTGAGGATAGGTTTTGGGTTTAAAAAGTTCTAATCACGAAATGCTAGGTTTTTGAAAGGTTTTGGTAAGGTTTATCCTCATTCCTGCACATCCTTAGCCAAACCAGGTAACTTTTCAACAAGTGAGATTTTTGGGTTAGATATAACGACAATTGAAGGACCTCTGATGACAAATGAGGTCTATCAATAAGTTATCTAACGACAATTGACATGTCATCAAACAAATAGATAAAGGGTCTAACAAAAAGTGACTTATTTTGGTGCATCCTTTTGAGGTGCAATTTGACTCATTTGAAAGCTAACATCATCTAGTTTGATTATTGTTTTTGTGAAAACTTAAATTCCACCAATTTGATGGTCAAATCAGAATAAGTGTGGATTTTATCTAAAAACAAGTTTTTTAGGTGGACAAACCAACTTGTTTTGGTCATAACTTTGTGCTCTGATATCAACATAACTTGATTTTTGTCACATTTGAAATTTAAGACTCTCTAGTTCTTAACTCTCTTTTGGACAAAAACCTCGAGGGTGTTGTTTTGTAGGCCAAAAATATAGTGAAAGTGGAAATATGTCATGAAAATACTCGGGGCAGCTGGCTTTTCAAGATGCGACCCTTGACACAAGAGAACTAGGTCAAATTTGAGGTGTCTATGGTCATGCGTTGGAGAATTGGGAACATCATCCTACTTCCTTTGCTTTGCTTCAAGGAGCGCTCCCTAGGTAATATGCTTCCTTCTTCTCTAGGCTAGGTAGCTTTATTAGGTGGATAGTTTCCTAAGTAACTTTTTTAGGCTAGATTTTTTACTTGGTTGGCTACCAAGATTGGGAAAAATGGGTGGAGTATTTGACACTAGATACCTAGGGTAGCTTACTTGCTGATTTTCCACTTAGATTTTTCTCACATAGTAAGAAAAATCTAAGTTTGCTATTCTTGCTTAAGAATTTACTTTCCTACATTTTTAGAGTTGTTTTTCTACAAGGAATTCCCTTTCCCACGTAGGTTCTTTGGTTAGAATAGTGTTACTCTGCCGAATTTTTGGCTTGCAGTTGGGAGAGGAGACTTCACCAGTACACAAGCAAGGTCTAGGGATTCATGAAGCCCGAGTAAGTATATCTCATTTTCTTGCATTTTCCTGTGATTTTTCTTTCCTGCTCACCTCTCACAAATACGCACACACTTGTTTTCTTTGTTTGAGCCCACTACCCTTAGCTTACTGCACAGGTGGCCTAAGGAGCTCATTTTCTTAGAAAATCTCAGCCATGGTTGGATTATCCCTCCCTACTTGGGGAGGAACAGTCCGACCTCTTACCTGTGAGGATTACACAATTGTTTTGAAAAGAAGCCAATTTCAAAGAAATATTTTCTAAATCTTTTAAAATAAGATATTTGTTTTCAAAGTAGGATTTTTAAGTCCTACAGTGTCTCTATATATTTGACTAAAGATATGGTTAGCCATAGTTTTGATGCTGCCTTTATCACCTAAATCTTCTAAGACATGCACTACAATAGCTTTCAGCGACGTCTTTGTTAGTCAAGGAAAGCGACATAAACGAACTACCCTATAGTGTATTTTTTTTCTTTTTCTGTTTTTTCCCAGATAGTGGTGGCTTCAGCTGTCACTACTAAAACTTTATATCCACTTAAGACTAATAGTGGCAGCTTATACCGCCAGTAAAAATTACTTTTCACTTACAGCCTTACCCGCTGCTACTAAAATGAGCTAGACTGACGGCCAAGGCTGTCACGAGAAACAAGACCACTGGGATATTGTCTGACATACTATGGTCCATCGCAGTATTTAACAGTCACAGCTTGAAGATTCTTCCATAACAGTTTTAGTTCCTACCAGTTTATACAACTACACAATTGGGTTTTGAACGTGCAACGTCCCAACACAAGGTGACGTGCACTGGCTGCTCCTACCAGACAAGTGGAGCCCCCGTTGGTCACAAGTTTCCCTTTTGTTATAGTGTGCTTAGGACTGAACCCGTACCGAGTTGGGTTTGAAGATCTAGCCCCATAGCCGAACAAAACTTTCTTCGGGTTTCAGTATTTTTAACCAAACCCAACATCTGGGTCTGGGTTTATGGGCACCGGTCTGAGATCCAACCGGTTGACAGCAGTAATCTCAACAAACTCGTCATCTTTAGAACTTTACTTAGCAAACATGGTATGTGCACATTCTTAAACAATTTTCTGATTAGTTTAATGATTTATCTGAAGATGGATCAGATGTGCCTGCACGTCTATTTTGTGCAAAAAGGAGCATTAGCAGTGGTCATAACCAACACCAATGCTCTGGGTCGAAAAAAGATATAACGGCGGTCGCGACCACTGCTAAAAATCCTTTTTACGTCAAAACAGAAGCATCGCCACTGATCAATGCGTGATCATCAGCCGATAATCATCCAATTATGTCGGACGATTTATGTGTTTGATGATACATGTTACTCCCACATATCCTACTAAAAGGCATGCTAGATGCGAGATTCGGAAAACTTGATTACATTAAAGCTAAGATGTGGTTACGTGGGGATCATAATTGGAGAATCTGATAAACCAAATCAGAAAAGGGAAAATAACATAGAAGGTCTTCTTCCCACTCATATATCCACGATATTAACCTTTCCATGTTACGACCTTGATTCAGCTTGTTGCACCTCCTATGATTATATCATCTGAATGGGCTAGAATTATGTTGGTCCTAGGTGTTAAAAGTCCATTATGGCAGTGAGGTTAAAAGAGGTGGGGGTAGGCCTAGGAAGACATGGATGGAGGTGATAGGAAAGGATATGAATGCTTTGAACCTCATCGAGGACATGGCATTGGATAGAAATGATTGGAGGAGAAGGATTCATGTGGAAGACCCATAATGATTTTCTTTTTTGGTTCATATCGCCGACCCCAATTATTTTGGGATGAAGGCGTAGTTGTTGTATGGCAGTGAGGGACCATTTCTTGGTCGTTAATAAGATCTAACATAACTTAGCTGATAGACATAACTTGACATATATATATATATATATAGGTGTTGAACCTGTGCTTAATCGTGTTGACTGTCCATCGTGCGCATTGATGGATGATCAACACACAAAAAAATCGCAATGTAATCACTTATCTCAAAAAGATTTTGACATTATTAAGTGTCCACGATGCCCTCATATTATCTTTTGCGATGCTTCAATCATTAATACAAGCATTTAGTCAACCAAAGTGCTATATGATTGAAATTAAAGAAAATAATGGCAGATCCTTAGGATAGATATTAAGTTGTTATGCCAGCACTTTGGTTATAGGAACGGTTATAGGATAGATATCATTTTCTCATAAAAAATTTCAAAATTTTAAGAAGCCCCATAATCAACCTCCATTTGTTATAGGAACGGTTGGATCATAAAGGATTTTCTGAATCATGATTGATTCTGGATCCAAAGTAAACCTCCTCTCTTTAAAATCCCTACCAGATTTTAAATTTTTTGGGAGCAATTGATGAGATTGAATCTCATGATACAAGGGTTTAATCAAGATGATCAAAAAACCCTTGGGCTACTAAACTTAAATTAACCATTGGAGAGTTCTCTTTAATGGTTAAATTTCATGTCATTGATGCTACCACATCATACAATGCACTTTTAGGAAGACCGTGGATACATGATAATAGAGTGGTATCATCTTCACTACATTAATGTTTCAAATTTCTTAAAAATTGAGTCTTGAAAATGAAGAAGGTTGATCCTTAACTCATTTTTTGGAATTAAAGTGGACTTCATTGATTTAAAGTTCTATAAAATTGCCTCCTAATTGATAAAAGAAACATCATTATCTAAAAACATACAAACAATGCTCCTTTTTGCACGAGCCTAAACTACATGGATAGGAGCTGATTTTCACATGTGCCTAAACTGCATGGAGAGCGCTCCTGGCCGCAAGGGCCTAAACTGCACTGATACCACTCTTATTCATAAAAGTATAAACTGCAAGAAAAATACTTTGAGAAAAGCCTCACATGGGTATAAAATGCTTAGGGGCATCCAATTAGTTTTGTTTTCTCTTCCAACAAGTATAAACTGCTAATGCAAATATATGTGTAATAAATTGTCTTGCAATTTAACTTAAATAGTTCTTTCTCCTTGATATATGAGGTATTGCATGATAATTATTAGGTCATTCTCATATATGGCCTAACAATAAATATGGTTTGTTCATGAGCATAAAAAATGCCAAGGAGTTTTAAGATAAGCATCTAAGGTTTGAAATGGAGAATGCCATTAAAGACAACAATACAAAATTAAAGTACATCAAAAATTATGCAAATATTAATTCTTCGTACACTAAAAAAAGAGAATCTTCTTGATGGGTAATACAAATTCACTGGATTCTAATATCAGAGTTGAACTTCGGGCTTGTTGAAGTTGAATTCACTTATTTGCTACTAAAGATTATGGTATAGACCAAATATTATAGATTGTTCATGGACCCGAATGAAATATGCAACACTTGTAAGCCATTGAGTCCAGATCTATGTCCACACATCTTTAGATTTGGATCCAGCTTGATCCCTTTTGAGGATCAAGTCTAGATCCATGATCTGTCAACTTTGAATACAAAGAAATAACCCTCTTGGGAAGTGGGTAAAGATTCAATTCAGACCCTTTCTAGTCGAAGAAGTAAAATGAATCCAAACCTTACGGCCTTTTGGGAAGTGAGTGAATATTCGATCCAGACTCTTTTGAGTACAATAAAGAAAGAGATACATAACTCATGCCCTTTTAGAAAGTGAGTTAAGATTCAATCCAGGCTCTTTCAAGTCCAAGAAGTAAAATAAATTCAAATCTCATGCCCTTTCAAAAAGCGTGTGAAGATCTGATCCAGGTCCTTTTGGGTCCAATAAGCAAAATAGATTCAAACCTCATGCCCTTTCGAGAAGTAAGTGATGATCCAATCCAAACCCTTTTGAGTTTCAAGAAGGAAAATATATTAAAACTTCATGCTCTTTTGAAATGTAAGTAAAGATATAGTCCAAGCCCTTTTGGGTCAAGAAGTAAAATAAATTCAAATCTCACATCCTTTCAGGAAGTGAAGCTCCAACCCAAACCCTTTTGAGTCCAAAAAGTAAAATGAACTCAAACCTCACACCTTTTCATAAAGTCGCTAAAAATCCAATCTAGGCCCTTTCGGGTCCAAGAAGTAAAATAGTTCAAACCTCATGCCCTTTCGATAAGTGAGTGAAGATCTTATTCAAACCCTTTTGAGTCCAAAAAATAAAATGAATTTAAACCTCACACCTTTTTCGAAAGCGGCTAAAGATTCAATCTAGGTCCTTTTGGGTCCAAGAAGTAAAATAGATTCAGGCCTTACGCCCTTTCGAGAAGTGAGTGAAGATCTTATCCAAGCCCTTTTGGGTCCAATAAGCAAAATTGATCCAAACCTCATGCCTTTTATGGAAGTGAGTGAAGGTCCAACTCAAACCCTTTTGAGTCCCAAGATGTAAAATAGATTCAAACCTCACACCCTTTTGGAAAGTGAGTGAAGATCTTGTTCAAGCCCTTTCAGCTTTAAGAAGTATAATGAATTCAAACCTCACACACTTTCGGGAAGTGAGTGAAGGTCCAACCTAAACTATTTTGGGTCCAAAAAATAAAATAGATCCAAACCGCACACCCTTTCCAAAAGTGAGTAAAAATCCAATCTAGGTCCTTTCAGGTTCAAGAAGTAAATCAAATCCAAACCTCACGCCCTTTCTAAAAGTGAGTAATGATCCAATTCAGGCCCTTTTGGGTCCAATAAGCAAAATAGATCTAAATCTCATATCATTTCAGGAAGTGAATGAAGGTTCAACCCCAACCCTTTTGGGTCCCAAAAAGTAAAATAGATCTAAACCTCATGCCCTTTTAAGAAGTGAGTGAAGGTCCAACCCAAACCTTTCAAGCTTAAGAAGTAAAATGAATCAAAACCCTACGCCCTTTTTGAAAATGTCTAAAAATTTAATCCAGACCCTTTTGAAAAGGGGAGGCCTTGACCTTGATGAGTTTCCCCTTCGGTAGCAATGTTGATCTACCCAAGAAGGAGAAGGAGCCTCCTCCTGCCAAGAAGTCATCCAAGCCTATCGTGACCAAGCCCAAACCCAAAGTTGTAACCATGAAGGTTTTGATCGTTATGGCAAAGCCAACTAAAAAACCCATCGTGAAGAAGACCTCCACTTTGGAATCAAGTTTTAAGCCACTAAGAAAGCAAGGAAGGCAGCTTAATTGCAAAAAAATGGAGGAAGAGATGTCACTAATACATGTGATACGGGCAGCACACAAAATAGAAAATCATTTGAAGGCCGATAAGAGGCAGAAGACATTGCTTTTTCCCTTAGAGACAAAGAGGTGAATATAGTAAAGATATAAAAAATAAAAAAACATACCTATGAGGGCCTAGTTGGTATCCTTCATCAATCAGCTAAATCTGAACGGTAGCCTCAAATCATGAATTGGAATTTGACTCTACGAGGGCATCTACTATTTGGTGTTAAGGATTGTTTTTTATAGATGGCTTTCTAAGAAATAAATAGGAGAGTTTTCAGTGATAATGTCAATATGTAAAGAATCTTAATTAATAAGGTTTTTAACCAACTTAAAATATGGGGACCTTATAAAAGAACTTGGATATCACCATCTAATGTTTTCTAATCCTAAACTTGGTAACCTAAGTTACCAAAGAAATGGATAAACATATATAATAAAGCTTCACCATCGTAGTGTCAGTCTTCAAGTTTAAAGAGGAATATCATGGGATAATCCTTCGTTCAATCCTTTATTTAAGCAAGACAGATTTGCTAACTGCACGAGGGCGATGGGGAGGCTCCCTCTCTATCCACGTGTCAAGATTACTCAGTGCTTCATAGTACATAGGATGACCTAGTTCGTATTTTTTATTCTTTAGCTTTTTTTGTTGTGTTACAATACTAGAAGAAGATATGGGTGTGGACCCCTCTAACACAGTCTTCTCAATGGGCATATTGTATTAAAAAAACAACATTTTCTACAAATACAAGATAAGTGATATAGATAAACATGTGGGGAACAAAGACACAAGACATAGGCTATAGAAAAACATTGTAAAAACAAACAGAATAGCCTATTGACAATGCAAAAACCTGAATTTTTAAGAAAAAATCAAACAATGTTTCCAACATATCATGCTTATCATACAAGTTACGCAACATATAAACAATCAAACTAGAGAATAGAGGCATACAAATCATTGAAATGAATAGAATAGGCTATTGAACATGCAAAGATAACTTGAAAAATCATGCAATTCTTCAACAAAATAACTAACTTGTGCCAATTGTGCAAAAAATAACAGATTCAAGCCGTTGTTTAAAAAAAAGATGGTTCAATCGTTATGCATTACTCGAGGATGAAGTGCCGCCGATGAGTCACCGAAAATAGTTATTGGAAATAGTTTTCAAAAAAGTCAGTGGTAGGATGGAAGTTAGGAGACCACAAAGAACCCTAGTTTATGCAAAAATAGCTTTGGGGTTAGATAATCAGTTTTTTACACTCAATCATTTAGGAATGCGACCTTCATGAGGTATATACAACAACAACAAACAACAACAACAACAACTACGCCTTCATCCCAAAACAATTGGGGTCGGCGATATGAACCAACAAAGAAAATCATTCTGGGTCTTCCACATGAATCCTTCTCCTCCATTCATTTCTATCCAATGCCATGTCCTCGGTGAGGTTCAAAGCATTCATATCCTTTCCTATCACCTCCATCCATGTCTTCCTAGGCCTACCCCGACCTCTTTTAACTAATATATTTTCCCATTTCTCCATCCTTCTAACTGGAGCATCATTAGGCCTTCGTCGAATATGTCCAAACCACCGTAAACGATTCTCTCTCATCTTATTTTCAATGGGTGCAACGCCTACCTTCTTACGTATCTCCTCGTTCCGAATCTTATCTTTTATTGTATTTCCACACATCCATCTCAGCATACGCATCTCAGCTACACTCATTTTTTGAATATGATGTCTCTTGGCAGCCCAACATTCCGTACCATATAGTAAAGCAGGCCTAATAGTCGTCCTATAAAACTTTCCCTTCAACCGCAATGGCATTCTACGATCGCACAACACTCCAGTTGCACTCTTCCATTTCATCCACCCAACCTTTATCCTATGATTTACATCTCCATCAATTTCTCCATACTTTTGAATGATAGATCCCAAATATTTGAAAGAATCATCCACCGGTATTTCTTGCTCACCAAGCTTCACTACACTCCCATCTCTATTTCGTTGCTTACTAAATCGACATTCCATGTATTCTGTCTTACTCTTACTCAACTTAAAACCTCTTGCTTCCAATGTCTGTCTCCATAATTCTAACTTAGCATTAACCCCAACTCTAGACTCATCAATCAAAATAAAATCATCAGCAAACAACATACACCACGGCACATTTTCTTGAATTGATCTCGTAAGCTCATCCATCACTATAGCAAATAGGAAAGGGCTTAAAGCAGATCCTTGATGTAACCCAACCGTTATAGGAAAATTGGTTGTCACCCCTCCACAAGTGCGGACATTGGTTACTACTCCTTCATACATATCTTTAATTATACTAATGTACTTGAGAGAAACACCTTTTCTTTATCATTGTCCACCAGAGAACGTCCCTAGGTACTCTATCGTAAGCCTTCTCCAAATCAATAAAAAGCATATGCAAATCTTTGTTCCTCTCTCTATTTCTCTCAATAAGTTGTCTAAGAAGATGTATAGCTTCCATAGTAGATCTTTCAGGCATAAAACCAAATTGATTCTCCAATATCATGACAACCTTCCTCAACCTAGACTCAATCACCCTCTCCCAAAGTTTCATAGTATGACTCATGAGTTTTATACCACGATAGTTTGTGCAATCTTGTATATCACCCTTATTCTTATATAGAGGCATCAAAGTACTCTTCCTCCACTCATTAGGCATCTTATTTGTCCGCCAAATCTTGTTAAAAAGATTTGTCAACCATTCTAAACCTTTCTCTCCCAAGCATTTCCAAGCCTCGATAGGTATACCATCTGGGCCAACTGCCCTTCTTGATTTCATTTTCTTCAAAGCCTCTGCAATTTCTTTCTTTTGCATCTTGCGCATGAAGTCACGATTCATCTCATGAAAAGGAATGGAAATGTCTCCAAGATCCTGAGCATGACTTTCATTAAATAGCTTATCAAAACAATCTTTCCATCTCTCCTTAATCTCCTCATCTTTGACTAAAACCCATTGCGTTTCATCTTTGATACATCTAACCATACCCAGATCCCTCGATTTCCTATCTCTCATTTTTGCAATCCTATAAATATCCTTCTCACCCTCTTTGGTATCCAACTTGTCATAAACCTCCTTATATACCTTATCCCTCGCGTTCCGAACTACTTTTTTAGCTTCCTTCTTTGCTATCATATACTTCTCTAAATTCTCATTATCACGATTTTTACTTAGATTTCTATAACACTCTCTTTTAACCTTAATAGCTAATTTGACATCCTCGTTCCACCACGATGTATCCTTACCTAGCGATGCACCGCCTTTAGACTCACCCAATACCTCCTTAGCCACCTTTCTCATGCCACCCGCTATCTTATTCCACGTAGATTCGGAATCCTCTTCGAGACACCAATCAACTTCCTTAACTACCCGCTCTACAAACATTCCTTGTTTAGCTCCTTTTTGTGCCCACCACTTAATTCTAGGATCTATCCTATGTCTATCCCTTTTGCGGCATTGTCTAATTCTAAGATCTAAAATTAAGACTCTATGTTGTGTAGCTACACTTTCTCCCGGTATAACCTTACAATCGATGCAACAACCCCTATCTCTCTTTCTAAGTAGGAAAAAATCTATCTGACTCGTATTAACCCCACTTTTAAATGTTACTAGGTGAGACTCCCTCTTCCTAAACCAAGTGTTTGCTAAGATCATATCATAGGACAAACCAAAATCTAAAATCCTTTTTCCACTTTCGTTTCTTTCTCCTATACCATAGCCTCCATGGATACTTTCAAATTCATCCCTACTAATGCCTACATGCCCGTTAAGGTCACCGTCAATGAAAAGCCTATCTCCATAAGATATCCCTTGTACTACTCCATCTAAATCTTTCCAAAATTGATGCTTAATGGAATCATCTAAACCTACTTGAGGTGCATAAACACTAATAATATTAATAATATCCGTACCTAATACTAATTTAATAAGTAAAATCCTATCACCCTTCCTACGGACCTCAACTACATTATCTATAAACTCACGACTCATAACAATCCCTACTCCATTCCTATTCCTATTTATTCCTGTATACCAAATCTTATATCCCCAAGGTTCTATCACTTTTGCTTTCTCACCTACCCATTTGGTCTCTTGTAGACATAAAATATCAATCTTTCTCCTACACATAACATCTACTAACTCTACCAACTTACCAGTTAAAGACCCTATGTTCCAAGTGGCTAACCTAATTTTATGGTCTTGGACTAACTTCTTTACCCCCACCCATCCAACAAAGTGAGGGAACCCTTGCCTATTTGACACCACACCCGGGCGCCGGTGTGACGCGTCGCTTCCGGGCGATGACCTAGCAACCCTTGCCCATTTATCACTTCCTCCGGGCCTATAGAGTACAGCGCGTCGCTCAGTAGGGAACGCAAAGTTTTTATGCTGGCTGTCATAGGCCTACCACAACCCTCCTCCTTTATTCGGGCTTGGGACGACCTTCATGAGGTATATGCATTGATTATATATATATATATATATGTGTGTGTGTGTGTGTGTGTGTGTGTGTGTGTGTGTGTGTGTGTGTGTGTGTGTGTGTGTGTGTGTGTGTGTGACTTTAGTCTAATATTTGCAAAGTTACATGGTTAACTTTAACTTCACATATATTTTTATGCGAACTTCGTGAGGTATATGTTGATTAAGTAGGATATTTGCGAGGTTATGAGGATTAGTTTAATAGGAGGTTCACATATTTTTTTATATGAATTTCATATTATATATGCGAACTTAGTCAAGTATTTGTGAAGTTTTAAGGTTTGAGTTTAACAGTATGTTTGCAAATATGATTATGCAAACTTCATGATGTCTACAAAAAAATGTGTGGACCTCTTTTTTAGTGAGAATTTGTGATACTCGACAAGCGAAGCGATATATTGTATGAATTTGTGAGTTTCACACATGCAAAAGGTAAAAAGGTCCTAAGGAAGTTGGCTATTTGTGATTTTGGACATGAAGCAAATTTTAAAAATTATAGGGCATTTCAAAAAATGTATCATTTTTGTTGTACAATATAATCATTTTTCATTGTTTTTATTCGAAGCAACCCTTAAGGCATATTTGAAAATGAGAAAGATGTACGAAAATGATACAAGGTAGGAAAACCATATGGTTTTTCTGACCCTTCCAAACGAGAGAGACTTTTTCTCTAAGATTGTTTTACTAAAAAGTATACTTTTTATAGGAAACATCCCTGGAGGAGTAGGTGGATGAATGTTTCCTACCAAGAGAAAATGGAGATTTACACTCTCCACCACCCATCTCACCACATCTCACCACCACCACCACCATCCACTTCACCAACACCCCTTTTGTACTTTATTTTTTAAGATTTTGCATTTTATTTTTCTCATGTTATCCAAACAAGTGAAATTTTTTCATTTAAGGCACATTTAGAAGTGAAAAATATATAAGAATAGTGATACACGATGAAAAAATCGTACGATTTTTTGACCCTTTGTTATCACGCAAAATTTTATTTTGCAAGTCAACTGACCTTTTGAAAAAGTTTTAGAAAACTCGCCTCCATTTTGGAAAATATGGGAAAAGTTGAGGGATTAGGATTCATCGATCGGTACGAGGTTCAACCGTTCTTGGCGCCTTAACCAGAGGTAATCAAACCAAGGATTGAACAATATGCCTTGTTTTGTTCAATTGTCTAAGAAATTATTATAAGTCCTAGAATGCAAAATGAAATCATACATGTGACATGATTTTGAAAAGGAGTTTATTGAAAACATGATGCATGCCTGGAATTGTTGAAAATCCTTTTTGAAGAAATATTTTGAGAGATTTTTTAAATCAATTTTCTGAAAGGGAGAAATTGATTGGGCATGTGGATTTTGAGCCTATGCAAGATGCAACCTAGGTCTAAATGATGCATGAATGCAGTTTTATCAAAATTCTTTTTGAAAGGTTTAAAAAAAGAAATCTTTGATTAATCCTCTTGTTTTAAAAAAAAATCTTTTGATGAATCCTTATAGAATTCAGATGAAATAAAATTGCCATATATTCTTGACTATAGTCACAAATATATTTTGAATATATCTTATTTGATTCCTAAAAGGGAGATTTTTAGAAAATATTTTGAAAATCTTTGAAAATATGCAATGATTTTGGAAAATAGCCTAAGAGTGTAAGCTTTTTGTAACTTAAAATAAATTAATAAATTTGAATTTCATTCATATTTTGACTATGGCCACAAATATAAATTCCACTAAGCTTATTAACTTCTTAGAAGAAGGTGCACATGCCATTCGTGTTTCACTATTATAGAATTTAGAAAATGCATATGCATGATTAACCATAGCAATTAATATTAAGAAAAGAAATTATATGCTTATGCAGTCCTAAACTATTGCAAAAAAGTAAATTTTTACTATTTTGATCTCTGATTATAATTTACATTGAATAATTGAATAATAAAATAAATAAATAAAAAGAAAAATAAAGAAAATAAAATCTTGAGCTTTTATGCAAAATCAGCAAAGAGATTAGTAGAAAAATATAGGCTTTTCAGGATTTATCCAATAATATCTAGGAATTGAGGGACATTTATCCTAAAATAAGCTTTTTTCCATGCATTCATAAAATAAATATTCCTAAATAAAATAAAAGATGATGCATGATTTAATGAACTGTAAAACTAAACTGATTATAAAATAAGAAATTTGGAATTTAAGGCAAAAAGATCAAAATACCCCTTAAAGTTAAAATTAATTATAAAAACAGTGTTAAAATCAAGGTTTTCATAAAATGGTTTTGAAATATGCTTAATCCAAAGACCAAAAAGAGTTTGAATCGATGCCAAATCGGGTGGAGAGAACCCTGACATGATTAAAAAACTATTCAAATGTTAAAAATATAAAAACTATTTATGAAAAAAATGAAATAATCGAGAAAAGATTGATTTTGCCCATATTTTGGCAGAACAAGGCTCTTGTGGGAACCAATTTTTGCAAAATAGTAAGATAAAATATCAAATAACTTTCAAAATCATGAAAATCGACATGAACAATTCTAACAACCCTAAAAATAGCATACAATCGAAAAATAAATTTAATGAATATGCTGAAAAATATTAAATTAAAAAGTCAAAAAAAGGCAGCTAAACAAGATATTTTGTACCTATCATGGATTTAAATCTGAATAAAATATCAAACAGAGATGAAAATTTATAAATTTTTTAAAGAAAAACTAGACATAACAATAAAGAAAACAAATTTCGGTTCTTGATTTTAAAAATGAGTCATCAAATGCCCAAAAATCATGAAATTTTTTCAGATTCATGCAAACATATGGATATAACCCTCATAAAAAATTCATATCAAAATGATGAAAATAACCACATAAAATAATGATGCTAATGTGAGGCCAGAATCAAGATTTATACAAGACTCTTAAAGAAGATGAAAGAACTTGATCTAATACGCATAAACAAAAATAAAATACAAATGCAATATTTTTTTTGGTTTTGTATGGATGAAAACATTAATATAAAATTGAATCTATGATGCATAAAATAAAGAAAAGAAATCAAACACTGAATGCATGTGATCGATTTGATATAGTTGATTGAAAGAGGGATTCGATCTATGAAAGGTCAAATCTCCTTTTCATGGTGGCTATGAATCATAAAAACACAACAAGCAAATAATAAAAGTGAAAGCAGTGGAATAAAAGAGAGGAGAAAGTATACATGTGGTGCCTTTCGCTGCAGCCAGAAAGGAAAATGAAAAGGAAGAAGGGGGTGGCAACTAGGGAAGAGGAAGATGGAAAGGGAAGAAGAAGAAAAGGGAGAGAGAGCTAGATCATATATGTGTGTTGGATGGACGTCCCATAGAGTTCCTATTTATAGACAAATTTTGGCTGAGATAAGGACTCTAAGGGAGTTCTAGATTTGCTGAAACTCATTAGGTAATTAGCAATTAATTAGGATTTTTTAGAAGAGGTGATTTTCCTAAAGAGTTACATTTGAAACACATTTTGACTTTTCTCATTTCTCATCTAATTGAAACTCTACAGGGAAGAGTAGAACTCTCCAAATGTGGTACCACCTAGGTGGGCCCCATATTTGGTTTTTAAAACAATTAAAAGGTTAAAAAGAGTTTTAAAAATAAAGTTAAAAATGAAAGGATAAAATCACAAGTTAAAAAGTAAAAATGAAGTCCTAAACCAACTAATTTTCTGAATTAACAAGAAGGATAAAATGAAAAGAAGAATTCATAGGTGACGCCACCTATGGTAGGTTTTTTTGGATTTGGATTGGATCTAGGATCCACTTTAAAATTTGAGCTTGATAATAATCCACATCAGAAATCCGATCCGGATCCAGATCTGACACATTAAAAAAATGATTTTCTAAAAAAGCATTTTAAAATGTCAAATGTAAAGCACTGGGTTTTAGATTAAAATGTAAAAATCAATATTGAACCCATGTTTGAAATTGGATAAAAGAATGATTTGAATTTGGATCTGGATCCAAAGTTTTAAAATGACAAATGGATTTGGATCTCAAACAATGAGTCTGGATCCATGTTTTAAACATGATGAAAGGATCCTGGATCAAAGATAAGATTGGAAAATGAATCATGGATCAAATATAAGATTGGAAAATGGATACTGAATCAGGAATAAGTTTAAAAAATGGATCTTGAATGAGAAGGTGAAATTGGATCTTGGATATTAAATGAGAATTGAAGCGCGAATCCCAAATAATAAATGATTGGATCCTAGATATCTGATGAGATAATCCAAGTTCAAAAAATAAATTGGAATCTGGATATAGATAATAAAGCAGAATTGGATAACAGGATCCAGGTCCGGAATAGAGAATGAATATTAGATATCATATCCAATATTGGATCTAATATCCAAATTGAAGTCTGAGTTGGATCTCAGATATAGATATAATCTCAGAAAAGAAATTGATCTGAGTTTGGACTAGAAACTGATTGAATTGACACTCTGAATAAAAATAACCGAGATCAGAAATGATTTTGCCTTGTAGGGTGAAGAGTGACACTTGGAAGACTGGTTTGAATAAGGCTGATCTGAATTGAACTAGGTTCTAGGGTTTTTGAACTCAGATGAACTAAAAAGATACTGACTCAATTAGATTCCCAGACCAGATGATAAAAAACAGACACAATTCTCAGAGAAATGATGAGAATTTCACTATAGAGTAAAGTGAGAAACGAGAATGTACTGGGTGTGAGCTAAAGTGAAGCTCAATTGTACTAAGGTGAACTAAATCCAAAGCTAAATCCTAGCTGAGCTGACTGGAGTTAGCTCAATTTTAGCTGAATTGAGCTAAAATGGACTCCAATAATGTGGACAACAAATTTAAACTAAATCGGATCACTTGAACTCCTGATGAGCTTAATTTAGACACAGAAGAATAGGGTCGACTGGAATTAACTGACTCTAGGACAATTGGCTTAAATTTGAGCTAGAATTGAGCTCATTTCATGTGAAATGAACAAAATTTAGTTGAAATGAAATGACACTACTCATCGTGAGCTCAAGAAAGCTAGAAATGATTGACATTCTAGTTTTTCTAAACTTAAAATGATCTTGGTTGGGTCTAACTGACAAGTGTCAAAGGTAACATAGGGGTAAAATGGTAAATTTTCTAACAAAATAGGGTGAAATGATACCTAAATTGGAATGGACCTAGGGGTTAGAATCCTACACTGTGCTATGGGGGTTGGCATCTATGAAAGGGGTGTCCAAAAGTGAAACTAAAAATTTTGAAGTATTTACAGATGCCTCTCTTTGCTACTAAGCCAGTTGAAAGCCGAGATTAGTGGCAAAGAAAAACACACCAAATTTGGAATAACAAAAATGCCCCAGTTATAAAATCTAAATTGAGTGTGAAAGAATTGATTTTTAAAATCCCTCATAAAATGAGGTTCATATTTAATACCTTATCCTAAACGACTTTGGAAAGAATGAATCCTCAAAAATAAAGAACTTTGATAACAAGGGGTGAGGAAACCGTGATGGGCCTTTCGAGTTTTGCCTAAAATCTGAAAGAGGTTGCAAAAGGTAAGGAAAATAGGGTCCCTAAAAGTTTTGAAAAGGGAGATTGATAACGGGGGAGTCTCATGACTGAGACAAAATAAGCTTTTAAAAATGACTTTTTTGTGGGGTTTTAGGTTTTACCCTTAACCTGAATGGGATGAAAGAATGGTATCTTCAAAAATAAAGGGCTGCATAAAAAAGAGGTGAGGAATCCCAGAAAGAGGTGTAACAAACTCTCTGAAAGCCTTTGAGAAAGGAAAATTTGAAACAAAAGGGGCAGTCTTGCGACCAAAGATTCAGGTTTATCCCTTAACCTGAATGGGTTGAAAATAACAGAATCCTTGAAGACAAAAGGCTTTTGATAAAAAAGGGGGTAAGGAAACCGTGATGGAACTTTCTGATTTTGCATGAAATCCAAAAGGGTTGCAAAAGGTGAGAAAAATGGGGTCTCTAAAGCTTTGAAAAGGGAATTTTGTAAAGGGGGTCTCATGACTGAGACAAAATAAGCTTTTGAAATAACCTTTTGTAAAGATTCAGTTTCAACCTTTAACCTGAGTGGGAACTGTCTATGGCCGGACAGTGGGGAAAAATAGGGAATGTGCAAAAGGTTTGAGAGCTTGAACGCTCAAACCAAAAGAAGGGAAGGACTTTGAAAACTCATGTTTTTGAATACTGAAGAGGGATAATAAAAAGGTGCAAGGATACATCAAAAGAAGTCAAGCTCTTGCTTCATGTCAGGATAGCCAAGAAAAATTGCCAATAAGACAGAAATTATAGTTGATCAAAATGATTGAAATATACATGTATGTGTGAAAAATGTTCACTCTTCTTACCTGGAGTATTACCTCCAACTAGACTAACCTCATAAAATCAAGAATCAAATTCAACTTGTTGCTATCAGGTTTCTTCAAGGAAGCTATCCATTTCCTTGGTATGAAAAAAGAAGAATCATTCTTAGTTTCATAAAAGCAAATGAAAAGATATTGACAAAGAAATTTCATATAAGTAGAAACGATTCCTGGCAGTTTGATATCTGAGGTTTACCCATCATATCTATTTGCATTCTCTTGACACATAAAATTGAGGTTCAAGCTTTTTTTGGGGTTTGGCAGAAAGTTTGGCTTATCATCTTTCAACTTGGAGATTTTTCAAATCTTCTCTTGAAGAGCACGTCACATCCTCCTTCAACTCGAAGATGATCAAAGCCTTCCTTGTCCCAGGAGATTAGACTCTCATGCCAGCTTTCAACTTGGTGACAAATGAGAATTCTCCTTTTACAAACATGTTGTATCTTTCTTGGTTAAAAATTTGTTCCTTGTAGCATAAAGCAAGCATTTTGTAGGAGAAGTTTATCACATCAACCTTCAACTTGGTGATGATCCAAGTCTTCTTTGTCTTTTAGAGATCTAAAACTCTCATATCATCCTTCAACTTAGAGATACTTAAGAGATCCCTTTTGCACGTAATTTATTATGCTTGAATGCTTGGAGAAATGGAGTGGGTTCTATATCACACGGGATATTTCCGCTGCCAGAAGAACTGCCCTTAAAAAAATGTTTCATTGCTATAATCAATATCAATGCATTTCTAGCTTCTCAACATCATTGAATTTTCTTCTACTGGTCATACCGAGGATCTTTCTTTTATCCTTTTTAGTTGACCAACAGAAAAAACTTGAATTTTCTCTTTATCTCACAGAAGTTTTACCCTTTTAAAGAGAATACAAGAGGTAGTTCAAGGTGAACCTTGTGCAATGAATAAGATTTTGAAATCAACAAATATTCCTGATAATATATTGGCAATAAATCTCGTGATCCTTTATGAAAGAATTGCTTGATATCAAATTGATGAAATCCTTGACTTGATTGGACCTCTCTCTTTCCCCAAAGAGAGGTTCAGGTTTAACTCTTACCTAAACGGGGTTGAAAATGACTTATCTTTTCCCTAGAGAGGTGTTTGTAGAATGGGTCTTTCAAAGAGAGATTAAGTTTTCGTCAAAACTCCATAATCTCAGGCTTCTCTTTTTTAAAGTGGCCAGTAGTAAAGGTTGGAAAGGATTATAGAGGAGCAAGTTTTATCATACTCTTCCCTGAAAAAGGGATCCTCTATGAAGGGGATAGGCCAAAATAAGATAGCAAGTGGGCCACAAAGAAAATGAGCTCCCGTCAAAACTCTCATTGGCAAAAGGGTTCTTTGTGTAAAATTGAGTTGTTGTTTTGCAAACAGTTTTGCGAAGAAATGAGTCCCTTCAAACTCAACCTGAAAAAAGGGTTCTTGCGAAAGAAAATGATTGTAGTTGCAAAAGGAGTGAGTTCCCTCAAACTTTCCCTAGAAAAAAGGTCCTTTGCAAAAGATTGATTGATGATTGAAATATTGGGACAATTCAAGAGTTGGTTCAACCCGAAGGTTGGATCTTTGAAAAGATTGACATTGATAAAAAGAGATCAACCCGAAGTTGAATTTTGAAGACCAGCTGAATAAAAAGCTCAACCCGAAGGCTGAATGGATTTAATAAAACATCAACTTGGAAATTCAATTGTAAAAGACCAGTACAAAAGCTGGATTTGAAAGACCAACACAAAAGCTGGATTTGAAAGACCAACACAAAAACTGGATTTAAAGACTAGCACAAAAATTGGATTTTGAAAGACCAGCACGAAATTGGATTTGGTGAAAAGACCAGCACGAAACTGGATTTGATGAAAAGACCAACACGAAACTCGATTCGGCAAAAAGACCAACACGAAACTGGATTTGATAAAAAGACCAGCATTAAACTGGATTTGGAAGACCAGCACAAAAACTGGATTTGAAGGACCATCACAAAACTGAATTTTGAAAGACCAGCACAAAACTGGATTTGAAGGACCAATAGAAAACTAGATTTAAAAGACCAGCACAAAACTGGATTTTAAAAGACCAATACAAAAATTGGATTTTAAAAGACCAACACAAAACTGGATTTGAAAGACCAACACAAAAATTGGATTTTGAAGGACCAGCACAAAACTAGATTTTGAAGAACCAGCATGAGAACCGGATTTTGAAGGACTAGTATGAGAACTGGATTTGAAGGACCAACACAAAAACTGGATTTTAAAGGACTAGTACGAGAACTGGATTTTGAAGGACCAACATGAGATCAGGATTTGAAGGACTAGCATGAGAACTAAATTTGATAAAAGGACCAACCTGAAAGTTTTATGCGAACTTCGTGAGGTATATGTTGATTAAGTAGGATATTTGCGAGGTTATGAGGATTAGTTTAATAGGAGGTTCACATATTTTTTTATATGAATTTCATATTATATATGCGAACTTAGTCAAGTATTTGTGAAGTTTTAAGGTTTGAGTTTAACAGTATGTTTGCAAATATGATTATGCAAACTTCATGATGTCTACAAAAAAATGTGTGGACCTCTTTTTTAGTGAGAATTTGTGATACTCGACAAGCGAAGCGATATATTGTATGAATTTGTGAGTTTCACACATGCAAAAGGTAAAAAGGTCCTAAGGAAGTTGGCTATTTGTGATTTTGGACATGAAGCAAATTTTAAAAATTATAGGGCATTTCAAAAAATGTATCATTTTTGTTGTACAATATAATCATTTTTCATTGTTTTTATTCGAAGCAACCCTTAAGGCATATTTGAAAATGAGAAAGATGTACGAAAATGATACAAGGTAGGAAAACCATATGGTTTTTCTGACCCTTCCAAACGAGAGAGACTTTTTCTCTAAGATTGTTTTACTAAAAAGTATACTTTTTATAGGAAACATCCCTGGAGGAGTAGGTGGATGAATGTTTCCTACCAAGAGAAAATGGAGATTTACACTCTCCACCACCCATCTCACCACATCTCACCACCACCACCACCATCCATTTCACCAACACCCCTTTTGTACTTTATTTTTTAAGATTTTGCATTTTATTTTTCTCATGTTATCCAAACAAGTGAAATTTTTTCATTTAAGGCACATTTAGAAGTGAAAAATATATAAGAATAGTGATACACGATGAAAAAATCGTACGATTTTTTGACCCTTTGTTATCATGCAAAATTTTATTTTGCAAGTCAACTGACCTTTTGAAAAAGTTTTAGAAAACTCGCCTCCATTTTGGAAAATATGGGAAAAGTTGAGGGATTAGGATTCATCGATCGGTACGAGGTTCAACCGTTCTTGGCGCCTTAACCAGAGGTAATCAAAACAAGGATTGAACAATATGCCTTGTTTTGTTCAATTGTCTAAGAAATTATTATAAGTCCTAGAATGCAAAATGAAATCATACATGTGACATGATTTTGAAAAGGAGTTTATTGAAAACATGATGCATGCCTGGAATTGTTGAAAATCCTTTTTGAAGAAATATTTTGAGAGATTTTTTAAATCAATTTTCTGAAAGGGAGAAATTGATTGGGCATGTGGATTTTGAGCCTATGCAAGATGCAACCTAGGTCTAAATGATGCATGAATGCAGTTTTATCAAAATTCTTTTTGAAAGGTTTAAAAAAAGAAATCTTTGATTAATCCTCTTGTTTTAAAAAAAAATCTTTTGATGAATCCTTATAGAATTCAGATGAAATAAAATTGCCATATATTCTTGACTATAGTCACAAATATATTTTGAATATATCTTATTTGATTCCTAAAAGGGAGATTTTTAGAAAATATTTTGAAAATCTTTGGAAATATGCAATGATTTTGGAAAATAGCCTAAGAGTGTAAGCTTTTTGTAACTTAAAATAAATTAATAAATTTGAATTTCATTCATATTTTGACTATGGCCACAAATATAAATTCCACTAAGCTTATTAACTTCTTAGAAGAAGGTGCACATGCCATTCGTGTTTCACTATTATGGAATTTAGAAAATGCATATGCATGATTAACCATAGCAATTAATATTAAGAAAAGAAATTATATGCTTATGCAGTCCTAAACTATTGCAAAAAAGTAAATTTTTACTATTTTGATCTCTGATTATAATTTACATTGAATAATTGAATAATAAAATAAATAAATAAAAAGAAAAATAAAGAAAATAAAATCTTGAGCTTTTATGCAAAATCAGCAAAGAGATTAGTAGAAAAATATAGGCTTTTCAGGATTTATCCAATAATATCTAGGAATTGAGGGACATTTATCCTAAAATAAGCTTTTTTCCATGCATTCATAAAATAAATATTCCTAAATAAAATAAAAGATGATGCATGATTTAATGAACTGTAAAACTAAACTGATTATAAAATAAGAAATTTGGAATTTAAGGCAAAAAGATCAAAATACCCCTTAAAGTTAAAATTAATTATAAAAACAGTGTTAAAATCAAGGTTTTCATAAAATGGTTTTGAAATATGCTTAATCCAAAGACCAAAAAGAGTTTGAATCGATGCCAAATCGGGTGGAGAGAACCCTGACATGATTAAAAAACTATTCAAATGTTAAAAATATAAAAACTATTTATGAAAAAAATGAAATAATCGAGAAAAGATTGATTTTGCCCATATTTTGGCAGAACAAGGCTCTTGTGGGAACCAATTTTTGCAAAATAGTAAGATAAAATATCAAATAACTTTCAAAATCATGAAAATCGACATGAACAATTCTAACAACCCTAAAAATAGCATACAATCGAAAAATAAATTTAATGAATATGCTGAAAAATATTAAATTAAAAAGTCAAAAAAAGGCAGCTAAACAAGATATTTTGTACCTATCATGGATTTAAATCTGAATAAAATATCAAACAGAGATGAAAATTTATAAATTTTTTAAAGAAAAACTAGACATAACAATAAAGAAAACAAATTTCGGTTCTTGATTTTAAAAATGAGTCATCAAATGCCCAAAAATCATGAAATTTTTTCAGATTCATGCAAACATATGGATATAACCCTCATAAAAAATTCATATCAAAATGATGAAAATAACCACATAAAATAATGATGCTAATGTGAGGCCAGAATCAAGATTTATACAAGACTCTTAAAGAAGATGAAAGAACTTGATCTAATACGCATAAACAAAAATAAAATACAAATGCAATATTTTTTTTGGTTTTGTATGGATGAAAACATTAATATAAAATTGAATCTATGATGCATAAAATAAAGAAAAGAAATCAAACACTGAATGCATGTGATCGATTTGATATAGTTGATTGAAAGAGGGATTCGATCTATGAAAGGTCAAATCTCCTTTTCATGGTGGCTATGAATCATAAAAACACAACAAGCAAATAATAAAAGTGAAAGCAGTGGAATAAAAGAGAGGAGAAAGTATACATGTGGTGCCTTTCGCTGCAGCCAGAAAGGAAAATGAAAAGGAAGAAGGGGGTGGCAACTAGGGAAGAGGAAGATGGAAAGGGAAGAAGAAGAAAAGGGAGAGAGAGCTAGATCATATATGTGTGTTGGATGGACGTCCCATAGAGTTCCTATTTATAGACAAATTTTGGCTGAGATAAGGACTCTAAGGGAGTTCTAGATTTGCTGAAACTCATTAGGTAATTAGCAATTAATTAGGATTTTTTAGAAGAGGTGATTTTCCTAAAGAGTTACATTTGAAACACATTTTGACTTTTCTCATTTCTCATCTAATTGAAACTCTACAGGGAAGAGTAGAACTCTCCAAATGTGGTACCACCTAGGTGGGCCCCACATTTGGTTTTTAAAACAATTAAAAGGTTAAAAAGAGTTTTAAAAATAAAGTTAAAAATGAAAGGATAAAATCACAAGTTAAAAAGTAAAAATGAAGTCCTAAACCAACTAATTTTCTGAATTAACAAGAAGGATAAAATGAAAAGAAGAATTCATAGGTGACGCCACCTATGGTAGGTTTTTTTGGATTTGGATTGGATCTAGGATCCACTTTAAAATTTGAGCTTGATAATAATCCACATCAGAAATCCGATCCGGATCCAGATCTGACACATTAAAAAAATGATTTTCTAAAAAAGCATTTTAAAATGTCAAATGTAAAGCACTGGGTTTTAGATTAAAATGTAAAAATCAATATTGAACCCATGTTTGAAATTGGATAAAAGAATGATTTGAATTTGGATCTGGATCCAAAGTTTTAAAATGACAAATGGATTTGGATCTCAAACAATGAGTCTGGATCCATGTTTTAAACATGATGAAAGGATCCTGGATCAAAGATAAGATTGGAAAATGAATCATGGATCAAATATAAGATTGGAAAATGGATACTGAATCAGGAATAAGTTTAAAAAATGGATCTTGAATGAGAAGGTGAAATTGGATCTTGGATATTAAATGAGAATTGAAGCGCGAATCCCAAATAATAAATGATTGGATCCTAGATATCTGATGAGATAATCCAAGTTCAAAAAATAAATTGGAATCTGGATATAGATAATAAAGCAGAATTGGATAACAGGATCCAGGTCCGGAATAGAGAATGAATATTAGATATCATATCCAATATTGGATCTAATATCCAAATTGAAGTCTGAGTTGGATCTCAGATATAGATATAATCTCAGAAAAGAAATTGATCTGAGTTTGGACTAGAAACTGATTGAATTGACACTCTGAATAAAAATAACCGAGATCAGAAATGATTTTGCCTTGTAGGGTGAAGAGTGACACTTGGAAGACTGGTTTGAATAAGGCTGATCTGAATTGAACTAGGTTCTAGGGTTTTTGAACTCAGATGAACTAAAAAGATACTGACTCAATTAGATTCCCAGACCAGATGATAAAAAACAGACACAATTCTCAGAGAAATGATGAGAATTTCACTATAGAGTAAAGTGAGAAACGAGAATGTACTGGGTGTGAGCTAAAGTGAAGCTCAATTGTACTAAGGTGAACTAAATCCAAAGCTAAATCCTAGCTGAGCTGACTGGAGTTAGCTCAATTTTAGCTGAATTGAGCTAAAATGGACTCCAATAATGTGGACAACAAATTTAAACTAAATCGGATCACTTGAACTCCTGATGAGCTTAATTTAGACACAGAAGAATAGGGTCGACTGGAATTAACTGACTCTAGGACAATTGGCTTAAATTTGAGCTAGAATTGAGCTCATTTCATGTGAAATGAACAAAATTTAGTTGAAATGAAATGACACTACTCATCGTGAGCTCAAGAAAGCTAGAAATGATTGACATTCTAGTTTTTCTAAACTTAAAATGATCTTGGTTGGGTCTAACTGACAAGTGTCAAAGGTAACATAGGGGTAAAATGGTAAATTTTCTAACAAAATAGGGTGAAATGATACCTAAATTGGAATGGACCTAGGGGTTAGAATCCTACACTGTGCTATGGGGGTTGGCATCTATGAAAGGGGTGTCCAAAAGTGAAACTAAAAATTTTGAAGTATTTACAGATGCCTCTCTTTGCTACTAAGCCAGTTGAAAGCCGAGATTAGTGGCAAAGAAAAATACACCAAATTTGGAATAACAAAAATGCCCCAGTTATAAAATCTAAATTGAGTGTGAAAGAATTGATTTTTAAAATCCCTCATAAAATGAGGTTCATATTTAATACCTTATCCTAAACGACTTTGGAAAGAATGAATCCTCAAAAATAAAGAACTTTGATAACAAGGGGTGAGGAAACCGTGATGGGCCTTTCGAGTTTTGCCTAAAATCTGAAAGAGGTTGCAAAAGGTAAGGAAAATAGGGTCCCTAAAAGTTTTGAAAAGGGAGATTGATAACGGGGGAGTCTCATGACTGAGACAAAATAAGCTTTTAAAAATGACTTTTTTGTGGGGTTTTAGGTTTTACCCTTAACCTGGATGGGATGAAAGAATGGTATCTTCAAAAATAAAGGGCTGCATAAAAAAGAGGTGAGGAATCCCAGAAAGAGGTGTAACAAACTCTCTGAAAGCCTTTGAGAAAGGAAAATTTGAAACAAAAGGGGCAGTCTTGCGACCAAAGATTCAGGTTTATCCCTTAACCTGAATGGGTTGAAAATAACAGAATCCTTGAAGACAAAAGGCTTTTGATAAAAAAGGGGGTAAGGAAACCGTGATGGAACTTTCTGATTTTGCATGAAATCCAAAAGGGTTGCAAAAGGTGAGAAAAATGGGGTCTCTAAAGCTTTGAAAAGGGAATTTTGTAAAGGGGGTCTCATGACTGAGACAAAATAAGCTTTTGAAATAACCTTTTGTAAAGATTCAGTTTCAACCTTTAACCTGAGTGGGAACTGTCTATGGCAGGACAGTGGGGAAAAATAGGGAATGTGCAAAAGGTTTGAGAGCTTGAACGCTCAAACCAAAAGAAGGGAAGGACTTTGAAAACTCATGTTTTCGAATACTGAAGAGGGATAATAAAAAGGTGCAAGGATACATCAAAAGAAGTCAAGCTCTTGCTTCATGTCAGGATAGCCAAGAAAAATTGCCAATAAGACAGAAATTATAGTTGATCAAAATGATTGAAATATACATGTATGTGTGAAAAATGTTCACTCTTCTTACCTGGAGTATTACCTCCAACTAGACTAACCTCATAAAATCAAGAATCAAATTCAACTTGTTGCTATCAGGTTTCTTCAAGGAAGCTATCCATTTCCTTGGTATGAAAAAAGAAGAATCATTCTTAGTTTTATAAAAGCAAATGAAAAGATATTGACAAAGAAATTTCATATAAGTAGAAACGATTCCTGGCAGTTTGATATCTGAGGTTTACCCATCATATCTATTTGCATTCTCTTGACACATAAAATTGAGGTTCAAGCTTTTTTTGGGGTTTGGCAGAAAGTTTGGCTTATCATCTTTCAACTTGGAGATTTTTCAAATCTTCTCTTGAAGAGCACGTCACATCCTCCTTCAACTCGAAGATGATCAAAGCCTTCCTTGTCCCAGGAGATTAGACTCTCATGCCAGCTTTCAACTTGGTGACAAATGAGAATTCTCCTTTTACAAACATGTTGTATCTTTCTTGGTTAAAAATTTGTTCCTTGTAGCATAAAGCAAGCATTTTGTAGGAGAAGTTTATCACATCAACCTTCAACTTGGTGATGATCCAAGTCTTCTTTGTCTTTTAGAGATCTAAAACTCTCATATCATCCTTCAACTTAGAGATACTTAAGAGATCCCTTTTGCACGTAATTTATTATGCTTGAATGCTTGGAGAAATGGAGTGGGTTCTATATCACACGGGATATTTCCGCTGCCAGAAGAACTGCCCTTAAAAAAATGTTTCATTGCTATAATCAATATCAATGCATTTCTAGCTTCTCAACATCATTGAATTTTCTTCTACTGGCCATACCGAGGATCTTTCTTTTATCCTTTTTAGTTGACCAACAGAAAAAACTTGAATTTTCTCTTTATCTCACAGAAGTTTTACCCTTTTAAAGAGAATACAAGAGGTAGTTCAAGGTGAACCTTGTGCAATGAATAAGATTTTGAAATCAACAAATATTCCTGATAATATATTGGCAATAAATCTCGTGATCCTTTATGAAAGAATTGCTTGATATCAAATTGATGAAATCCTTGACTTGATTGGACCTCTCTCTTTCCCCAAAGAGAGGTTCAGGTTTAACTCTTACCTAAACGGGGTTGAAAATGACTTATCTTTTCCCTAGAGAGGTGTTTGTAGAATGGGTCTTTCAAAGAGAGATTAAGTTTTCGTCAAAACTCCATAATCTCAGGCTTCTCTTTTTTAAAGTGGCCAGTAGTAAAGGTTGGAAAGGATTATAGAGGAGCAAGTTTTATCATACTCTTCCCTGAAAAAGGGATCCTCTATGAAGGGGATAGGCCAAAATAAGATAGCAAGTGGGCCACAAAGAAAATGAGCTCCCGTCAAAACTCTCATTGGCAAAAGGGTTCTTTGTGTAAAATTGAGTTGTTGTTTTGCAAACAGTTTTGCGAAGAAATGAGTCCCTTCAAACTCAACCTGAAAAAAGGGTTCTTGCGAAAGAAAATGATTGTAGTTGCAAAAGGAGTGAGTTCCCTCAAACTTTCCCTAGAAAAAAGGTCCTTTGCAAAAGATTGATTGATGATTGAAATATTGGGACAATTCAAGAGTTGGTTCAACCCGAAGGTTGGATCTTTGAAAAGATTGACATTGATAAAAAGAGATCAACCCGAAGTTGAATTTTGAAGACCAGCTGAATAAAAAGCTCAACCCGAAGGCTGAATGGATTTAATAAAACATCAACTTGGAAATTCAATTGTAAAAGACCAGTACAAAAGCTGGATTTGAAAGACCAACACAAAAGCTGGATTTGAAAGACCAACACAAAAACTGGATTTAAAGACTAGCACAAAAATTGGATTTTGAAAGACCAGCACGAAATTGGATTTGGTGAAAAGACCAGCACGAAACTGGATTTGATGAAAAGACCAACACGAAACTCGATTCGGCAAAAAGACCAACACGAAACTGGATTTGATAAAAAGACCAGCATTAAACTGGATTTGGAAGACCAGCACAAAAACTGGATTTGAAGGACCATCACAAAACTGAATTTTGAAAGACCAGCACAAAACTGGATTTGAAGGACCAATAGAAAACTAGATTTAAAAGACCAGCACAAAACTGGATTTTAAAAGACCAATACAAAAATTGGATTTTAAAAGACCAACACAAAACTGGATTTGAAAGACCAACACAAAAATTGGATTTTGAAGGACCAGCACAAAACTAGATTTTGAAGAACCAGCATGAGAACCGGATTTTGAAGGACTAGTATGAGAACTGGATTTGAAGGACCAACACAAAAACTGGATTTTAAAGGACTAGTACGAGAACTGGATTTTGAAGGACCAACATGAGATCAGGATTTGAAGGACTAGCATGAGAACTAAATTTGATAAAAGGACCAACCTGAAAGTTTTATGCGAACTTCGTGAGGTATATGTTGATTAAGTAGGATATTTGCGAGGTTATGAGGATTAGTTTAATAGGAGGTTCACATATTTTTTTATATGAATTTCATATTATATATGCGAACTTAGTCAAGTATTTGTGAAGTTTTAAGGTTTGAGTTTAACAGTATGTTTGCAAATATGATTATGCAAACTTCATGATGTCTACAAAAAAATGTGTGGACCTCTTTTTTAGTGAGAATTTGTGATACTCGACAAGCGAAGCGATATATTGTATGAATTTGTGAGTTTCACACATGCAAAAGGTAAAAAGGTCCTAAGGAAGTTGGCTATTTGTGATTTTGGACATGAAGCAAATTTTAAAAATTATAGGGCATTTCAAAAAATGTATCATTTTTGTTGTACAATATAATCATTTTTCATTGTTTTTATTCGAAGCAACCCTTAAGGCATATTTGAAAATGAGAAAGATGTACGAAAATGATACAAGGTAGGAAAACCATATGGTTTTTCTGACCCTTCCAAACGAGAGAGACTTTTTCTCTAAGATTGTTTTACTAAAAAGTATACTTTTTATAGGAAACATCCCTGGAGGAGTAGGTGGATGAATGTTTCCTACCAAGAGAAAATGGAGATTTACACTCTCCACCACCCATCTCACCACATCTCACCACCACCACCACCATCCATTTCACCAACACCCCTTTTGTACTTTATTTTTTAAGATTTTGCATTTTATTTTTCTCATGTTATCCAAACAAGTGAAATTTTTTCATTTAAGGCACATTTAGAAGTGAAAAATATATAAGAATAGTGATACACGATGAAAAAATCGTACGATTTTTTGACCCTTTGTTATCATGCAAAATTTTATTTTGCAAGTCAACTGACCTTTTGAAAAAGTTTTAGAAAACTCGCCTCCATTTTGGAAAATATGGGAAAAGTTGAGGGATTAGGATTCATCGATCGGTACGAGGTTCAACCGTTCTTGGCGCCTTAACCAGAGGTAATCAAAACAAGGATTGAACAATATGCCTTGTTTTGTTCAATTGTCTAAGAAATTATTATAAGTCCTAGAATGCAAAATGAAATCATACATGTGACATGATTTTGAAAAGGAGTTTATTGAAAACATGATGCATGCCTGGAATTGTTGAAAATCCTTTTTGAAGAAATATTTTGAGAGATTTTTTAAATCAATTTTCTGAAAGGGAGAAATTGATTGGGCATGTGGATTTTGAGCCTATGCAAGATGCAACCTAGGTCTAAATGATGCATGAATGCAGTTTTATCAAAATTCTTTTTGAAAGGTTTAAAAAAAGAAATCTTTGATTAATCCTCTTGTTTTAAAAAAAAATCTTTTGATGAATCCTTATAGAATTCAGATGAAATAAAATTGCCATATATTCTTGACTATAGTCACAAATATATTTTGAATATATCTTATTTGATTCCTAAAAGGGAGATTTTTAGAAAATATTTTGAAAATCTTTGGAAATATGCAATGATTTTGGAAAATAGCCTAAGAGTGTAAGCTTTTTGTAACTTAAAATAAATTAATAAATTTGAATTTCATTCATATTTTGACTATGGCCACAAATATAAATTCCACTAAGCTTATTAACTTCTTAGAAGAAGGTGCACATGCCATTCGTGTTTCACTATTATGGAATTTAGAAAATGCATATGCATGATTAACCATAGCAATTAATATTAAGAAAAGAAATTATATGCTTATGCAGTCCTAAACTATTGCAAAAAAGTAAATTTTTACTATTTTGATCTCTGATTATAATTTACATTGAATAATTGAATAATAAAATAAATAAATAAAAAGAAAAATAAAGAAAATAAAATCTTGAGCTTTTATGCAAAATCAGCAAAGAGATTAGTAGAAAAATATAGGCTTTTCAGGATTTATCCAATAATATCTAGGAATTGAGGGACATTTATCCTAAAATAAGCTTTTTTCCATGCATTCATAAAATAAATATTCCTAAATAAAATAAAAGATGATGCATGATTTAATGAACTGTAAAACTAAACTGATTATAAAATAAGAAATTTGGAATTTAAGGCAAAAAGATCAAAATACCCCTTAAAGTTAAAATTAATTATAAAAACAGTGTTAAAATCAAGGTTTTCATAAAATGGTTTTGAAATATGCTTAATCCAAAGACCAAAAAGAGTTTGAATCGATGCCAAATCGGGTGGAGAGAACCCTGACATGATTAAAAAACTATTCAAATGTTAAAAATATAAAAACTATTTATGAAAAAAATGAAATAATCGAGAAAAGATTGATTTTGCCCATATTTTGGCAGAACAAGGCTCTTGTGGGAACCAATTTTTGCAAAATAGTAAGATAAAATATCAAATAACTTTCAAAATCATGAAAATCGACATGAACAATTCTAACAACCCTAAAAATAGCATACAATCGAAAAATAAATTTAATGAATATGCTGAAAAATATTAAATTAAAAAGTCAAAAAAAGGCAGCTAAACAAGATATTTTGTACCTATCATGGATTTAAATCTGAATAAAATATCAAACAGAGATGAAAATTTATAAATTTTTTAAAGAAAAACTAGACATAACAATAAAGAAAACAAATTTCGGTTCTTGATTTTAAAAATGAGTCATCAAATGCCCAAAAATCATGAAATTTTTTCAGATTCATGCAAACATATGGATATAACCCTCATAAAAAATTCATATCAAAATGATGAAAATAACCACATAAAATAATGATGCTAATGTGAGGCCAGAATCAAGATTTATACAAGACTCTTAAAGAAGATGAAAGAACTTGATCTAATACGCATAAACAAAAATAAAATACAAATGCAATATTTTTTTTGGTTTTGTATGGATGAAAACATTAATATAAAATTGAATCTATGATGCATAAAATAAAGAAAAGAAATCAAACACTGAATGCATGTGATCGATTTGATATAGTTGATTGAAAGAGGGATTCGATCTATGAAAGGTCAAATCTCCTTTTCATGGTGGCTATGAATCATAAAAACACAACAAGCAAATAATAAAAGTGAAAGCAGTGGAATAAAAGAGAGGAGAAAGTATACATGTGGTGCCTTTCGCTGCAGCCAGAAAGGAAAATGAAAAGGAAGAAGGGGGTGGCAACTAGGGAAGAGGAAGATGGAAAGGGAAGAAGAAGAAAAGGGAGAGAGAGCTAGATCATATATGTGTGTTGGATGGACGTCCCATAGAGTTCCTATTTATAGACAAATTTTGGCTGAGATAAGGACTCTAAGGGAGTTCTAGATTTGCTGAAACTCATTAGGTAATTAGCAATTAATTAGGATTTTTTAGAAGAGGTGATTTTCCTAAAGAGTTACATTTGAAACACATTTTGACTTTTCTCATTTCTCATCTAATTGAAACTCTACAGGGAAGAGTAGAACTCTCCAAATGTGGTACCACCTAGGTGGGCCCCACATTTGGTTTTTAAAACAATTAAAAGGTTAAAAAGAGTTTTAAAAATAAAGTTAAAAATGAAAGGATAAAATCACAAGTTAAAAAGTAAAAATGAAGTCCTAAACCAACTAATTTTCTGAATTAACAAGAAGGATAAAATGAAAAGAAGAATTCATAGGTGACGCCACCTATGGTAGGTTTTTTTGGATTTGGATTGGATCTAGGATCCACTTTAAAATTTGAGCTTGATAATAATCCACATCAGAAATCCGATCCGGATCCAGATCTGACACATTAAAAAAATGATTTTCTAAAAAAGCATTTTAAAATGTCAAATGTAAAGCACTGGGTTTTAGATTAAAATGTAAAAATCAATATTGAACCCATGTTTGAAATTGGATAAAAGAATGATTTGAATTTGGATCTGGATCCAAAGTTTTAAAATGACAAATGGATTTGGATCTCAAACAATGAGTCTGGATCCATGTTTTAAACATGATGAAAGGATCCTGGATCAAAGATAAGATTGGAAAATGAATCATGGATCAAATATAAGATTGGAAAATGGATACTGAATCAGGAATAAGTTTAAAAAATGGATCTTGAATGAGAAGGTGAAATTGGATCTTGGATATTAAATGAGAATTGAAGCGCGAATCCCAAATAATAAATGATTGGATCCTAGATATCTGATGAGATAATCCAAGTTCAAAAAATAAATTGGAATCTGGATATAGATAATAAAGCAGAATTGGATAACAGGATCCAGGTCCGGAATAGAGAATGAATATTAGATATCATATCCAATATTGGATCTAATATCCAAATTGAAGTCTGAGTTGGATCTCAGATATAGATATAATCTCAGAAAAGAAATTGATCTGAGTTTGGACTAGAAACTGATTGAATTGACACTCTGAATAAAAATAACCGAGATCAGAAATGATTTTGCCTTGTAGGGTGAAGAGTGACACTTGGAAGACTGGTTTGAATAAGGCTGATCTGAATTGAACTAGGTTCTAGGGTTTTTGAACTCAGATGAACTAAAAAGATACTGACTCAATTAGATTCCCAGACCAGATGATAAAAAACAGACACAATTCTCAGAGAAATGATGAGAATTTCACTATAGAGTAAAGTGAGAAACGAGAATGTACTGGGTGTGAGCTAAAGTGAAGCTCAATTGTACTAAGGTGAACTAAATCCAAAGCTAAATCCTAGCTGAGCTGACTGGAGTTAGCTCAATTTTAGCTGAATTGAGCTAAAATGGACTCCAATAATGTGGACAACAAATTTAAACTAAATCGGATCACTTGAACTCCTGATGAGCTTAATTTAGACACAGAAGAATAGGGTCGACTGGAATTAACTGACTCTAGGACAATTGGCTTAAATTTGAGCTAGAATTGAGCTCATTTCATGTGAAATGAACAAAATTTAGTTGAAATGAAATGACACTACTCATCGTGAGCTCAAGAAAGCTAGAAATGATTGACATTCTAGTTTTTCTAAACTTAAAATGATCTTGGTTGGGTCTAACTGACAAGTGTCAAAGGTAACATAGGGGTAAAATGGTAAATTTTCTAACAAAATAGGGTGAAATGATACCTAAATTGGAATGGACCTAGGGGTTAGAATCCTACACTGTGCTATGGGGGTTGGCATCTATGAAAGGGGTGTCCAAAAGTGAAACTAAAAATTTTGAAGTATTTACAGATGCCTCTCTTTGCTACTAAGCCAGTTGAAAGCCGAGATTAGTGGCAAAGAAAAATACACCAAATTTGGAATAACAAAAATGCCCCAGTTATAAAATCTAAATTGAGTGTGAAAGAATTGATTTTTAAAATCCCTCATAAAATGAGGTTCATATTTAATACCTTATCCTAAACGACTTTGGAAAGAATGAATCCTCAAAAATAAAGAACTTTGATAACAAGGGGTGAGGAAACCGTGATGGGCCTTTCGAGTTTTGCCTAAAATCTGAAAGAGGTTGCAAAAGGTAAGGAAAATAGGGTCCCTAAAAGTTTTGAAAAGGGAGATTGATAACGGGGGAGTCTCATGACTGAGACAAAATAAGCTTTTAAAAATGACTTTTTTGTGGGGTTTTAGGTTTTACCCTTAACCTGGATGGGATGAAAGAATGGTATCTTCAAAAATAAAGGGCTGCATAAAAAAGAGGTGAGGAATCCCAGAAAGAGGTGTAACAAACTCTCTGAAAGCCTTTGAGAAAGGAAAATTTGAAACAAAAGGGGCAGTCTTGCGACCAAAGATTCAGGTTTATCCCTTAACCTGAATGGGTTGAAAATAACAGAATCCTTGAAGACAAAAGGCTTTTGATAAAAAAGGGGGTAAGGAAACCGTGATGGAACTTTCTGATTTTGCATGAAATCCAAAAGGGTTGCAAAAGGTGAGAAAAATGGGGTCTCTAAAGCTTTGAAAAGGGAATTTTGTAAAGGGGGTCTCATGACTGAGACAAAATAAGCTTTTGAAATAACCTTTTGTAAAGATTCAGTTTCAACCTTTAACCTGAGTGGGAACTGTCTATGGCAGGACAGTGGGGAAAAATAGGGAATGTGCAAAAGGTTTGAGAGCTTGAACGCTCAAACCAAAAGAAGGGAAGGACTTTGAAAACTCATGTTTTCGAATACTGAAGAGGGATAATAAAAAGGTGCAAGGATACATCAAAAGAAGTCAAGCTCTTGCTTCATGTCAGGATAGCCAAGAAAAATTGCCAATAAGACAGAAATTATAGTTGATCAAAATGATTGAAATATACATGTATGTGTGAAAAATGTTCACTCTTCTTACCTGGAGTATTACCTCCAACTAGACTAACCTCATAAAATCAAGAATCAAATTCAACTTGTTGCTATCAGGTTTCTTCAAGGAAGCTATCCATTTCCTTGGTATGAAAAAAGAAGAATCATTCTTAGTTTTATAAAAGCAAATGAAAAGATATTGACAAAGAAATTTCATATAAGTAGAAACGATTCCTGGCAGTTTGATATCTGAGGTTTACCCATCATATCTATTTGCATTCTCTTGACACATAAAATTGAGGTTCAAGCTTTTTTTGGGGTTTGGCAGAAAGTTTGGCTTATCATCTTTCAACTTGGAGATTTTTCAAATCTTCTCTTGAAGAGCACGTCACATCCTCCTTCAACTCGAAGATGATCAAAGCCTTCCTTGTCCCAGGAGATTAGACTCTCATGCCAGCTTTCAACTTGGTGACAAATGAGAATTCTCCTTTTACAAACATGTTGTATCTTTCTTGGTTAAAAATTTGTTCCTTGTAGCATAAAGCAAGCATTTTGTAGGAGAAGTTTATCACATCAACCTTCAACTTGGTGATGATCCAAGTCTTCTTTGTCTTTTAGAGATCTAAAACTCTCATATCATCCTTCAACTTAGAGATACTTAAGAGATCCCTTTTGCACGTAATTTATTATGCTTGAATGCTTGGAGAAATGGAGTGGGTTCTATATCACACGGGATATTTCCGCTGCCAGAAGAACTGCCCTTAAAAAAATGTTTCATTGCTATAATCAATATCAATGCATTTCTAGCTTCTCAACATCATTGAATTTTCTTCTACTGGCCATACCGAGGATCTTTCTTTTATCCTTTTTAGTTGACCAACAGAAAAAACTTGAATTTTCTCTTTATCTCACAGAAGTTTTACCCTTTTAAAGAGAATACAAGAGGTAGTTCAAGGTGAACCTTGTGCAATGAATAAGATTTTGAAATCAACAAATATTCCTGATAATATATTGGCAATAAATCTCGTGATCCTTTATGAAAGAATTGCTTGATATCAAATTGATGAAATCCTTGACTTGATTGGACCTCTCTCTTTCCCCAAAGAGAGGTTCAGGTTTAACTCTTACCTAAACGGGGTTGAAAATGACTTATCTTTTCCCTAGAGAGGTGTTTGTAGAATGGGTCTTTCAAAGAGAGATTAAGTTTTCGTCAAAACTCCATAATCTCAGGCTTCTCTTTTTTAAAGTGGCCAGTAGTAAAGGTTGGAAAGGATTATAGAGGAGCAAGTTTTATCATACTCTTCCCTGAAAAAGGGATCCTCTATGAAGGGGATAGGCCAAAATAAGATAGCAAGTGGGCCACAAAGAAAATGAGCTCCCGTCAAAACTCTCATTGGCAAAAGGGTTCTTTGTGTAAAATTGAGTTGTTGTTTTGCAAACAGTTTTGCGAAGAAATGAGTCCCTTCAAACTCAACCTGAAAAAAGGGTTCTTGCGAAAGAAAATGATTGTAGTTGCAAAAGGAGTGAGTTCCCTCAAACTTTCCCTAGAAAAAAGGTCCTTTGCAAAAGATTGATTGATGATTGAAATATTGGGACAATTCAAGAGTTGGTTCAACCCGAAGGTTGGATCTTTGAAAAGATTGACATTGATAAAAAGAGATCAACCCGAAGTTGAATTTTGAAGACCAGCTGAATAAAAAGCTCAACCCGAAGGCTGAATGGATTTAATAAAACATCAACTTGGAAATTCAATTGTAAAAGACCAGTACAAAAGCTGGATTTGAAAGACCAACACAAAAGCTGGATTTGAAAGACCAACACAAAAACTGGATTTAAAGACTAGCACAAAAATTGGATTTTGAAAGACCAGCACGAAATTGGATTTGGTGAAAAGACCAGCACGAAACTGGATTTGATGAAAAGACCAACACGAAACTCGATTCGGCAAAAAGACCAACACGAAACTCGATTCGGCAAAAAGACCAACACGAAACTGGATTTGATAAAAAGACCAGCATTAAACTGGATTTGGAAGACCAGCACAAAAACTGGATTTGAAGGACCATCACAAAACTGAATTTTGAAAGACCAGCACAAAACTGGATTTGAAGGACCAACAGAAAACTAGATTTAAAAGACCAGCACAAAACTGGATTTTAAAAGACCAATACAAAAATTGGATTTTAAAAGACCAACACAAAACTGGATTTGAAAGACCAACACAAAAATTGTATTTTGAAGGACCAGCACAAAACTAGATTTTGAAGAACCAGCATGAGAACTGGATTTTGAAGGACTAGTATGAGAACTGGATTTGAAGGACCAACACAAAAACTGGATTTTAAAGGACTAGTACGAGAACTGGATTTTGAAGGACCAACATGAGATCTGGATTTGAAGGACTAGCATGAGAACTGAATTTGATAAAAGGACCAACCTGAAAGTTTTATGCGAACTTCATGAGGTATATGTTGATTAAGTAGGATATTTGCGAGGTTATGAGGATTAGTTTAATAGGAGGTTCACATATTTTTTTATATGAATTTCATATTATATATGCGAACTTAGTCAAGTATTTGTGAAGTTTTAAGGTTTGAGTTTAACAGTATGTTTGCAAATATGATTATGCAAACTTCATGATGTCTACAAAAAAATGTGTGGACCTCTTTTTTAGTGAGAATTTGTGATACTCGACAAGCGAAGCGATATATTGTATGAATTTGTGAGTTTCACACATGCAAAAGGTAAAAAGGTCCTAAGGAAGTTGGCTATTTGTGATTTTGGACATGAAGCAAATTTTAAAAATTATAGGGCATTTCAAAAAATGTATCATTTTTGTTATACAATATAATCATTTTTCATTGTTTTTATTCGAAGCAACCCTTAAGGCATATTTGAAAATGAGAAAGATGTACGAAAATGATACAAGGTAGGAAAACCATATGGTTTTTCTGACCCTTCCAAACGAGAGAGACTTTTTCTCTAAGATTGTTTTACTAAAAAGTATACTTTTTATAGGAAACATCCCTGGAGGAGTAGGTGGATGAATGTTTCCTACCAAGAGAAAATGGAGATTTACACACTCCACCACCCATCTCACGACATCTCACCACCACCACCACCATCCATTTCACCAACACCCCTTTTGTACTTTATTTTTTAAGATTTTGCATTTTATTTTTCTCATGTTATCCAAACAAGTGAAATTTTTTCATTTAAGGCACATTTAGAAGTGAAAAATATATAAGAATAGTGATACACGATGAAAAAATCGTACGATTTTTTGACCCTTTGTTATCATGCAAAATTTTATTTTGCAAGTCAACTGACCTTTTGAAAAAGTTTTAGAAAACTCGCCTCCATTTTGGAAAATATGGGAAAAGTTGAGGGATTAGGATTCATCGATCGGTACGAGGTTCAACCGTTCTTGGCGCCTTAACCAGAGGTAATCAAACCAAGGATTGAACAATATGCCTTGTTTTGTTCAATTGTCTAAGAAATTATTATAAGTCCTAGAATGCAAAATGAAATCATACATGTGACATGATTTTGAAAAGGAGTTTATTGAAAACATGATGCATGCCTGGAATTGTTGAAAATCCTTTTTGAAGAAATATTTTGAGAGATTTTTTAAATCAATTTTCTGAAAGGGAGAAATTGATTGGGCATGTGGATTTTGAGCCTATGCAAGATGCAACCTAGGTCTAAATGATGCATGAATGCAGTTTTATCAAAATTCTTTTTGAAAGGTTTAAAAAAAGAAATCTTTGATTAATCCTCTTGTTTTAAAAAAAAAATCTTTTGATGAATCCTTATAGAATTCAGATGAAATAAAATTGCCATATATTCTTGACTATAGTCACAAATATATTTTGAATATATCTTATTTGATTCCTAAAAGGGAGATTTTTAGAAAATATTTTGAAAATCTTTGGAAATATGCAATGATTTTGGAAAATAGCCTAAGAGTGTAAGCTTTTTGTAACTTAAAATAAATTAATAAATTTGAATTTCATTCATATTTTGACTATGGCCACAAATATAAATTCCACTAAGCTTATTAACTTCTTAGAAGAAGGTGCACATGCCATTCGTGTTTCACTATTATGGAATTTAGAAAATGCATATGCATGATTAACCATAGCAATTAATATTAAGAAAAGAAATTATATGCTTATGCAGTCCTAAACTATTGCAAAAAAGTAAATTTTTACTATTTTGATCTCTGATTATAATTTACATTGAATAATTGAATAATAAAATAAATAAATAAAGAGAAAAATAAAGAAAATAAAATCTTGAGCTTTTATGCAAAATCAGCAAAGAGATTAGTAGAAAAATATAGGCTTTTCAGGATTTATCCAATAATATCTAGGAATTGAGGGACATTTATCCTAAAATAAGCTTTTTTCCATGCATTCATAAAATAAATATTCCTAAATAAAATAAAAGATGATGCATGATTTAATGAACTGTAAAACTAAACTGATTATAAAATAAGAAATTTGGAATTTAAGGCAAAAAGATCAAAATACCCCTTAAAGTTAAAATTAATTATAAAAACAGTGTTAAAATCAAGGTTTTCATAAAATGGTTTTGAAATATGCTTAATCCAAAGACCAAAAAGAGTTTGAATCGATGCCAAATCGGGTGGAGAGAACCCTGACATGATTAAAAAACTATTCAAATGTTAAAAATATAAAAACTATTTATGAAAAAAATGAAATAATCGAGAAAAGATTGATTTTGCCCATATTTTGGCAGAACAAGGCTCTTGTGGGAACCAATTTTTGCAAAATAGTAAGATAAAATATCAAATAACTTTCAAAATCATGAAAATCGACATGAACAATTCTAACAACCCTAAAAATAGCATACAATCGAAAAATAAATTTAATGAATATGCTGAAAAATATTAAATTAAAAAGTCAAAAAAAGGCAGCTAAACAAGATATTTTGTACCTATCATGGATTTAAATCTGAATAAAATATCAAACAGAGATGAAAATTTATAAATTTTTTAAAGAAAAACTAGACATAACAATAAAGAAAACAAATTTCGGTTCTTGATTTTAAAAATGAGTCATCAAATGCCCAAAAATCATGAAATTTTTTCAGATTCATGCAAACATATGGATATAACCCTCATAAAAAATTCATATCAAAATGATGAAAATAACCACATAAAATAATGATGCTAATGTGAGGCCAGAATCAAGATTTATACAAGACTCTTAAAGAAGATGAAAGAACTTGATCTAATACGCATAAACAAAAATAAAATACAAATGCAATATTTTTTTTGGTTTTGTATGGATGAAAACATTAATATAAAATTGAATCTATGATGCATAAAATAAAGAAAAGAAATCAAACACTGAATGCATGTGATCGATTTGATATAGTTGATTGAAAGAGGGATTCGATCTATGAAAGGTCAAATCTCCTTTTCATGGTGGCTATGAATCATAAAAACACAACAAGCAAATAATAAAAGTGAAAGCAGTGGAATAAAAGAGAGGAGAAAGTATACATGTGGTGCCTTTCGCTGCAGCCAGAAAGGAAAATGAAAAGGAAGAAGGGGGTGGCAACTAGGGAAGAGGAAGATGGAAAGGGAAGAAGAAGAAAAGGGAGAGAGAGCTAGATCATATATGTGTGTTGGATGGACGTCCCATAGAGTTCCTATTTATAGACAAATTTTGGCTGAGATAAGGACTCTAAGGGAGTTCTAGATTTGCTGAAACTCATTAGGTAATTAGCAATTAATTAGGATTTTTTAGAAGAGGTGATTTTCCTAAAGAGTTACATTTGAAACACATTTTGACTTTTCTCATTTCTCATCTAATTGAAACTCTACAGGGAAGAGTAGAACTCTCCAAATGTGGTACCACCTAGGTGGGCCCCACATTTGGTTTTTAAAACAATTAAAAGGTTAAAAAGAGTTTTAAAAATAAAGTTAAAAATGAAAGGATAAAATCACAAGTTAAAAAGTAAAAATGAAGTCCTAAACCAACTAATTTTCTGAATTAACAAGAAGGATAAAATGAAAAGAAGAATTCATAGGTGACGCCACCTATGGTAGGTTTTTTTGGATTTGGATTGGATCTAGGATCCACTTTAAAATTTGAGCTTGATAATAATCCACATCAGAAATCCGATCCGGATCCAGATCTGACACATTAAAAAAATGATTTTCTAAAAAAGCATTTTAAAATGTCAAATGTAAAGCACTGGGTTTTAGATTAAAATGTAAAAATCAATATTGAACCCATGTTTGAAATTGGATAAAAGAATGATTTGAATTTGGATCTGGATCCAAAGTTTTAAAATGACAAATGGATTTGGATCTCAAACAATGAGTCTGGATCCATGTTTTAAACATGATGAAAGGATCCTGGATCAAAGATAAGATTGGAAAATGAATCATGGATCAAATATAAGATTGGAAAATGGATACTGAATCAGGAATAAGTTTAAAAAATGGATCTTGAATGAGAAGGTGAAATTGGATCTTGGATATTAAATGAGAATTGAAGCGCGAATCCCAAATAATAAATGATTGGATCCTAGATATCTGATGAGATAATCCAAGTTCAAAAAATAAATTGGAATCTGGATATAGATAATAAAGCAGAATTGGATAACAGGATCCAGGTCCGGAATAGAGAATGAATATTAGATATCATATCCAATATTGGATCTAATATCCAAATTGAAGTCTGAGTTGGATCTCAGATATAGATATAATCTCAGAAAAGAAATTGATCTGAGTTTGGACTAGAAACTGATTGAATTGACACTCTGAATAAAAATAACCGAGATCAGAAATGATTTTGCCTTGTAGGGTGAAGAGTGACACTTGGAAGACTGGTTTGAATAAGGCTGATCTGAATTGAACTAGGTTCTAGGGTTTTTGAACTCAGATGAACTAAAAAGATACTGACTCAATTAGATTCCCAGACCAGATGATAAAAAACAGACACAATTCTCAGAGAAATGATGAGAATTTCACTATAGAGTAAAGTGAGAAACGAGAATGTACTGGGTGTGAGCTAAAGTGAAGCTCAATTGTACTAAGGTGAACTAAATCCAAAGCTAAATCCTAGCTGAGCTGACTGGAGTTAGCTCAATTTTAGCTGAATTGAGCTAAAATGGACTCCAATAATGTGGACAACAAATTTAAACTAAATCGGATCACTTGAACTCCTGATGAGCTTAATTTAGACACAGAAGAATAGGGTCGACTGGAATTAACTGACTCTGGGACAATTGGCTTAAATTTGAGCTAGAATTGAGCTCATTTCATGTGAAATGAACAAAATTTAGTTGAAATGAAATGACACTACTCATCGTGAGCTCAAGAAAGCTAGAAATGATTGACATTCTAGTTTTTCTAAACTTAAAATGATCTTGGTTGGGTCTAACTGACAAGTGTCAAAGGTAACATAGGGGTAAAATGGTAAATTTTCTAACAAAATAGGGTGAAATGATACCTAAATTGGAATGGACCTAGGGGTTAGAATCCTACACTGTGCTATGGGGGTTGGCATCTATGAAAGGGGTGTCCAAAAGTGAAACTAAAAATTTTGAAGTATTTACAGATGCCTCTCTTTGCTACTAAGCCAGTTGAAAGCCGAGATTAGTGGCAAAGAAAAATACACCAAATTTGGAATAACAAAAATGCCCCAGTTATAAAATCTAAATTGAGTGTGAAAGAATTGATTTTTAAAATCCCTCATAAAATGAGGTTCATATTTAATACCTTATCCTAAACGACTTTGGAAAGAATGAATCCTCAAAAATAAAGAACTTTGATAACAAGGGGTGAGGAAACCGTGATGGGCCTTTCGAGTTTTGCCTAAAATCTGAAAGAGGTTGCAAAAGGTAAGGAAAATAGGGTCCCTAAAAGTTTTGAAAAGGGAGATTGATAACGGGGGAGTCTCATGACTGAGACAAAATAAGCTTTTAAAAATGACTTTTTTGTGGGGTTTTAGGTTTTACCCTTAACCTGGATGGGATGAAAGAATGGTATCTTCAAAAATAAAGGGCTGCATAAAAAAGAGGTGAGGAATCCCAGAAAGAGGTGTAACAAACTCTCTGAAAGCCTTTGAGAAAGGAAAATTTGAAACAAAAGGGGCAGTCTTGCGACCAAAGATTCAGGTTTATCCCTTAACCTGAATGGGTTGAAAATAACAGAATCCTTGAAGACAAAAGGCTTTTGATAAAAAAGGGGGTAAGGAAACCGTGATGGAACTTTCTGATTTTGCATGAAATCCAAAAGGGTTGCAAAAGGTGAGAAAAATGGGGTCTCTAAAGCTTTGAAAAGGGAATTTTGTAAAGGGGGTCTCATGACTGAGACAAAATAAGCTTTTGAAATAACCTTTTGTAAAGATTCAGTTTCAACCTTTAACCTGAGTGGGAACTGTCTATGGCAGGACAGTGGGGAAAAATAGGGAATGTGCAAAAGGTTTGAGAGCTTGAACGCTCAAACCAAAAGAAGGGAAGGACTTTGAAAACTCATGTTTTCGAATACTGAAGAGGGATAATAAAAAGGTGCAAGGATACATCAAAAGAAGTCAAGCTCTTGCTTCATGTCAGGATAGCCAAGAAAAATTGCCAATAAGACAGAAATTATAGTTGATCAAAATGATTGAAATATACATGTATGTGTGAAAAATGTTCACTCTTCTTACCTGGAGTATTACCTCCAACTAGACTAACCTCATAAAATCAAGAATCAAATTCAACTTGTTGCTATCAGGTTTCTTCAAGGAAGCTATCCATTTCCTTGGTATGAAAAAAGAAGAATCATTCTTAGTTTTATAAAAGCAAATGAAAAGATATTGACAAAGAAATTTCATATAAGTAGAAACGATTCCTGGCAGTTTGATATCTGAGGTTTACCCATCATATCTATTTGCATTCTCTTGACACATAAAATTGAGGTTCAAGCTTTTTTTGGGGTTTGGCAGAAAGTTTGGCTTATCATCTTTCAACTTGGAGATTTTTCAAATCTTCTCTTAAAGAGCACGTCACATCCTCCTTCAACTCGAAGATGATCAAAGCCTTCCTTGTCCCAGGAGATTAGACTCTCATGCCAGCTTTCAACTTGGTGACAAATGAGAATTCTCCTTTTACAAACATGTTGTATCTTTCTTGGTTAAAAATTTGTTCCTTGTAGCATAAAGCAAGCATTTTGTAGGAGAAGTTTATCACATCAACCTTCAACTTGGTGATGATCCAAGTCTTCTTTGTCTTTTAGAGATCTAAAACTCTCATATCATCCTTCAACTTAGAGATACTTAAGAGATCCCTTTTGCACGTAATTTATTATGCTTGAATGCTTGGAGAAATGGAGTGGGTTCTATATCACACGGGATATTTCCGCTGCCAGAAGAACTGCCCTTAAAAAAATGTTTCATTGCTATAATCAATATCAATGCATTTCTAGCTTCTCAACATCATTGAATTTTCTTCTACTGGCCATACCGAGGATCTTTCTTTTATCCTTTTTAGTTGACCAACAGAAAAAACTTGAATTTTCTCTTTATCTCACAGAAGTTTTACCCTTTTAAAGAGAATACAAGAGGTAGTTCAAGGTGAACCTTGTGCAATGAATAAGATTTTGAAATCAACAAATATTCCTGATAATATATTGGCAATAAATCTCGTGATCCTTTATGAAAGAATTGCTTGATATCAAATTGATGAAATCCTTGACTTGATTGGACCTCTCTCTTTCCCCAAAGAGAGGTTCAGGTTTAACTCTTACCTAAACGGGGTTGAAAATGACTTATCTTTTCCCTAGAGAGGTGTTTGTAGAATGGGTCTTTCAAAGAGAGATTAAGTTTTCGTCAAAACTCCATAATCTCAGGCTTCTCTTTTTTAAAGTGGCCAGTAGTAAAGGTTGGAAAGGATTATAGAGGAGCAAGTTTTATCATACTCTTCCCTGAAAAAGGGATCCTCTATGAAGGGGATAGGCCAAAATAAGATAGCAAGTGGGCCACAAAGAAAATGAGCTCCCGTCAAAACTCTCATTGGCAAAAGGGTTCTTTGTGTAAAATTGAGTTGTTGTTTTGCAAACAGTTTTGCGAAGAAATGAGTCCCTTCAAACTCAACCTGAAAAAAGGGTTCTTGCGAAAGAAAATGATTGTAGTTGCAAAAGGAGTGAGTTCCCTCAAACTTTCCCTAGAAAAAAGGTCCTTTGCAAAAGATTGATTGATGATTGAAATATTGGGACAATTCAAGAGTTGGTTCAACCCGAAGGTTGGATCTTTGAAAAGATTGACATTGATAAAAAGAGATCAACCCGAAGTTGAATTTTGAAGACCAGCTGAATAAAAAGCTCAACCCGAAGGCTGAATGGATTTAATAAAACATCAACTTGGAAATTCAATTGTAAAAGACCAGTACAAAAGCTGGATTTGAAAGACCAACACAAAAGCTGGATTTGAAAGACCAACACAAAAACTGGATTTAAAGACTAGCACAAAAATTGGATTTTGAAAGACCAGCACGAAATTGGATTTGGTGAAAAGACCAGCACGAAACTGGATTTGATGAAAAGACCAACACGAAACTCGATTCGGCAAAAAGACCAACACGAAACTCGATTCGGCAAAAAGACCAACACGAAACTGGATTTGATAAAAAGACCAGCATTAAACTGGATTTGGAAGACCAGCACAAAAACTGGATTTGAAGGACCATCACAAAACTGAATTTTGAAAGACCAGCACAAAACTGGATTTGAAGGACCAACAGAAAACTAGATTTAAAAGACCAGCACAAAACTGGATTTTAAAAGACCAATACAAAAATTGGATTTTAAAAGACCAACACAAAACTGGATTTGAAAGACCAACACAAAAATTGTATTTTGAAGGACCAGCACAAAACTAGATTTTGAAGAACCAGCATGAGAACTGGATTTTGAAGGACTAGTATGAGAACTGGATTTGAAGGACCAACACAAAAACTGGATTTTAAAGGACTAGTACGAGAACTGGATTTTGAAGGACCAACATGAGATCTGGATTTGAAGGACTAGCATGAGAACTGAATTTGATAAAAGGACCAACCTGAAAGTTTTATGCGAACTTCATGAGGTATATGTTGATTAAGTAGGATATTTGCGAGGTTATGAGGATTAGTTTAATAGGAGGTTCACATATTTTTTTATATGAATTTCATATTATATATGCGAACTTAGTCAAGTATTTGTGAAGTTTTAAGGTTTGAGTTTAACAGTATGTTTGCAAATATGATTATGCAAACTTCATGATGTCTACAAAAAAATGTGTGGACCTCTTTTTTAGTGAGAATTTGTGATACTCGACAAGCGAAGCGATATATTGTATGAATTTGTGAGTTTCACACATGCAAAAGGTAAAAAGGTCCTAAGGAAGTTGGCTATTTGTGATTTTGGACATGAAGCAAATTTTAAAAATTATAGGGCATTTCAAAAAATGTATCATTTTTGTTATACAATATAATCATTTTTCATTGTTTTTATTCGAAGCAACCCTTAAGGCATATTTGAAAATGAGAAAGATGTACGAAAATGATACAAGGTAGGAAAACCATATGGTTTTTCTGACCCTTCCAAACGAGAGAGACTTTTTCTCTAAGATTGTTTTACTAAAAAGTATACTTTTTATAGGAAACATCCCTGGAGGAGTAGGTGGATGAATGTTTCCTACCAAGAGAAAATGGAGATTTACACACTCCACCACCCATCTCACGACATCTCACCACCACCACCACCATCCATTTCACCAACACCCCTTTTGTACTTTATTTTTTAAGATTTTGCATTTTATTTTTCTCATGTTATCCAAACAAGTGAAATTTTTTCATTTAAGGCACATTTAGAAGTGAAAAATATATAAGAATAGTGATACACGATGAAAAAATCGTACGATTTTTTGACCCTTTGTTATCATGCAAAATTTTATTTTGCAAGTCAACTGACCTTTTGAAAAAGTTTTAGAAAACTCGCCTCCATTTTGGAAAATATGGGAAAAGTTGAGGGATTAGGATTCATCGATCGGTACGAGGTTCAACCGTTCTTGGCGCCTTAACCAGAGGTAATCAAACCAAGGATTGAACAATATGCCTTGTTTTGTTCAATTGTCTAAGAAATTATTATAAGTCCTAGAATGCAAAATGAAATCATACATGTGACATGATTTTGAAAAGGAGTTTATTGAAAACATGATGCATGCCTGGAATTGTTGAAAATCCTTTTTGAAGAAATATTTTGAGAGATTTTTTAAATCAATTTTCTGAAAGGGAGAAATTGATTGGGCATGTGGATTTTGAGCCTATGCAAGATGCAACCTAGGTCTAAATGATGCATGAATGCAGTTTTATCAAAATTCTTTTTGAAAGGTTTAAAAAAAGAAATCTTTGATTAATCCTCTTGTTTTAAAAAAAAATCTTTTGATGAATCCTTATAGAATTCAGATGAAATAAAATTGCCATATATTCTTGACTATAGTCACAAATATATTTTGAATATATCTTATTTGATTCCTAAAAGGGAGATTTTTAGAAAATATTTTGAAAATCTTTGGAAATATGCAATGATTTTGGAAAATAGCCTAAGAGTGTAAGCTTTTTGTAACTTAAAATAAATTAATAAATTTGAATTTCATTCATATTTTGACTATGGCCACAAATATAAATTCCACTAAGCTTATTAACTTCTTAGAAGAAGGTGCACATGCCATTCGTGTTTCACTATTATGGAATTTAGAAAATGCATATGCATGATTAACCATAGCAATTAATATTAAGAAAAGAAATTATATGCTTATGCAGTCCTAAACTATTGCAAAAAAGTAAATTTTTACTATTTTGATCTCTGATTATAATTTACATTGAATAATTGAATAATAAAATAAATAAATAAAGAGAAAAATAAAGAAAATAAAATCTTGAGCTTTTATGCAAAATCAGCAAAGAGATTAGTAGAAAAATATAGGCTTTTCAGGATTTATCCAATAATATCTAGGAATTGAGGGACATTTATCCTAAAATAAGCTTTTTTCCATGCATTCATAAAATAAATATTCCTAAATAAAATAAAAGATGATGCATGATTTAATGAACTGTAAAACTAAACTGATTATAAAATAAGAAATTTGGAATTTAAGGCAAAAAGATCAAAATACCCCTTAAAGTTAAAATTAATTATAAAAACAGTGTTAAAATCAAGGTTTTCATAAAATGGTTTTGAAATATGCTTAATCCAAAGACCAAAAAGAGTTTGAATCGATGCCAAATCGGGTGGAGAGAACCCTGACATGATTAAAAAACTATTCAAATGTTAAAAATATAAAAACTATTTATGAAAAAAATGAAATAATCGAGAAAAGATTGATTTTGCCCATATTTTGGCAGAACAAGGCTCTTGTGGGAACCAATTTTTGCAAAATAGTAAGATAAAATATCAAATAACTTTCAAAATCATGAAAATCGACATGAACAATTCTAACAACCCTAAAAATAGCATACAATCGAAAAATAAATTTAATGAATATGCTGAAAAATATTAAATTAAAAAGTCAAAAAAAGGCAGCTAAACAAGATATTTTGTACCTATCATGGATTTAAATCTGAATAAAATATCAAACAGAGATGAAAATTTATAATTTTTTTAAAGAAAAACTAGACATAACAATAAAGAAAACAAATTTCGGTTCTTGATTTTAAAAATGAGTCATCAAATGCCCAAAAATCATGAAATTTTTTCAGATTCATGCAAACATATGGATATAACCCTCATAAAAAATTCATATCAAAATGATGAAAATAACCACATAAAATAATGATGCTAATGTGAGGCCAGAATCAAGATTTATACAAGACTCTTAAAGAAGATGAAAGAACTTGATCTAATACGCATAAACAAAAATAAAATACAAATGCAATATTTTTTTTGGTTTTGTATGGATGAAAACATTAATATAAAATTGAATCTATGATGCATAAAATAAAGAAAAGAAATCAAACACTGAATGCATGTGATCGATTTGATATAGTTGATTGAAAGAGGGATTCGATCTATGAAAGGTCAAATCTCCTTTTCATGGTGGCTATGAATCATAAAAACACAACAAGCAAATAATAAAAGTGAAAGCAGTGGAATAAAAGAGAGGAGAAAGTATACATGTGGTGCCTTTCGCTGCAGCCAGAAAGGAAAATGAAAAGGAAGAAGGGGGTGGCAACTAGGGAAGAGGAAGATGGAAAGGGAAGAAGAAGAAAAGGGAGAGAGAGCTAGATCATATATGTGTGTTGGATGGACGTCCCATAGAGTTCCTATTTATAGACAAATTTTGGCTGAGATAAGGACTCTAAGGGAGTTCTAGATTTGCTGAAACTCATTAGGTAATTAGCAATTAATTAGGATTTTTTAGAAGAGGTGATTTTCCTAAAGAGTTACATTTGAAACACATTTTGACTTTTCTCATTTCTCATCTAATTGAAACTCTACAGGGAAGAGTAGAACTCTCCAAATGTGGTACCACCTAGGTGGGCCCCATATTTGGTTTTTAAAACAATTAAAAGGTTAAAAAGAGTTTTAAAAATAAAGTTAAAAATGAAAGGATAAAATCACAAGTTAAAAAGTAAAAATGAAGTCCTAAACCAACTAATTTTCTGAATTAACAAGAAGGATAAAATGAAAAGAAGAATTCATAGGTGACGCCACCTATGGTAGGTTTTTTTGGATTTGGATTGGATCTAGGATCCACTTTAAAATTTGAGCTTGATAATAATCCACATCAGAAATCCGATCCGGATCCAGATCTGACACATTAAAAAAATGATTTTCTAAAAAAGCATTTTAAAATGTCAAATGTAAAGCACTGGGTTTTAGATTAAAATGTAAAAATCAATATTGAACCCATGTTTGAAATTGGATAAAAGAATGATTTGAATTTGGATCTGGATCCAAAGTTTTAAAATGACAAATGGATTTGGATCTCAAACAATGAGTCTGGATCCATGTTTTAAACATGATGAAAGGATCCTGGATCAAAGATAAGATTGGAAAATGAATCATGGATCAAATATAAGATTGGAAAATGGATACTGAATCAGGAATAAGTTTAAAAATGGATCTTGAATGAGAAGGTGAAATTGGATCTTGGATATTAAATGAGAATTGAAGCGCGAATCCCAAATAATAAATGATTGGATCCTAGATATCTGATGAGATAATCCAAGTTCAAAAAATAAATTGGAATCTGGATATAGATAATAAAGCAGAATTGGATAACAGGATCCAGGTCCGGAATAGAGAATGAATATTAGATATCATATCCAATATTGGATCTAATATCCAAATTGAAGTCTGAGTTGGATCTCAGATATAGATATAATCTCAGAAAAGAAATTGATCTGAGTTTGGACTAGAAACTGATTGAATTGACACTCTGAATAAAAATAACCGAGATCAGAAATGATTTTGCCTTGTAGGGTGAAGAGTGACACTTGGAAGACTGGTTTGAATAAGGCTGATCTGAATTGAACTAGGTTCTAGGGTTTTTGAACTCAGATGAACTAAAAAGATACTGACTCAATTAGATTCCCAGACCAGATGATAAAAAACAGACACAATTCTCAGAGAAATGATGAGAATTTCACTATAGAGTAAAGTGAGAAACGAGAATGTACTGGGTGTGAGCTAAAGTGAAGCTCAATTGTACTAAGGTGAACTAAATCCAAAGCTAAATCCTAGCTGAGCTGACTGGAGTTAGCTCAATTTTAGCTGAATTGAGCTAAAATGGACTCCAATAATGTGGACAACAAATTTAAACTAAATCGGATCACTTGAACTCCTGATGAGCTTAATTTAGACACAGAAGAATAGGGTCGACTGGAATTAACTGACTCTGGGACAATTGGCTTAAATTTGAGCTAGAATTGAGCTCATTTCATGTGAAATGAACAAAATTTAGTTGAAATGAAATGACACTACTCATCGTGAGCTCAAGAAAGCTAGAAATGATTGACATTCTAGTTTTTCTAAACTTAAAATGATCTTGGTTGGGTCTAACTGACAAGTGTCAAAGGTAACATAGGGGTAAAATGGTAAATTTTCTAACAAAATAGGGTGAAATGATACCTAAATTGGAATGGACCTAGGGGTTAGAATCCTACACTGTGCTATGGGGGTTGGCATCTATGAAAGGGGTGTCCAAAAGTGAAACTAAAAATTTTGAAGTATTTACAGATGCCTCTCTTTGCTACTAAGCCAGTTGAAAGCCGAGATTAGTGGCAAAGAAAAATACACCAAATTTGGAATAACAAAAATGCCCCAGTTATAAAATCTAAATTGAGTGTGAAAGAATTGATTTTTAAAATCCCTCATAAAATGAGGTTCATATTTAATACCTTATCCTAAACGACTTTGGAAAGAATGAATCCTCAAAAATAAAGAACTTTGATAACAAGGGGTGAGGAAACCGTGATGGGCCTTTCGAGTTTTGCCTAAAATCTGAAAGAGGTTGCAAAAGGTAAGGAAAATAGGGTCCCTAAAAGTTTTGAAAAGGGAGATTGATAACGGGGGAGTCTCATGACTGAGACAAAATAAGCTTTTAAAAATGACTTTTTTGTGGGGTTTTAGGTTTTACCCTTAACCTGGATGGGATGAAAGAATGGTATCTTCAAAAATAAAGGGCTGCATAAAAAAGAGGTGAGGAATCCCAGAAAGAGGTGTAACAAACTCTCTGAAAGCCTTTGAGAAAGGAAAATTTGAAACAAAAGGGGCAGTCTTGCGACCAAAGATTCAGGTTTATCCCTTAACCTGAATGGGTTGAAAATAACAGAATCCTTGAAGACAAAAGGCTTTTGATAAAAAAGGGGGTAAGGAAACCGTGATGGAACTTTCTGATTTTGCATGAAATCCAAAAGGGTTGCAAAAGGTGAGAAAAATGGGGTCTCTAAAGCTTTGAAAAGGGAATTTTGTAAAGGGGGTCTCATGACTGAGACAAAATAAGCTTTTGAAATAACCTTTTGTAAAGATTCAGTTTCAACCTTTAACCTGAGTGGGAACTGTCTATGGCAGGACAGTGGGGAAAAATAGGGAATGTGCAAAAGGTTTGAGAGCTTGAACGCTCAAACCAAAAGAAGGGAAGGACTTTGAAAACTCATGTTTTCGAATACTGAAGAGGGATAATAAAAAGGTGCAAGGATACATCAAAAGAAGTCAAGCTCTTGCTTCATGTCAGGATAGCCAAGAAAAATTGCCAATAAGACAGAAATTATAGTTGATCAAAATGATTGAAATATACATGTATGTGTGAAAAATGTTCACTCTTCTTACCTGGAGTATTACCTCCAACTAGACTAACCTCATAAAATCAAGAATCAAATTCAACTTGTTGCTATCAGGTTTCTTCAAGGAAGCTATCCATTTCCTTGGTATGAAAAAAGAAGAATCATTCTTAGTTTTATAAAAGCAAATGAAAAGATATTGACAAAGAAATTTCATATAAGTAGAAACGATTCCTGGCAGTTTGATATCTGAGGTTTACCCATCATATCTATTTGCATTCTCTTGACACATAAAATTGAGGTTCAAGCTTTTTTTGGGGTTTGGCAGAAAGTTTGGCTTATCATCTTTCAACTTGGAGATTTTTCAAATCTTCTCTTAAAGAGCACGTCACATCCTCCTTCAACTCGAAGATGATCAAAGCCTTCCTTGTCCCAGGAGATTAGACTCTCATGCCAGCTTTCAACTTGGTGACAAATGAGAATTCTCCTTTTACAAACATGTTGTATCTTTCTTGGTTAAAAATTTGTTCCTTGTAGCATAAAGCAAGCATTTTGTAGGAGAAGTTTATCACATCAACCTTCAACTTGGTGATGATCCAAGTCTTCTTTGTCTTTTAGAGATCTAAAACTCTCATATCATCCTTCAACTTAGAGATACTTAAGAGATCCCTTTTGCACGTAATTTATTATGCTTGAATGCTTGGAGAAATGGAGTGGGTTCTATATCACACGGGATATTTCCGCTGCCAGAAGAACTGCCCTTAAAAAAATGTTTCATTGCTATAATCAATATCAATGCATTTCTAGCTTCTCAACATCATTGAATTTTCTTCTACTGGCCATACCGAGGATCTTTCTTTTATCCTTTTTAGTTGACCAACAGAAAAAACTTGAATTTTCTCTTTATCTCACAGAAGTTTTACCCTTTTAAAGAGAATACAAGAGGTAGTTCAAGGTGAACCTTGTGCAATGAATAAGATTTTGAAATCAACAAATATTCCTGATAATATATTGGCAATAAATCTCGTGATCCTTTATGAAAGAATTGCTTGATATCAAATTGATGAAATCCTTGACTTGATTGGACCTCTCTCTTTCCCCAAAGAGAGGTTCAGGTTTAACTCTTACCTAAACGGGGTTGAAAATGACTTATCTTTTCCCTAGAGAGGTGTTTGTAGAATGGGTCTTTCAAAGAGAGATTAAGTTTTCGTCAAAACTCCATAATCTCAGGCTTCTCTTTTTTAAAGTGGCCAGTAGTAAAGGTTGGAAAGGATTATAGAGGAGCAAGTTTTATCATACTCTTCCCTGAAAAAGGGATCCTCTATGAAGGGGATAGGCCAAAATAAGATAGCAAGTGGGCCACAAAGAAAATGAGCTCCCGTCAAAACTCTCATTGGCAAAAGGGTTCTTTGTGTAAAATTGAGTTGTTGTTTTGCAAACAGTTTTGCGAAGAAATGAGTCCCTTCAAACTCAACCTGAAAAAAGGGTTCTTGCGAAAGAAAATGATTGTAGTTGCAAAAGGAGTGAGTTCCCTCAAACTTTCCCTAGAAAAAAGGTCCTTTGCAAAAGATTGATTGATGATTGAAATATTGGGACAATTCAAGAGTTGGTTCAACCCGAAGGTTGGATCTTTGAAAAGATTGACATTGATAAAAAGAGATCAACCCGAAGTTGAATTTTGAAGACCAGCTGAATAAAAAGCTCAACCCGAAGGCTGAATGGATTTAATAAAACATCAACTTGGAAATTCAATTGTAAAAGACCAGTACAAAAGCTGGATTTGAAAGACCAACACAAAAGCTGGATTTGAAAGACCAACACAAAAACTGGATTTAAAGACTAGCACAAAAATTGGATTTTGAAAGACCAGCACGAAATTGGATTTGGTGAAAAGACCAGCACGAAACTGGATTTGATGAAAAGACCAACACGAAACTCGATTCGGCAAAAAGACCAACACGAAACTCGATTCGGCAAAAAGACCAACACGAAACTGGATTTGATAAAAAGACCAGCATTAAACTGGATTTGGAAGACCAGCACAAAAACTGGATTTGAAGGACCATCACAAAACTGAATTTTGAAAGACCAGCACAAAACTGGATTTGAAGGACCAACAGAAAACTAGATTTAAAAGACCAGCACAAAACTGGATTTTAAAAGACCAATACAAAAATTGGATTTTAAAAGACCAACACAAAACTGGATTTGAAAGACCAACACAAAAATTGTATTTTGAAGGACCAGCACAAAACTAGATTTTGAAGAACCAGCATGAGAACTGGATTTTGAAGGACTAGTATGAGAACTGGATTTGAAGGACCAACACAAAAACTGGATTTTAAAGGACTAGTACGAGAACTGGATTTTGAAGGACCAACATGAGATCTGGATTTGAAGGACTAGCATGAGAACTGAATTTGATAAAAGGACCAACCTGAAAGTTTTATGCGAACTTCATGAGGTATATGTTGATTAAGTAGGATATTTGCGAGGTTATGAGGATTAGTTTAATAGGAGGTTCACATATTTTTTTATATGAATTTCATATTATATATGCGAACTTAGTCAAGTATTTGTGAAGTTTTAAGGTTTGAGTTTAACAGTATGTTTGCAAATATGATTATGCAAACTTCATGATGTCTACAAAAAAATGTGTGGACCTCTTTTTTAGTGAGAATTTGTGATACTCGACAAGCGAAGCGATATATTGTATGAATTTGTGAGTTTCACACATGCAAAAGGTAAAAAGGTCCTAAGGAAGTTGGCTATTTGTGATTTTGGACATGAAGCAAATTTTAAAAATTATAGGGCATTTCAAAAAATGTATCATTTTTGTTATACAATATAATCATTTTTCATTGTTTTTATTCGAAGCAACCCTTAAGGCATATTTGAAAATGAGAAAGATGTACGAAAATGATACAAGGTAGGAAAACCATATGGTTTTTCTGACCCTTCCAAACGAGAGAGACTTTTTCTCTAAGATTGTTTTACTAAAAAGTATACTTTTTATAGGAAACATCCCTGGAGGAGTAGGTGGATGAATGTTTCCTACCAAGAGAAAATGGAGATTTACACACTCCACCACCCATCTCACGACATCTCACCACCACCACCACCATCCATTTCACCAACACCCCTTTTGTACTTTATTTTTTAAGATTTTGCATTTTATTTTTCTCATGTTATCCAAACAAGTGAAATTTTTTCATTTAAGGCACATTTAGAAGTGAAAAATATATAAGAATAGTGATACACGATGAAAAAATCGTACGATTTTTTGACCCTTTGTTATCATGCAAAATTTTATTTTGCAAGTCAACTGACCTTTTGAAAAAGTTTTAGAAAACTCGCCTCCATTTTGGAAAATATGGGAAAAGTTGAGGGATTAGGATTCATCGATCGGTACGAGGTTCAACCGTTCTTGGCGCCTTAACCAGAGGTAATCAAACCAAGGATTGAACAATATGCCTTGTTTTGTTCAATTGTCTAAGAAATTATTATAAGTCCTAGAATGCAAAATGAAATCATACATGTGACATGATTTTGAAAAGGAGTTTATTGAAAACATGATGCATGCCTGGAATTGTTGAAAATCCTTTTTGAAGAAATATTTTGAGAGATTTTTTAAATCAATTTTCTGAAAGGGAGAAATTGATTGGGCATGTGGATTTTGAGCCTATGCAAGATGCAACCTAGGTCTAAATGATGCATGAATGCAGTTTTATCAAAATTCTTTTTGAAAGGTTTAAAAAAAGAAATCTTTGATTAATCCTCTTGTTTTAAAAAAAAATCTTTTGATGAATCCTTATAGAATTCAGATGAAATAAAATTGCCATATATTCTTGACTATAGTCACAAATATATTTTGAATATATCTTATTTGATTCCTAAAAGGGAGATTTTTAGAAAATATTTTGAAAATCTTTGGAAATATGCAATGATTTTGGAAAATAGCCTAAGAGTGTAAGCTTTTTGTAACTTAAAATAAATTAATAAATTTGAATTTCATTCATATTTTGACTATGGCCACAAATATAAATTCCACTAAGCTTATTAACTTCTTAGAAGAAGGTGCACATGCCATTCGTGTTTCACTATTATGGAATTTAGAAAATGCATATGCATGATTAACCATAGCAATTAATATTAAGAAAAGAAATTATATGCTTATGCAGTCCTAAACTATTGCAAAAAAGTAAATTTTTACTATTTTGATCTCTGATTATAATTTACATTGAATAATTGAATAATAAAATAAATAAATAAAGAGAAAAATAAAGAAAATAAAATCTTGAGCTTTTATGCAAAATCAGCAAAGAGATTAGTAGAAAAATATAGGCTTTTCAGGATTTATCCAATAATATCTAGGAATTGAGGGACATTTATCCTAAAATAAGCTTTTTTCCATGCATTCATAAAATAAATATTCCTAAATAAAATAAAAGATGATGCATGATTTAATGAACTGTAAAACTAAACTGATTATAAAATAAGAAATTTGGAATTTAAGGCAAAAAGATCAAAATACCCCTTAAAGTTAAAATTAATTATAAAAACAGTGTTAAAATCAAGGTTTTCATAAAATGGTTTTGAAATATGCTTAATCCAAAGACCAAAAAGAGTTTGAATCGATGCCAAATCGGGTGGAGAGAACCCTGACATGATTAAAAAACTATTCAAATGTTAAAAATATAAAAACTATTTATGAAAAAAATGAAATAATCGAGAAAAGATTGATTTTGCCCATATTTTGGCAGAACAAGGCTCTTGTGGGAACCAATTTTTGCAAAATAGTAAGATAAAATATCAAATAACTTTCAAAATCATGAAAATCGACATGAACAATTCTAACAACCCTAAAAATAGCATACAATCGAAAAATAAATTTAATGTATATGCTGAAAAATATTAAATTAAAAAGTCAAAAAAAGGCAGCTAAACAAGATATTTTGTACCTATCATGGATTTAAATCTGAATAAAATATCAAACAGAGATGAAAATTTATAATTTTTTTAAAGAAAAACTAGACATAACAATAAATAAAACAAATTTCGGTTCTTGATTTTAAAAATGAGTCATCAAATGCCCAAAAATCATGAAATTTTTTCAGATTCATGCAAACATATGGATATAACCCTCATAAAAAATTCATATCAAAATGATGAAAATAACCACATAAAATAATAATGCTAATGTGAGGCCAGAATCAAGATTTATACAAGACTCTTAAAGAAGATGAAAGAACTTGATCTAATACGCATAAACAAAAATAAAATACAAATGCAATATTTTTTTTGGTTTTGTATGGATGAAAACATTAATATAAAATTGAATCTATGATGCATAAAATAAAGAAAAGAAATCAAACACTGAATGCATGTGATCGATTTGATATAGTTGATTGAAAGAGGGATTCGATCTATGAAAGGTCAAATCTCCTTTTCATGGTGGCTATGAATCATAAAAACACAACAAGCAAATAATAAAAGTGAAAGCAGTGGAATAAAAGAGAGGAGAAAGTATACATGTGGTGCCTTTCGCTGCAGCCAGAAAGGAAAATGAAAAGGAAGAAGGGGGTGGCAACTAGGGAAGAGGAAGATGGAAAGGGAAGAAGAAGAAAAGGGAGAGAGAGCTAGATCATATATGTGTGTTGGATGGACGTCCCATAGAGTTCCTATTTATAGACAAATTTTGGCTGAGATAAGGACTCTAAGGGAGTTCTAGATTTGCTGAAACTCATTAGGTAATTAGCAATTAATTAAGATTTTTTAGAAGAGGTGATTTTCCTAAAGAGTTACATTTGAAACACATTTTGACTTTTCTCATTTCTCATCTAATTGAAACTCTACAGGGAAGAGTAGAACTCTCCAAATGTGGTACCACCTAGGTGGGCCCCATATTTGGTTTTTAAAACAATTAAAAGGTTAAAAAGAGTTTTAAAAGTAAAGTTAAAAATGAAAGGATAAAATCACAAGTTAAAAAGTAAAAATGAAGTCCTAAACCAACTAATTTTCTGAATTAACAAGAAGGATAAAATGAAAAGAAGAATTCATAGGTGACGCCACCTATGGTAGGTTTTTTTGGATTTGGATTGGATCTAGGATCCACTTTAAAATTTGAGCTTGATAATAATCCACATCAGAAATCCGATCCGGATCCAGATCTGACACATTAAAAAAATGATTTTCTAAAAAAGCATTTTAAAATGTCAAATGTAAAGCACTGGGTTTTAGATTAAAATGTAAAAATCAATATTGAACCCATGTTTGAAATTGGATAAAAGAATGATTTGAATTTGGATCTGGATCCAAAGTTTTAAAATGACAAATGGATTTGGATCTCAAACAATGAGTCTGGATCCATGTTTTAAACATGATGAAAGGATCCTGGATCAAAGATAAGATTGGAAAATGAATCATGGATCAAATATAAGATTGGAAAATGGATCCTGAATCAGGAATAAGTTTAAAAAATGGATCTTGAATCAGAAGGTGAAATTCGATCTTGGATATTAAATGAGAATTGAAGAGCGAATCCCAAATAATAAATGATTGGATCCTAGATATCTGATGAGATCATCCAAGTTCAAAAAATAAATTGGAATCTGGATATAGATAATAAAGCAGAATTGGATAACAGGATCCAGGTCCGGAATAGAGAATGAATATTAGATATCATATCCAATATTGGATCTAATATCCAAATTGAAGTTTGAGTTGGATCTCAGATATAGATATAATCTCAGAAAAGAAATTGATCTGAGTTTGGACTAGAAACTAATTGAATTGACACTCTGAATAAAAATAACCGAGATCAGAAATGATTTTGCCTTGTAGGGTGAAGAGTGACACTTGGAAGACTGGTTTGAATAAGGCTGATCTGAATTGAACTAGGTTCTAGGGTTTTTGAACTCAGATGAACTAAAAAGATACTGACTCAATTAGATTCCCAGACCAGATGATAAAAAACAGACACAATTCTCAGAGAAATGATGAGAATTTCACTATAGAGTAAAGTGAGCAACGAGAATGTATTGGGTGTGAGCTAAAGTGAAGCTCAATTGTACTAAGGTGAACTAAATCCAAAGCTAAATCCTAGCTGAGCTGACTGGAGTTAGCTCAATTTTAGCTGAATTGAGCTAAAATGGACTCCAATAATGTGGACAACAAATTTAAACTAAATCGGATCACTTGAACTCTTGATGAGCTTAAGTTAGACACAGAAGAATAGGGTCGACTGGAATTAACTGACTCTGGGATCCCTAAAAGTTTTGAAAAGGGAGATTGATAACGGGGGAGTCTCATGACTGAGACAAAATAAGCTTTTAAAAATGACTTTTTTGTGGGGTTTTAGGTTTTACCCTTAATCTGAATGGGATGAAAGAATGGTATCTTCAAAAATAAAGGGCTGCATAAAAAAGAGGTGAGGAATCCCAGAAAGAGGTGTAACAAACTCTCTGAAAGCCTTTGAGAAAGGAAAATTTGAAACAAAAGGGGCAGTCTTGCGACCAAAGATTCAGGTTTATCCCTTAACCTGAATGGGTTGAAAATAACAGAATCCTTGAAGACAAAAGGCTTTTGATAAAAAAGGGGGTAAGGAAACCGTGATGGAACTTTCTGATTTTGCATGAAATCCAAAAGGGTTGCAAAAGGTGAGAAAAATGGGGTCTCTAAAGCTTTGAAAAGGGAATTTTGTAAAGGGGGTCTCATGACTGAGACAAAATAAGCTTTTGAAATAACCTTTTGTAAAGATTCAGTTTCAACCTTTAACCTGAGTGGGAACTGTCTATGGCAGGATAGTGGGGAAAAATAGGGAATGTGCAAAAGGTTTGAGAGCTTGAACGCTCAAACCAAAAGAAGGGAAGGACTTTGAAAACTCATGTTTTTGAATACTGAAGAGGGATAATAAAAAGGTGCAAGGATACATCAAAAGAAGTCAAGCTCTTGCTTCATGTCAGGATAGCCAAGAAAAATTGCCAAAAAGACAGAAATTATAGTTGATCAAAATGATTGAAATATACATGTATGTGTGAAAAATGTTCACTCTTCTTACCTGGAGTATTACCTCCAACTAGACTAACCTCATAAAATCAAGAATCAAATTCAACTTGTTGCTATCAGGTTTCTTCAAGGAAGCTATCCATTTCCTTGGTATGAAAAAAGAAGAATCATTCTTAGTTTCATAAAAGCAAATGAAAAGATATTGACAAAGAAATTTCATATAAGTAGAAACGATTCCTGGCAGTTTGATATCTGAGGTTTACCCATCATATCTATTTGCATTCTCTTGACACATAAAATTGAGGTTCAAGCTTTTTTTGGGGTTTGGCAGAAAGTTTGGCTTATCATCTTTCAACTTGGAGATTTTTCAAATCTTCTCTTAAAGAGCACGTCACATCCTCCTTCAACTCGAAGATGATCAAAGCCTTCCTTGTCCCAGGAGATTAGACTCTCATGCCAGCTTTCAACTTGGTGACAAATGAGAATTCTCCTTTTACAAACATGTTGTATCTTTCTTGGTTAAAAATTTGTTCCTTGTAGCATAAAGCAAGCATTTTGTAGGAGAAGTTTATCACATCAACCTTCAACTTGGTGATGATCCAAGTCTTCTTTGTCTTTTAGAGATCTAAAACTCTCATATCATCCTTCAACTTAGAGATACTTAAGAGATCCCTTTTGCACGTAATTTATTATGCTTGAATGCTTGGAGAAATGGAGTGGGTTCTATATCACACGGGATATTTCCACTGCCAGAAGAACTGCCCTTAAAAAAATGTTTCATTGCTATAATCAATATCAATGCATTTCTAGCTTCTCAACATCATTGAATTTTCTTCTACTGGCCATACCGAGGATCTTTCTTTTATCCTTTTTAGTTGACCAACAGAAAAAACTTGAATTTTCTCTTTATCTCACAGAAGTTTTACCCTTTTAAAGATAATACAAGAGGTAGTTCAAGGTGAACCTTGTGCAATGAATAAGATTTTGAAATCAACAAATATTCTTGATAATATATTGGCAATAAATCTCGTGATCCTTTATGAAAGAATTGCTTGATATCAAATTGATGAAATCCTTGACTTGATTGGACCTCTCTCTTTCCCCAAAGAGAGGCTCAGGTTTAACTCTTACCTAAACGGGGTTGAAAATGACTTATCTTTTCCCTAGAGAGGTGTTTGTAGAATGGGTCTTTCAAAGAGAGATTAAGTTTTCGTCAAAACTCCATAATCTCAGGCTTCTCTTTTTTAAAGTGGCCAGTAGTAAAGGTTGGAAAGGATTATAGAGGAGCAAGTTTTATCATACTCTTCCCTGAAAAAGGGATCCTCTATGAAGGGGATAGGCCAAAATAAGATAGCAAGTGGGCCACAAAGAAAATGAGCTCCCGTCAAAACTCTCATTGGCAAAAGGGTTCTTTGTGTGAAATTGAGTTGTTGTTTTGCAAACAGTTTTGCGAAGAAATGAGTCCCTTCAAACTCAACCTGAAAAAAGGGTTCTTGCGAAAGAAAATGATTGTAGTTGCAAAAGGAGTGAGTTCCCTCAAACTCTCCCTAGAAAAAAGGTCCTTTGCAAAAGATTGATTGATGATTGAAATATTGGGACAATTCAAGAGTTGGTTCAACCCGAAGGTTGGATCTTTGAAAAGATTGACATTGATAAAAAGAGATCAACCCGAAGTTGAATTTTGAAGACCAGCTGAATAAAAAGCTCAACCCGAAGGCTGAATGGATTTAATAAAACATCAACTTGGAAATTCAATTGTAAAAGACCAGTACAAAAGCTGGATTTGAAAGACCAACACAAAAGCTGGATTTGAAAGACCAACACAAAAACTGGATTTAAAGACTAGCACAAAAATTGGATTTTGAAAGACCAGCACGAAATTGGATTTGGTGAAAAGACCAGCACGAAACTGGATTTGATGAAAAGACCAACACGAAACTCGATTCGGCAAAAAGACCAACATGAAACTGGATTTGATAAAAAGACCAGCATTAAACTGGATTTGGAAGACCAGCACAAAACTGGATTTGAAGGACCAACAGAAAACTAGATTTAAAAGACCAGCACAAAACTTGATTTTAAAAGACCAATACAAAAATTGGATTTTAAAAGACCAACACAAAACTGGATTTGAAAGACCAACACAAAAATTGGATTTTGAAGGACCAGCACAAAACTAGATTTTGAAGAACCAGCATGAGAACTGGATTTTGAAGGACTAGTATGAGAACTGGATTTGAAGGACCAACACAAAAACTGGATTTTAAAGGACTAGTACGAGAACTGGATTTTGAAGGACCAACATGAGATCTGGATTTGAAGGACTAGCATGAGAACTGAATTTGATAAAAGGACCAACCTGAAAGTTGGATTTAATAAAAGGACCAACCTGAAAGCTAAATTTGATAAAAAAGTTCAACCTGAAGGACGATTTTGGAAGGACCAATGAAAGCTTATTTTTTAAAAAGGGGCTCAACACGAGGGTTGACTTTGAGAAATATGGTGAAAACTAGTTTTTGAAAATGAAAGCTCGCCCTGAAGGTTGGTTTTAGAAAAGATCGATAAAACTAATTTGATGAAAAAGAGTTCAACCCTGAAGGTCGAATTTGAAGAAGGACCGGTTCCAACTAATTTTGATAAAAGACTCAACCCGAAGATTGATTTTAAAAAAGACCGGTATTGACTAGTTTTTGATAAAAAAAAGAAGGCTCAATCCGAAGGTTGGTTTTGAAAGAGACCGGTTAAAAACTGGTTTTTGTTAAAAAGAAGCTTGACCCGAAGGTCGATTTTGAAAAGACTAGTATTTTGAAAATTCTTTGTGACCATTATGGAAATTTTACAAAATTTTTCAAAAAGGATCACGATTTTCGACAAACCCCTATAGGTAGCCCTATCGCTCCTATGGATAGTCTCACGATTATCCCTTATCCTGAATGGGAAAAGAAGAAAGTTGATGATGTCTCAAAAATTGTTGATGAAAGAATCTCTCGATATTGCCATGTACATAAGATGTTCGGGGAGAAAACATGATTTCATAATAAAAGATGCCCCAATGTAGCAGAGGAAAAGGATGTTGGACACCATAAATATAAAGAAAATCGATGCTTTATTAATGAAATGTTAATAAATGACTGGGGACTGAAGTGACAAACTAAGGAGAACATAAAAAGGAACTGGGACTACATTGTTCCTACAAAACGACAAAAGAAGAAGAAAAGAACAAGAAAATCATTGGCATTGCAGCTCTCAATTCATTCCCTTGATGAAAACAGATCCTTTGTGCTGGTCTTTCCAAATCAGAAGGCGCCTGACTGACTCTCCTCCTCATCTTCTACAAGAAGATTCTTATCGATGCAATTCTGGACAATATTCTTTAAAACAAAGCAATTCTCGGTATCATGCCCCATCGTCTGGTGGAATTTACAAAATTGATCCTTTTATTTTCCCAGGGTAATAGGAGGATCGACAATCTTTGGAAGTCTGATCATCTCTTTAGACAACATGTATTCAAGAACCTTTTCAAGAGGCTAATCTAAAGCAGTAATTTTTTTGTCATAATCCCAACCGTCACGCTTTGGCCTTTCCTGAGTATTTGTTTTCTACTGGGGGCTGAACTGGGAAGGCTGATCATTCTGCTTGAAAGTGTTGCCTCTTTTGCCTTCATTATTGTTTTTATCGGGCTTAGAACCTTCTGAACTGTTGTCGTTAGAATTCTTTCCACCTTTATTATGTTTACCATTGTTGTTTTCGGTGGTGTTTATTGAGAAGGTGATGAGTGCCTTCTTCTTGATGTATTGACTGGTCTTCGAAAGCGTGATGCCCTCATACACATCACTTTTCATCCCCATTTCAAGTCATTCCGCTCGCTCTGTTAATTCAATGAAAGATCTTGATGGGGAAGTAAAAATAAGGCTTCTCAGAGGTTGAGCAAAATTGTTCAAGATGATAGACAGTGCATGCTCCTCTGAGATTGGGTTCCTCATTTTATTGTTAGTGGATCTAGACATGCGAATCAAATCTCTTGCTTTCTCATTTTCTTTTTGCTTGAGGTTGTAGAGATGGTTCAATGTTGGTAGAGCCTCAGTATTAAAAGAAAAATGTTTGATGAATAGATTGACCACTTTATTGAACTCTCGTAACTCGATAGGATTGATATGCTCCGCATACCATTTTGTTGTTGTGCCTTCTAGGCTGCGAGAAAACATCTGAATAGGGCTCTATTGTCCTTTCTGAATTGGTTGCACTTCGCGAAAAACATGGTTAGGTGGGCCTTGTGATGATGCATGAAATACACATCAATTTCATATCATATTCATGCATCTTCACATGTTTTTAATGGTTTAAAACCCATATATAGATGTATTTAGATGCAAAGAGGTCTCGGTTTGACTTTCACTCAAATTGGAGTTAAAACGAGGAAAATATCACATTTTTAGGGTTTTAGATCGGATTTTGAGGTAGACTAGATCTAGTTCTGACCCAAGAGCTCTAATTTGGATCTTGGACTGGATCCAAACCATAAATATCTCAAACCCACGTGATTTAAAGAGTTTTTCAAAAGTATTTTTTGAAAACCACCTCTTTCTAACTTATTTTGGTAGTTAGATGCAATTAACAAGTAGTTTAGGTTTTTAACTAAAAATATTTTTTTAAGTAGGTAGTTTTTAGAATTTAACATAACTTAGAAGTATAAATAGTGTAAAAAAATCTGTAACCACATTTTTGGAGCTAGAAAAATTTCCCCCTATTCCCTTCTCTCTCCCCCTTTCATTCTCTCACCTCTTCACCATTTTCTTTTTTCTTCTTCTTATTTCCCTTCTCTCTCCTCCTTTTCTTTCCTACACGTTGTTTCGTAACTCTTTCTTGCATGTGTATGTTGTGTTTTTGCAGGTTGCAGACCTAAGAAAGTTATCTCCATCGGTGTGCCATCTACATCCATGGGGAGGACCGATCCTCTCTCCAACGTGGTCTTCTTCTTCTAACCCTTTCGAATTGACTTCCGGATGGGTGCAACTGCAAGGATCTATAGCATCGGTGTGCAAGGTTATGCTGGGCGTGAATCCAACCTCCATCAACCACTCTACCTCACTCCCTCCCTCATCGGATCACCCTCGCGGTAGATCTTCCCTTCCTCCTCTCTTTTAGTGTAAATTGAGTCAACCCATGCTAGTCGAGTCATACCCAGTTTTTTCTTTGTGTTTCTGATTTTTCTTGACAGAAAAACCTGTCTGTAAACCATTGTCATCTGCATGTTAAGATCGAGTTCTAATTTCATTTAAGGTGTTTAACCATTTTTGTGAATTGTGTTTAGTCTAAATAGCAAAAATCGGCTAAGTATAGCTTAGCCGATTTAGTGTTGTGTCCAATTTTTTTCTATCTTTTGTTGCATGTAACAACATATTATTTAGGCGTTTTATACAGTCTAGAGTCATAGTTTAGTCATGGGATTAGTTAAAATGAAATTAGATTTTCATTAGCTTTGTTATGTTAGTTAAAAATTAATTTCTCTTAGTAATTGTGAAAATCGGTTTTTGTGTTTTCTTCATTTCATTGTTTTGGAATTTTTAGCAGATAACATTAGATAGAATTGTGTTTTTACTACCCTATGATCGAGTCTAGATCATAGCTTAGCTTAAATAAAAAAAATAGATTTTTCTTTTGCTTTATTTTGTGAGTCAAAAATTAGGTTTTTGTGTTTTTGGTTGAATCGTTTAGTGTGTCTTAGGAGGCTGTCATCTTCTCTAATGGGATGGCAGCCATTGTCAATCCCAGCAAGCTTTAGTCATTTTTGGTAAGTCCTATTGAGTTTAGAAGGGTTCATTTTAGGGTCTAGGTTCATTGCATCTAGGTTAGCTTATAATTAACTTAATTAGATTTTCTTTAGTTATGGTAATTTACTAGCATTTCACGATTTTCATTTTCATGTCCACTTAGTCCATACATTTAATTAGTTATTAGGTAGGTTAATATAGGGATAATTAGTTTAAATTAGTCTAGGTTAATGTAAGAGTAGCATTTTCGATTTTGTTGAAAGAAGGGCATTGTTGGAAATTTCTATTTTTTACGAGTTTGGTAATTGAGTGAGATTTACCCTTTTCCAAAAGCATTTTAGAAAGTCTGGATGACCTCTTCATTGGCCCAGCCTTGGTGTCTCCTTTCCTTAAGCAATTAAGGAAGGAGATTCAAGAGAAATTGAATTGCTTTCCAAATTAAGCAATGAGACTTGAATTACAAATGATGCATAGGAGCCTTTTTAAGCGAATTTAGAAAGAATAGCCTATTCTGTTTTCAATTCAAAACCATGTGAGCCCTAGAGGCTGGTGTGGTTGACCTTGAAAGAGAAGAAATTCTCTTAAGGCAAGTATAATATGGGACCCACTTAATGCCAAATTAGCTAACTCAATTAAGGCCTTTCCTCATTCAAGCATTTAGATTAATATAGTATAGCATATTTACTATGCTAGAAAGTTTGATTTAGACGTGAGTAGTGCATGCATTTATTTATTAACATTGCATTCTTTGCATTTCATTTTAGTAAGTGTTGACTTTACCTTAGAGGGTCAAAATCGTGTAGCTGTCTAATTATGTAAGTCTAATCCTTGTTAGTTTAGTAAGTAATGCCTAGTGGTCCACCTAGGTGCGGGCGTGAGCCTCTAAGTCAAATCAAACCCATAACTGCCCCCTTAGTGCCCTAGTTAGGTAACTAATCCTAGTTAGGATTAGTTAATTTATAACTTTAATTTAAAGTTAGTTTTAAATTTAATTTTTATTTTTCAAGTTAATTAATTAGTTTACATTAAGTTAATTGTATTAGGTTAGGTAACTTCATTAATTTAGTCCTTCTAACTCCTAGTTGTATGTTAGTTTAATGTAGTTTAGGGATTACATGTATGCTAGATTTTATTTTAGAATTAACTTGTATTCCTTTCAATTAACATAGGTAGCTATTTTAGATTTCATTCCCTTAGTATAATTAATTTCATTTACTGTTATTTAGTTAGTTTTAGGATTGGTAATGACTGTTACTTCATGAGCTTAATCTATTAGTGCATGCATTGGATTTTTATAAGTGAATAGTGTATTGAAATTCAAAATTGGATTTTGCACCAAATTGCACTCATTATTTTATGTGCATTTTTTCAGAGTTTTTCTAAAAAATTTATTTTGTTCTCTTCATTGGAGTGTTCACCATCAGAAGACCAAATATTAGCTCAATTGGAGTTGATTTGGTCTGATTTTTAAGTGTTTTGCAAAAACCGGATTTTTAGAAATTCCAATTTTGGGACAGACCTATTTTCAGATTTTTTCTGAACTTGAAACGCTTATATCTGAAGCTCCTGAATGAATTTTTGAGATCCATAAAATCTGATAGATTCTTGAATCTGTCAGGAAGAGAACAGAAGAAAAATCATCAAATTCGGACTCTGTTGGGCATCCAAACAATCTATTTTCAAAACTTGTCAGATTTCAATTTTGCACTTCATTGAGGGCAAAACAATCATTTAGTTGATTTTTGATAGTTTTTCTTAATTTGCTGCATATTGGTTAGTGTATCTATATTAGTTAACTTAGTTAGAGATAAACTAATTACTTAGTTAATTAGATATTATCTGTTTAGTTTATTTTTAGCTTAATTACTATTTAAATGCAGTAATTAATTATAGAATTAGTTTTAGTTTAATTTTTAGAATTACTTATCATAATTACGTACTAACTTGTTATTTTGGTGGTTTAGGTTGATAAGTTCAATACAACTCAACAGGTGGAGTCATATTGAGAGCATGAATGTAGCTGTGGTGAAAAGACAAAAATGCCCTAGCGATCTATAGATGACTTAGCAACCTGCTTAGGAGTTAATTTTTTTTTTATTTTGTGAATTAATTAGCTTTGTAGTATTTAACTTAGCTGTAAACATTTTTTATATTAATAAATTGAAATTTTTAGAATTAATTTGAGTATCTTCCCATTCTCTAAGGATTCGACCCGTACTCACCACATTCGTGGAAAGTCGATTTTTATTATTTTTGGTTGATAATTTTTCAAATATTTCATTGAAAAAATATCTTTTAAAAATACTATTGCGAAAAAAGATCAACCAAATTTTGGTGCCGTTGCTGGGGAACAACGATTATATTCTGTTATTTATGAGATTTTAGTTTATTAATAGTTGTTTAGTTAGTTGTTTTTATAGCTAGTAGGATTAACATAGTTAGTGAATATAGGATTCACGTACTATTTTCCTAGGATTCATAAAATTTCATGCCACCAGAAGTGATTAGACAGATTAGTCTTAGAGAACATAGTTGTGATTTTATATATTTATTAATTTTGTGATTTAGAGTAGTTTGTGTTGTTTTAATTTCGTAGAGTAGTTAAATAATTCTAGCATAGTTTAAATTAGTTTATTGGTTTTGCTTTGTGTTTGTGTGTTTTTTTGTTTTTGTGATTTCATTTGGTATTTGGTTTAGTTTAGAGTAGATTTAGGTTTGTTTCATACATCTGGTCTTAGCACTAGTGTATGCAGGGGCGAAGAGCTTTAGGTACTCAATTGCATCCTTTTGTCGATGACCTAGAGAGAATTTTACATTCTCCTCAAAGTCTGAGAGCAATGGGTGACATGGATCCTCCAGCTCCTCCCCGTCCTCTGAGGGAGTACTTCACTCCCACGGACTACATCTAGGCATCCTGCATTCGACAACTCAATGTAGAAGCATCTCATTATGAGAGCCAGTGTCATTCAGATGCTCCCATCCTTTTATAGCCTTAGTCATGAGGATCACTATAGGCACCTTGACGAGTTTCTCGAAATCTGCTCTACAGTGAAGATACAAAATTTCAAGGATGATGCTTTAAGATTGATCCTGTTTTTGTTCTCATTAAAGGATAAGGCCAAGTATTGGCTGAAATCCTTAGATTCTCTAAAAATAGGGTCATGGGATCAGATGCAACAGGAGTTTCTGAGAAAATACTTTCCCATAGGTAGGACTAACCAATTTAGGTGAGTCATTACTAGTTTCTCAGAACTAGATGGTGAGCAATTTCATGAGACCTGAGAGAGGATGAAGGATATCCTTAGAAAATATCTCCATCATCAGGTGGTGAGATGACAACTGGTACATAGTTTCTATGATGGATTGTCTAACAAGAATCGTCAGATGATCAACTCTTCTTGCGAGGGGACATTCATGTTGAAGAGCGAAGATAAGGCATGGAGATTGTTTGATACTTTATCAAAAAAATTGTTATATGCCTTTAGCTCTTGTTCTGAGAGACCCACACCCAGCACTCCCAAGAAAGGTGGTGTTCTCGAGATTGGTCCGACTACTGCACTGTAAAGCAAAGTGGATATGCTTTCGCAAAAGCTAGATCAACTCCTCGTGGTCCCATCCCCCATCCATCTGATGTGTACTCTTTGTGCCAGTTCTGCACATTATGTCACTGAGTGCCCTTCGGAAGCTCAGTACCCTGAATTTGTTAATGAACAAGTTCAGGCTACTCAAGGGTTCGCCAATTCCCCGAATGACCCATTTTCTTCTTCATACAATTCGGGTTGGCAAAACCATCCAAATTTTTCATGGAAAAACCAACAAACCCCAGTCTCAACCCCTCCATCTCACCAGGTTAGGCCTAGCACTTTCACCCAGTCACTTCATAGGTCGAATTACCCCCAGCCCTCTCCTGCCTTTCTCGTGGTTACCCCTCAAGAGACAACTTCACAGTTGTCTTTTGATGAGAAGATTCTTCAAGCATTGCAGAAGGTAAAAACCTTCAGTCATAATGCTATGGAGAAGTGTAACCAGATGCTTAACTCCCATACCCAGTCCATAGCTAAACTTAAAACGCAGATGGGCCAGTTAGCAGATGCTTTGACGAGGAGAAACGAGGGTGGTCTGCCAAGCCAACCTGTGATGAATCTCAAGGGCAAGGAACTTTATGTTTCCGATCTAAGCAGAGACAGTGTATCATATGTATATAATAGGAATAAGATCTTATTTATTTATTTTGCTTTCATTTTGACTTGGATTTTATTTTTGTCATGCAGATATGTGTATTTTTTGATGCTTCAATGTATGCGTTACAGTTTACCGAACACAGGCATGATTTTAGGAGCATATCATTGGCCAGATCAGCAGAAAACTATGCATTCATATATGCATAGCGGTGGTGCGAAGTTTAGGCAATCATCAACTCAAGAGGCCCTGCACATATGAGGTTGTATCTATCTTTTCTCCTATATTTATTTCTTGTTCTTTAGTGTGCATCTGCATTGCATGCTTGCATTTTTTGTATGCCACTAGGGACAATGTCATTCAAGCATGAGGGGATGGTTTAGATGCACACTATTTTTTTTTTGTTCAGGTAGCTAAAAATCATAAAATTAGGTCTTTAAGAAATAATTTTTTAGCATATATGAATGTTTTTGACATAATTTGACAATTTAGAACTTTTTGAGCCCATGTAAAAAAAAATCTGAACTAATCTAAGAAGAGTGGGTATTTATGTAAATTTCAAAGAAAAGATAGTATTTGAATGCTAAAATTGTTTTGAATCACTAAAGTATAAGTATGCACAATATGTTTTTAAAAAACAAAGCAAATAAAAAATATAAAAAAAAAACTTAAAAAGAAAAAGAGCATACGTTTAGTTGTTGATGTCTTTGTGATCCCCAATAGTTGAACTTATACACAAGTTAAAGTGTTTGAGTCTCATGATGAAAATGATAACGAAGGAGATCATCTTCTGATCTAGTCGATATATGTGACATATTTGGTTCAAGTAAGTAGAGTTTGAATGGTGTTTTACACCTGGTGCCCTAAAACCACCTAGTTTGGGAGCTACCATCCCAAAGGCTTGTTACATAGACTTCATAGAAAGCCTAATAGATATAGACATTGTACATGACAAGAAGAAGACTATACGTAAACTATTAAAATGGAAGGTCTAGTGACTCGAGCAATTAAGTCTGAAGGATACTTTGTATCTGGTGCCCTAAGGTCGTCTGGCCTGGGAGTCACTGACCCAAAGCACATTACATGGGTTACAAAAATTGGATATTTGAAATAGTGCTCAAGGAAAAATTGAAAATATGAAAATTAAAAATCATTAGAAAAAGAATGAGCTTAATGAAAAATTCATTACTTTGGAATAATTATGGGATATTGTGTTATAAAACATACAAGTGATGATAAACAAGAAATAACATGATAATACTTGACTTTCTGAGGAAAAATCATAAATAATTGTAATTTTTAGAAAAGTGAAAGGAAAAAGTTTTTACTGTGGAGGCATAAAAATTCTAAATATGTTTTGAGAGTGTAAACTATATAAAATATTTGCTTAAACTCATTTCTTAGTTGCCTAATAATTTTGAAAAAGAATTTTTATCTCTTGCATGACATTGATGTTTGTGGGTAGCATCTCTACAAACCCTCATGAGACCTTACTCGTCCACTGGAGTAACCCAGGGGTTTAAATGGCTTGTTGCATGAGCTAAATACAACCGTGATTCCTACGAAAGTGAGTTAAGAATTTTATTTTAATTATTTATTTCATGTATTATTTACTTTTAGTTCTTAGCATATTAACCTTCTTTAGTTTAGTTTGTTAAGGGACTAACAAACATTCAAGCATGGGGGTATTTGATGATGCATGAAATGTACATTAATTTCATATCATATTCATGCATCTTCACATATTTTTAATGGTTTATAACCCATGAATGAATGTATTTAGATGCAAAGAGGTCTTGATTCAAATTTTACTCAAATCGAGTTAAAATGAGGAAAATATCAGATTTTTAGGGTTTTGGATCGGATTTTGAGGTAGACTAGATCGAGTTCTGACCCAAGAACTCTAATTTGGATCTTGGACTGGATCTAAACCTTAAATATCCCAAACCTACGTGATTTAAAGAGTTTTTCAAAAGTATTTTCCGAAAACCATATCTTTCTAACTTGTTTTGGTAGTTAGATGCAATTAACAAGTAGTTTAGGTTTTTAACTAAAAATCTTTCTAAGTAGGTAGTTTTTAGAATTTAACATAACTTAGGAGTATAAATAGCGTAAAAAATTCTGTAACCATGTTTTTGGAGCTGAAAAAGTCACCCTCTATTACCTTCTCTCTCCCCCTTCCATTCTCTCACCTCTTCACCATTTTCTTTTTTCTTTTCTTCTTATTTCCCTTCTCCCTCCTTTTCTTTTCTCCACGTTGTTTCGTAACTCTTTTTTGCGTATGTATGTTGTATTTTTGCAGGTTGTAGACCTAAGGAAGTTGTCCCCGTCGATGTGCCATCTACATCCACGGGGAGGATCGATCCTCTCCTCAATGCGGTCTTCTTCTTCCTCTTCTTCTTCTTCTTCTTCTTCTTCTTCTTCTTCTAGCCCTCTCGAATCGACTTCTGAACGGGTGCAGCTGCAAGGATCCATAACATTGGCGTGCAAGGCTAAGCTGGGCGTGAATCCAACCTCCATCAACCGCTCTACCTCACCCCCTCCTTCGTCAAATCACCCTCGAGGTAGATCTTCCCTTCCTCCTCTCTTTTAGTGTAAATCGAGTCAACCCATGCTAGTCGAGTCATACACGGTTTTTTCTTTGTGTTTCTGATTTTTCTTGACAACAAAACCTCTGTCTGTAAACCATTGTCATCTGCATGTTAAGATCGAGTTCTAATTTCGTTTAAGGTGTTAAACCATTTTTGTGAATTGTGTTTAGTCTAAATAGCAAAAATCGGCTAAGTATAGCGTAGCCGATTTAGTGTTGTGTCCAATTTTTTTATGTCTTTTGCTACATGTAACATGTTAGTTAGGTGTTTTATACAGTCTAGAGTCATAGTTTAGTCGTGGGATTAGTTTAGATGAAATTAGATTTTCATTAGCTTTGTTCTGTTAGTTAAAAATTAAATTCTCTTAGTAATTGTGAAAATCAGGTTTTGTGTTTTCTTCATTTCATTGTTCTGGAATTTTTAGCAGATAACATTAGGTTAGAATTATGTTTTCTTACATTAACCTAGACTAATTTAAACTAATTATCCCTATATTAACCTATCCAATAACTAATTAAATGTATGGACTAAGTGGACATGAAAATGAAAATCGTGAAATGCTAGTAAATTACCATAACTAAAGAAAATCTAATTAAGTTAATTATAAGCTAACCTAGATGCAATGAACCTGGACCCTAAAATGAACCCTTCTAAACTCAATAGGACTTACCAAAAATGACTAAAGCTTGCTGGGATTGACAATGGCTGTCGTCCCATTAGAGAAGACGATGGCCTACTAAGACACACTAAACCATTCAACCAAAAATGCAAAAACCTAAATTTTGACTCACAAAATAAAGCAAAAGAAATATCTAATTTTTTATTTAAGCTAAGCAATGATCTAGACTCGATCTTAGGGTTTTTATTGCTCCTAAACGTGCCCTTAGAAAAAATTATTATATCAAAACTTATTATAGACATAATTTTCTTTTCCTATGAGAGTTTTTCTTGCTTCCAAACATGCTCTTAGTGTGACATGCTAATTGTATATTTTTTCTCTTTCATTCTTACCGTTTGTTACCCTGTCCGTTAAGAGTGGCAGTTTTACTAGATGTTTGTTAAGGCCAAATATATGTTAGATAGGGCAAGAAAACGGGTGGGTTGGGCCGGCATAGCCCAATTAATGGATGGGCTTGACTAGGCCATTGACAGGTCAAGCTTAGTCAAGCTTGAGCCCTCGTCCAACTAGGATGGATCTAGGCGCAATTCAGATCAGCCCTGACCAACTGGGCTGGGTCTAGAAAACAGGCCTATTCGCTCATGGCCTAAAACAGACCTTGCCAGAACGGATCAAGTTTACATATATACACAAATTTGAATTTCTAATTGCATAAGTTTTTTTAAAATATTCAAACAATAAAAAAGATGGGATCCAAGATAGGGTTGGTCGCAACATCTTATATCTATTTTCTCATTCACGTTTAGGCTTAGCGTTAATACTTACCATTATAAAGAAAAAAATGGGTCACAGATAGGCCCGGGTCTTGACCCAATTTCATATAGTTTTTTCTTTCAAATGGCCCACAGGCCAGCTTGTCAGGCCGCACTGTGGCCTCACCTGGTTTGAGAGTTTTTTGGATGAATATATTTTGTTTTTGACTAACACCTAGTTCGAGATTTTGTTGGGTTGGGTTTAAGCCGGATTTGGCCGAGCCTTCATCCAAATACTTGGCTTCAGATTGACCCATTCATGCTGTCTAGGGTCTGGTCACCCGTCTAGTCTCCAATCCTAACTACATGTCCTTTCATGTAATTTTGAGATGAAAAGCCATCCTTTTGCACTCTTTCTTTGGAATGATCAATATGATAATAACTAAATGTGTTATCCCTTATAATATATATATATATATATATATATATATATATATATATATATATATATATATATATATATATATGTGTGTGTGTGTGTGTATAATTAAAGGGAAAAACCAAATGTGACAGTTTTTTTTTTTCAAGAGAAAGCTAGTGTTAGGCAGATCCTTGCCAGTTATACAACCATACCATTTGGGGTTTGAACTTGCAACGTTCCAACACAAGGTGACGACACCATTTGAGGTTCGAAGTTGCAACGTCCCAACACATGGTGGCGTGCACTAACTGCTCCTGCTAGACAAGCGGAGCCCTCGTTGGTAATGTGACATAATCTTATATACCCTAAAAACTAGTATTTCCAATGCGATACAATATTGTATACCCTGAAAACTAGTATTTAGTATTCCCATGAAAAAAATGTAGAGGCATGTCACTAGATCTTAAAACCTGAAGGAGGTTATATGTTCCCCCCCTGAACACGCAGGTGCATGTTCGAGGGTCTGAATGAGTGCCACATATATAAGCATGTGGGGCTCGTATCCCTGTGTGTGTCGGCATCACTTAGCATTGAAGTTCGGTGCGGTTGTAAAGACTTAAGTACCTTTTTCCGTTATTTCTGCAATGAAACAATGATTCGAGAAAAAAACAAAAATATCCTCCATCCAGAAAAGGGAGGATGATCTTAACTCTTCAAAGTCCAAACGTTCTATTTTCGCTCTAAGTAGTAAACTCATATACTATCGCTAGATCACCCTTTGACAACACACCATCTGCTGTAACAGGAGCTCCCTTTGAGGATGCACCATTTGTCATCGTATGTTGTCACCGAAGCACCCTTTGTCATCGTCTGCGTAGTGGGAGCACTGTTGCCACCATCGGTTGCATCTACCTTATGGGTGTTTCTCCTCCACTGACGAATTACCAAAACTCCTATTGTTTCGGTAAGTTTTGTGTAAGGTTTTATTATGTAAACAAATCAATTTGTAATCTGAATGCTAAATCTTACAACTGGTTGTATTATTCATGCTAAATAACACCTATTTTTATACTAAAACAAATCGATTTATACCTATCCACCTTTTGGGCATCAAAAAGCAGTTAGCACGATTTGTTCTTATAAAGGCCAAACATTACAACGATATGAAATTATGAAGGCTAAATTTTTATAATGATTTGTACGTTTGAATGCAACAATGATTTATACATTTAATGCAGTAATGATTTGTATGTTCAATGCAACAATAATTTATACGTTTGAAGCAGTAGCGATGTGTATTTATGATTTATGAAGTTACCACGATGTGTACTTAAGTTTGCTAAATCGTACAACAATGTTTACTTATGAAGCCAAACGTTACAATGATATGTACTTATGAAGAGTGTGATTTCTATAACGATTTGTACGTTTGAAGCATGAACAATTTATACATTTAAATCAGTAGCGATTTGTACGTTTGAAGCAACAATGATTTATATGTTTGATGCAGTAACAATGTGTATTTATGAAGTTACCTCAATTTGTACTTAAGTTTGCTAAATCTTACAATGATGTTTACTTATGAAGCCAAATATTGCGATGATTTGTAATGTTGATGATTGTGTAATGAATGTGATAATTTGTAATAATATATACTTGGGGAGGTGGTTGTAATATATAATGATGCGGTTAAATTTATATGTTGTACATGTTAGCAATGATTAAAATTCTTAAGACAAGAAAGCCCCGTTCGATTGGCTTACAACCAGTTATAATTCTTTATTGTAACGTAACATTCTATAATTATATAATTATTTCTATAACAAATTATGATTTATTTTTTATAGAAAAAGCTTTCTATCACAATTTGTACAACCACAAACATAAAGCAGAAACGATTTGTCCTATCGTGATTTGCTTTTACGAGTTTTGTCTATGTAAACGATATATCCTATTGTGATTTACACAATAACTGATTCATAAAAGGCAAAAAAAAAATAAAATAAACAAATCAACACGATGTTTAGACTTAGTAAAGTACAAATCGAGGTAACTTCAACGATACAAATTGAGCTAACTTCATAAATACAAATTGATTTACAACTTGATACCGATTTAAGTTTTATACTAAAATAATATTTTAGTAACAATTGCAAATCAATATGAGTAAATCACGATATTACATATCAATATCATTCAGAAAGATAAACAAAAATATATCATTGTCACGGTAACTTCATAAATACAAATCAATGTGATTTACAACCACATTCATTTGCAAAAAAATATGAGTATTTAGTTATAATATATCATGACCAATGGTTCGACCATGAAACGATTTACACAATGATTGATTCATAAAAGACGGAAAAGGAAAATAATAAATAAATTGACACGATGTTTAGACTTAGTAAAGTACAAATTGAGATAACTTCAACGATACAAATCGAGGTAACTTTATAAATATATGTCGATTTATAACTTGATATTGATTTAAGTTTTATACTAAAATAATATTTTAGTAACAGCTACAAATCGATATAAGTAAATCGCGATATTATATATCGATATCATTTACAAAGATAAACAAAAACATATCATTGTCACGGTAACTTCATAAATACAAATCGATGTGATTTATAACCACATTCATTTATAAAAAATATGAGTATTTAGTTACAGTACATCAAGACCAATGGTTTTGCCATGAAACAATTTGTATTATGAAGATCTTATCTCAATATTCTATTTTCTATAGCGATTTGCAAATGAAATAACATTTTTTAATTTATGCGAATATAATTTATTCGTTTATTATATACTTTGCGCACGATTTTTAAAAATGAGCGGGACATGAAACAATGTTTTCTTTATAAATGAATGACACATCGCACAAGTTCAGGAGGGTGTTGCTTCACACTGTCATAATCAAGATATCAATTTGCGTTAGCTAGCGCAAACATTTATTATGATTTATTTAATATGCATATAACAATGGATACCGATTAATTAAGCAAGTCAAAGAAACGATTGAATAAATCACACTAGAAAAGCAACAACGATTTATTATTTGCGTATACTATACATCGAGTTGTTATTTACCATGCCAATAAAAGAAACGATTTATCATATATGTGTGTTGACGATAGCGCTTCATGTGACAACAATTTAATTATATCTACAACGTTGTGAAGCGATTTCAATAGAAATCACTAAATGAGCAGTGATTTGAATACGCAAATCATCACCACAAGCACGCAACAATGTAAATTTCGCATGCACATGTTTTAAAATCATACTACAAATATCTTATAAATCGATACTAGAAAACACATCATATCTTACAAATTGATATTCATATTGCATAATATATTATAAATTGATACGACAATTGAGCATAATAGCTTACAAATCGATATTAACAAACAAAACAATATCTCATAAATCGGTAGTATGTTACCACAACCGTGATTTGCATTATATTGCATATACTGAGTGAAAGGACGATACCGGATGGGGTAGAGGCCCTTCTTCGCATCTGTAACCAAGCATTCTTGTGAACATGTCTCAACGTCTTACAAATATCTTTAATTTTCTAACCATAAAAAAACCAACATCCACCTGCAATAACAAAACAATGCCTTAATGGCACTCACGACGATATACATTCTTCAACAATAGCATGATGACATAGAAATGTACTCACGATACTTTAATGACACTTGTTGAAATGTTTGTGCATCATTGTTTTTTTTCATACTGCCTAACGAAAACGAAGAATAAGAGAAGACTGTAAAAAGAGATGGTTGACAAATCCCTCTATGATGCCTACCAGTGATCGAACCAGTCGATCAATTTATAGTTATCTCTATGAAGTAGAAACAAACTCAAAAATATTTTGTAACACAAGGCAGGAACGAGAAGGCAACAACATATTCTAATACAAGCTAAAAATCAAGGCGAGAACCTGAACTCGTGAGAATGTGCAAAGCTACTTACTAAAGAACATTTTCATCAAAACACATATCTTTTTTATATGTTATTTATCAACCGGACATGAGCCTTTTATAATTTTATTGTTCATTTTTAATCACTGAAAACAACTTCTTTGTTAAAATATTCAGAGATTTTCAAATTTTATTTTAAAACCACCCCAAGGATCAAAGGCCAAGCAGTCGCTATGGCACTGTAAAACTCCTTGTTCTCTAAAAAATTGACACGCTTTCTCTTTTACTTGCGCAAGGAGTAGCATTTCAACAACCTAGACCACCTGTCTAGATCTCATCCGACTGCGCCAAACTCCATTGAGACACCGAGATTTTCACTTGCCCGTGCCGAATTTCGTCGCAGTTCCGCCGTCTGTCCGTTGGTTTCAAAATCACCGAGAGAGAGAGAGAGAGAGAGAGAGAGAGAGAGAGAGATGGATGAGACGAAGGTGAAGGATTCGCTTCCGAAGCCCTCTGCGAAAGCCCCTTCTCCTCCTCCTCTGTCTTCTTCTTCTCCTCCGTCTCTTGGGGAGTCGGTCGGCGGGGGAGCGAAGGAGGAAGAAGGGAAGGCTTCAGAGACGGAAGGGGCGGCCGCCAAGGCAGGCTGGACTTCCTCCTTGAAGATGGTGGTCAACCCTCCGAGCTCATCTGCTTCTTCTTCTTCGGCCGCCGTCTTCCCCCCTTCCTCCGAGCTCCAGAAGAAGTTCCGCCGGGCGGAGAGGTTCGGGTTTCCGGTACATCTCTCCGAGGAGGAGAAGCGGAGCTCACGAGCCCAGAGGTATTGGTTCTTGCTAGGGTTTCCCAGTGTCCCTTCCTCTGTCTCTCTCTGTGTGTAGGGTCTCAGTTTTTTTTTCCTTTTAGGGTTCGTCATGAGTTTAATGTTTAGGCTTCCTGTTTGGGTTTCTGCTTTTGATTTCTCGCTGTATCTTGTTGCTGCCACAATACCTTTGCTGCTGTTGCATTTCTATGGATGATGCAAATAATTCTTTGATCAAGAATTTCACAATTTTGTAGATACTGGGTCTGTCTTTTTTTCTCTTTTATTGCGTTTCTTTAATTGTTGTGAACTAGATTCTTTGCAATGTGGCTGTGAGTGAATGGGATCGATTGCTCTCTGCAGAGTTGGGGGACGCAAGGTTTTAATTGATTGATCCTGAGTGACATGCTACACTTTTGCATTTAATGTTTGAAGAGGGATGGTGTGAGCTCTCTTTGATATCTCTATTAATGAATAATTCATATTTAGGGTAGGCATCCAGTTCATTCATGGTAAAGTGATGAAAAAGTCCTAAAACCAAGTCAAATGTTTTATTGGTTTATTTTCTGGGCAAACGTTTTCCTTTGTTACTTTACAGTTGGGACATTTTCTTGATGCGCACACAAAAAAAATCATATTTTCACAAATGCTATTTTCTTTAGTTTATTCTTGTTAAACTCACATATTCAAACTTTCTTTAATTGATCTGAGAGGTAAAATAATCTATGGACATGATTTTGGTTAAGGGAATTGTTTAGATGTGAAAATAAGACTTAGGCCTCGCGTGAATGGTTCATGCTTCAAGAAACCAGTTGGTGTTCCTCTTTGTTGAAGAGCAAGTAATTTTCTTACAGTAGGCATAAGGAGTTCTCAATTTGTTAGATGCTGGAGTTTTATGTTCCATTCATGAGAAATAGATGGCGGCCTTCTTTGTTACAAGTTAAATATCCAGATGTATGTATTCCGAGTAATTGAATTCCTAACAATAGGTGCGAGGGGCATTCTGGTGTTGAGAAAGTTTCATTTGACGTCATAGAAGATTGTAGGCATCACACTAGGTAACCTAAAATCCATCAATGGAAGTCAGGTTTATCCCTGTTTTTAGAATAACTTGTAGGAACAAGCTGTTATTTGACTAGATTTGCATTGATTTTTGCTGTGATGAGCTGCAAAGAGATAGCTGTGGCAAATTGTTCATCAGGGAGTGGTGTGTAGGATGTTATCTTATGCTATAGGTTGATAGTGGAGGAGATATGGAAATTAGGGATCCTTGTTCAGGAATTATCTGGTGGTTAGTAGCCATCATTTGATGCTCATCCTTCTCTTTAAGATTGTTCCTTACAAAACTCATGTTATGCTTGAAGCTGTAACTTCTTCACTTCAAAAGAGCAGCCTGGGGGCTTGGGCCCAACCCAAGGGGAACAAATTTTCCTGACCGGTCTTTAGATGAAGAGCTTTCCATAATTAATTTTAAAGTATTGAGCATATTCTTTGATGGGCCACATGTTGATGTCCTGAGGTAGAACAATCTACATTTCTCATTTTTTGGCCTTCTCCATGTATTAAAAAACCATATGCCTTTCATGGTTAAATCTTAATCTATATAGATGGGTTTAATTTCTTTGGAGTAATTATTTTGGCTCCATGAACAATGGTGAGTCTTTCAGTTTTTAAAGGGGCTTGGGCCGGAGTTCAGACATGTCAGATTGTCCCTTCTACACAGATCTTAGTCCTGACTAGGTACCTTAACCAAATTATTCAACCTCCTCCTTTGGGAGTAAACAATGGACCAAGTAATGGACATGATGGTATTATATATCATTATTGCAAGGAGACCGAACATAAGAAGTGGAATTTGTGCGAAAAGAAGAAGTCTAGATGTACAACTTCTCTTGCTTCTTAAGATCACAACAACATCATCCCCGACACCCTCTAGCAGGTGTGTAGGATCTAGCTCCTACCTCAACTCTATCTTGTTCCTGTTTCTCAGGCACATCCTATTGGTACTTGACTCAAGAATTTCATTTTACATGTTTCTTGATTTGTTTTTATTGATGTACTAATTGTTAAACCCAATATTACTCATGTCAGGATGTTTATGTAATCTCAGTAGAAATTAAACATGTAAGAACACTAAAAAATGATATCTTTAAGTTGAACACCTTTTATGTTTCTCATGTTAGACATGTTCCAGGACTTCATCTAAACCTTCTATCTGTGTCTGACATGTTTGATTATGGTTGCAATGCGATTTTCTCTTTCTCTAGTTGTTGGGTGCATGATCACTAGTTAGTGTAGCAGATTGGGATTGGTGACCTATATCAAATGGATTTTTTATGTAGTTAAACACCTTTTATGTTTCTCATGTTAGACATATTCCAGGACTTCATCTAAACCTTCTATCTGTGTCTCATATGTTTGATTACGGTTGCAAAGCGATTTTCTCTTTCTCTAGTTGTTGGTTGCAGGATCGTTAGGTAGGGAAGCAGATTGGGGTTGGTTACTTATATCAAATGGATTTTTTATGTAGTTAAACACCTTTTATGTTTGTCATGTTAGACATGTTCCACGAATTCATCTAAACCTTCTATCTGTGTCTCATATGTTTGATTATGGTTGCAAAGCGATTTTCTCTTTCTCTAGTCATTGGGTGCAGGATCACTAGTTAGGAAAGCAGATTGGGGTTGGTGACCTATATCAAATGGCTTTTTTATGTTTGCTATCTTGATGACCTTTTGCTTATGTAGCATCTGAACTTAGTCATAGATTTTTATTATTATGCCACAAAAGATCGGGATATCCTAGTCTCTCTAAGTTTGTCATTTACTCCGTTAAATGATATTTGTGATTCAACTAATTGTATATAAAGCTTCTTACATGATGACTAAGAGCATGGCAGATACGAGAGATACAACGACAACAACAACTACGCCTTCATCCCAAAACAATTGGGGTCGGTGATATGAACCAAAAAGGAAAATCATTCTGGGTCCTCCACATGAATCCTTCTCCAATCATTTCTATCCAATGCCATGTCCTCGGTGAGGTTCAAAGCATTCATATCCTTTCGTATCATCTCCATCCAAGTCTTCTTAGGCCTACCTCGACCTCTTTTGACTAATATATTTTTCCATTTGTCCATCCTTCTAACTGGAGCATCATTAGGCCTTCGCCGAATATGTCCAAACCACCGTAAACGATTTTCTCTCATCTTATTTTCAATGGATGCAACACCTACCTTCTTACATATCTCCTCGTTTCGAATCTTATCTTTTATTGTATTTCCACACATCCATCGAAGCATACGCATCTCAGCTACACTCATTTTTTGAATATGATGTCTCTTGGCAGCCCAACATTCCGTACCATATAATAAAGTGGGCCTAATTGTCGTCCTATAAAACTTTCCCTTCAATCGCAATGGCATTCTACGACCGCACAACACTCCAGTTGCACTTTTCCATTTCATCCACCCAACCTTTATCCTATGATTTACATCTCCATCAATTTCTCCATCATTTCGAATGATAGATCCCAAATATTTGAAACAGTCATCTACCGATATTTCTTGCTCGCCAAGCTTCACTACACTCTCATCACTACTACGTTGCTGTGAAATAAACAAGAAAGAGAGAGAGAGAGAGAGAGAGAGAGAGAGAGAGAGAGAGAGAGAGAGAGAGAGAGAGAGAGAGAGAGAGAGAGAGAGAGAGAGAGAGAGAGAGAGAGGCTTATTTTATTTATAAGAAATAAAAATATCACCTTAGTCCCTGTTAAACTATAAAATTTCAATAAGCCTCTCGCGTTACACTATATTACAAAAGGCCTCTCATATTATACAAAATTAAAGGTAACCTCAACTGTGTGTGTCAGGTTACATGCATATGGTTAACAACCCCCCTTATGTTGTGCATTGGTGAGAACCATGTGCAACTTGGTCTTTAATTCCCAATGACGCCATATATGCAATGGCTTCATAACCAAATCTTCTGTAACTTGGTGTTCTCCATATTATAATCTGATCTCTAATTCTTGAATTTCAATCTTCTCACAAACAAAGTGTTTATCTAGCTCTATGTTTTGTATTGTGTTCAACTAATTGATTAGAATGATGACAACACTTGTTCTCACAATATAATATTGATCGAGTGAGAGGTTGTCCCAAAGCAGTAAGCTTCTTAGCAAGCAAATCTCAATAGTGGTGGAGGCCATAATGCAACCAACCTTTTTCTTTCATTTCGTTCTCATCTTTTCTTCCTTACCTTTCCTTCTCTCTATTTCTTCTTCCCTAATTTTCTCTCTCTTCTTTTTCTAGCTTAACCTATCTATAGCTTTGCACGGACGTCAAACCCTATTTAATGGATCTCCTTCAGTGTAGCAAAGTGGCTGCTCCATATATACTTCAACTAGATCTCCATCTAAAAAGATATTTTTAACATTCAATTGTTCCAACTCCCAACCAAAACTATTGCCAAAGACAGAACAACTCGTTTGATTTTAACTATTGTACAAAATGTTTCCCCAGAATCCAGTGCATGTTCCTACGTATATCGTTGGTAACAAGTCTAACCTTAAACTGCTCAATGAATCCATCAAATCTATATTTCATCTTATAAACCCACTTGGATCCTACACGCTTATGTAGAGCTTCAATTATGGCTTCAATCCATCGTGGATTATCCTTTGCTTTTGCATAAAATCATGGTTCTTGCTTGTTCTATTGTTGTCGGAAACAATTGGAGTTCAGTTGAAAACAGAGTTACCGGAAACGCATATACATAAGGGGAAGCGCGCTTCCCCGAGACGCGCTTCGGAAGCGCGAAATGCGGCGCTTCCAAAAAGCACGGGGAAGCACACGTAAAAAAGAAGAAAGGCGTCCCCCTTTAAAGGGAAACACATCCCCCTTTAAAGAGAAGCGCGTCCCCCTTTAAAGGGGGACGCGTTTATGAAATATCGATTTTACCCTTTTCTAAAACGAATTTGACACGTGAAAAACAAGAAACTAAAAAAAAAATTTCTGAATAAGGGCAAAACAAACATTTTAAAAAAATCATGAAAACTTAAGAACGAAGTTTTGCTTTTCACCCGTCTCTCTCTCTCTCATTTTCGGCCACCAGCGACCTCCGGTGACCGGCGACCTTCGACGATCTGCGACCTCCAACGATCGGTGACCTTCGACGATCTGCTACCTCCGCCGATCTGCTACCTTCGACGATCAGCGACCTCTGACGATCGACGACCTTCGACAATCTGCTACCTCCGCCGATCTGCTACCTCCGATGATCAACGACCTCCGACGACCTCTCTCGACGTTGGCAATGTCTCTGTTCAGGTATGTTCCTCTCTCTTCCACTGACGTCTGACGACCTCTCTCTTTAGATTCGCTCGAGGTCTCACAGTGTTGTGAGAGGCGTACGCCTCAATACCTGAGGCGTACGCCTCAGAGGCGAAGCGCAGGCTCAACGCCTCGCTTCGCCTCATCGCATTTAACATTGTAACAATGTTAAATGCGATGAGGCGAAGCGAGGCGTTGAGCCTGCGCTTCGCCTCTCACAACACTGCCGTGGTACTGAGGCGTACGCCTCTCATCCACTATTCATTCTTGTGTTAGTGATTTGTGAATGGTTTGTTTCGTGAGTAGCAAGTTGTAGGGATTCAGTGCAGTGGCGTAGCTAGGATTCATGTGGGGGGGGGGGGGGCAAACATGGGTGTAGCAAAAAAAAAATTTGTGTGAGAGTCGGGGGTTCGGGGGCAACGTCCCCGACTTTTTTTTGACATAAAATAAAAAATGACTACAATTATTAATAAAAATCTATTTCATATGGACAAATCGATCTATTTGCTGCAGTCAGGGCTGGGCTAGGACTGGGCTGGGCTACAAAAATGGATAAAAATCTATTTCATATGGAATCAGGGCTGGGCTAGGACTGGGTTTTTAAAAAAAAAATAAATAAATAACTGTTTCGGGACGCTACAACCCGGTCTTGCCTCCCGAAATAGTTATTTATTATTTTTTTTTAAAGCCCAGTCCTAGCCCAACCCTAATTCCATATGAAATAGATTTTTTATCCATTTTTGTAGCCCAACCCAGTCCTACCCAGCCCTGACTGCAACAAATAGTTCGATTTGTCCATATGAAATAGACTTTTATTAATAATTGTAGTCATTTTTTATTTTATCTCAAAAAATAAAATTTGGCTGATTCACAAATTTTGCTATATGCATTGAGTCTTGGACTCTTGGCTGATTCATGTACTGATTCGTTAAATTTGATTTGTTGGGCATATTCTGATAAGAATAAATAGAACTAGTCTGCAGTTCTTTTTAGATTGGATTTATCAAGCTTCTACCTATTTGTGATTTCCTGGGTTAAATTAAATCTGTGGTGTTTCAAGTTTCAACTGTCATGTTTGTTTGAGATTTAGTTTGATTAAACTTGAATTTTAAGGCTTGATGCTTTCCTCTGTATTCATTACGGGTGTTAATGCTATTAGAAAAAGGAAATCTGATTGGTTTCATAGTTCTGAAATTTAGATTGTGATTGCGAAGCTGTGTGTGATACATATTGTCTAGATTATTTTAAGAAATGAGCATGATTAGTTTATGTGCGCTGACACTGAAGTTGTTTAGTAAACCCCACGGTATTTTACTGGAATTCGATTGCAAGGGCCGTTCATGGTTCACTTTGAGTCTCTTTTTTTTTTTCCTTTTGTTTTCGCATTCCACTCTCCATCTTTTGCTGTTAATAATAGTTTTTTTAAAGTGTTCTAAAATGATTCCTATACTTTTATGATGCAGCTATATTTGCCTGTTCTTTGCTTCATTAATGACCATCACAAGCTATGATCACGATAATTATGATGACGATGATGATTCTTTGTACAATTTGGAGCATGAATCATCTAGTGGTGTTGGGAAGGACAGTGCAAGAAAGGGCAAGACCAAGAGGTCTTCTAATTGTCCATATGAATTTGAAGACAAAAATGAAAATTGTTTTGATGAGGAAGATGAAGAAGAATATGACTACTATTCTGAAGATGACCAAGATGATGAACCACCTAGCATGCATAAAACAATAGTGCTATGGCGCCATGTATTGAAACAAAAGAAGAGTGGGCAAGGAAAGTAAGGTGGAACCCAGGTTTTTATGTGCAGACACTGCAAAAATATTTATCATGGGTCATATACTGGAGTTTTTGCACATCTCATGGGATCTTTAAAGGGACAAAGTGTTGAGATTGCCTTTTGCCCTGTAGTTGCAAAAAATGCAGAATTGGCAAACAAAATTAAGAGGCAAGTTCGCAGAGTGGAGGTTTCATCAAGTGCATTTGAGTTGAGGAGATCAAGAATTAATAATCCGAAGAAGCCTATTGGTATGATTACATCATCTAGTGGAAGCCAAAAAATAGTTGATATTCGTGATACCTTTAAAAAGGTAGTAAGAGATGATGTAGATCACAAAATTATTAGATTTTTGTGTGCAAATGGCATACCTTTCAATGTGCTTCGATCACCATATTGGGAAGAGCTGATATCTGTAGTTAGTAAAGTGCTTGGATATAAACCCCCATCATATGAAAAAGCACGAACAACGTTGCTTGACAATGAGAAAGAGTGTGTTCACAGAGAGTTAAATGAATTTCGAGAAAAGTTTGAGGAGTTTGGAGTTTCCATTGTCTCAGATGGTTGGACAAATATCAAGAACAAACACTTGATAAATATACTTGCCTCAAACTGTTTTGGCTCTATGTTTTTATATGCAAGCGATTTTTCTAATGTGCAACAGTCAGCTGCAAACATTGCCGACTTTTTGAAGACGGGATTTAGACTTGTGGGGCCTTCTAATATAGTGCAAGTGATTACAGACAATGCAGCAAATTGCAAGTTAGCAGGTGAAGAGTTAAAACAAACGTATAAGTATATTTTTTGGTCACCTTGTGTTGTGCACACACTTAATTTGATCTTTAAGGATTTGGCACATGAGTTTCATTGGTTGGGGGAAACATATTTGCAGAGTAAAGAAATTGTGATATATTACAAATCATTCAAAGGCACTAGCAATCTTTATAAGCAATGAAAAATTAGAGTTAATAAAGATTGCAAAAACAAGGTTTGCTTCACATTATACTACTTTGAAGCGCTTGCTTTATGTGAGGGAGAGCTTGAGACTCACAGTAATTTCAGATAGATGGAGTGAGTGGAAGCAGTCATGCACGGATGAAACTATGAAAAAAAGGGCTGTTACAATAGAAACAACTGTTCTTGACGAAGAATATTGGGATTCTGTACGTTTAGCATTATTGATTACAAAACCCATATATAAGATGATTAAATTTTGTGATCAGGAAGGCCCTATAATTGGTGAAGTGTATGAAGGCATGGACAACATGTTGGGGGAAATCAAAGACAATCTAAAAGGACAACCAGATTTGTATAAAAAGATTCATAAGATTGTCTCAAATAGATGGGACAGAATGAATGCGCCTCTCCATAATCTAGCCCACATGCTTACTCCAAAATATTACGAGTCGGAGTATCTCAAGATCCCAGCAGCAGGAGGGGTCAAACCAGTTTTTCCTGGTAAAAATTGTATTATATCTATTTAATAAAGTTTAAAATTTAACGATTTAATTATTTTATTATTTTATTTGCATTTTCTTGTTATAGTTATTAAATATTTTTTTTTGCAGAAAAGGATAATGATATCTTAGATGGTGCAATGCTCGCGCTTGAAGTGATATCTGTTGAAAATGAAGAGCTATCTACACTTTATAGGTCACAACTTATGGCTTTTGCATCAAGAAGTGGAAGATTTAGCCGAAATGCAGCAAGAATAGATGCATTGAATCCTACAATGTCGGTGCTTAATTGGTGGCGTTTTTATGGTGGTGATACACCTGAGTTGAGAGCATTAGCTATTAAGGTTTTATCTCAACCTATTAGCACATCTTCTGCAGAAAGAGTGTGGAGCACCTATAGTTATATTCACAATGTTAAAAGAGATAGGCTCAATGAAGATCGTGCTGATACCTTAGTGTATATTCATTCCAATATTCGATTGATTGACAGGTATGATTAAATTATGTTGTACTTTTGTTTTGACATTTTTTTTCTTTTTTTCTATCATTGATTATTTATTACCATTCATATTTTATATTTTTGTTATAAAAAAGTGCAACAATCGCTACAAAGAAGGTCCTAGTCGAAAATGAGATATCAATCCAGAACTTCCTATTGTAGAAGAAAATACGTTGAGATTAGAGGACATGCGTTGGAGAGATTTGGATGATAGTGCACAACAATCAAGCACTATTTTCAAATCCAAACCCAAAGATGCACAAACAAGCGCTCCATTACCTCCAATAATTATACGTACAAATGAAGTTGAAGAGGATACAAATCAATCCAACAGAGCTAATAGAACTGCAGATATACAAGAGCGACCATCAGTTCCTCAAGGTCGAAATCAGATTGATCGTTTCTTTAGCAGGAGACCTAGGCAAGGTATGTTGATATTGTGTTTTTTATATTTTAAATTCCTAAAATTTTGGACATTTTAATTTTTTAACGTATTCATTATAGGAAATGAAGGAAGGAGTAGAGGACATGGTCGTGGAGGACAAGATACACGTGATGATGCAGAAAGTTCACGATCTATTGCTGACTTGAAGGGGAAGAGAAAGATGATAGATTAATGAACTCTTGAATTATTAATTATTTTTTTGATGATGTAGTTGGAGTAATCCAACTTAAAAACTTTTATGTTACTTTTTTGTCATGGTCTTGTAATATTTTGTTGGTTTGATATGTACTTTTATTTTGAATCTTGCATGATGAAATAAAGTAGTGGATTATGTTAATTTTAATTTTAGAGTTTAGAACTTTGTAGCTTATAATTTATAGTTTAGAAATTTATAGATTAAAAATTTAACTATATCTCTATGTAATCTTTGAGTTTATTGATTTCTCATTTTCTATGTTGCAAAGATGACAAGATTTACAACAATCACAACATCAAATAACAAGTCATCTGATTCTTTCGTTGAAAAAGGTACACTTTTTAATCAAATTTAATTGTTTTCTTAATGCATTATTTAGTGCTTGCATGCATTTGCTAAATGGTTGCAACACGAATGCGAATTATGATCTTCTCTTGATGTATGATTTTTTAAATGCTTGACAGTTGCAATATGATGCATTTGTTAGATAATTACAACTTATATTATTTATTATCTTAGATACATTTTTATTTTGTTAATGATGACATAAATCTTATTTTTTGATAAAATAAAAATATATAATATTATAATTATATTTTCGCTTCCCTTTCGATTCTTATTCGCTTCCCTTTTGCTTCTCACTCGAATCCTATGTCGCTTTCTTCTTCGCTTCCTAGGTCGCTTCCGAGACGTTTCCTAGGTCGCTTCCGAGACGCTTCCTGATTCGCTCCTAAGTCCTCCCGCGCTTCCCGCTTCCTAAAATTTTAGAAGTGCCTCGCTTCCGCTTCCCGTATCGCTTCCCGCTCCCGCTTCCTCGACTGACAACTCTGGTTGAAAATGACTCAGAGCTTACAAATCTATCAACTGGATGTTTGGTTCTAGAAGAATGTCGCAACATGGATTGGTCAACTTCAAGCTGTTGATTGATTATGTGGAGAGGTTTGATTGACAACTTCACTTGCATGTAAATTTTTATCCTTCTCTCAGAATGATATCGCCTTAGAACATACACTTTAATGGGTTCGAACCGCCTTTGTCCAGCTGATTCTGACTTATTGTGACTGTCTTGATTTGAACCAATGGACTATCAGCCTGGTTGGATCGAGTAGGGTTTTCAGTTGCAGGAAACAAATCTTCTCCATGATCATGACTGGTAGTGATAATACTAATTCCATGCTGTGAGGGACCAACAAAAGAAAAATCTTGTATTTTAAACTTCATAGGTTATTCTTGCAGTCTCCTTCAATATGAAGTTCTAACTCGTCAAATACAACACTTCAACATGGATCTTCTTTACTTAGTCTGAGGATTGCATCAAATTCTTCTTTAATGATATACCCTATGAATCTACAGATCTCAACCTGGGTGAACGAAGTGACTCATCAATGTAAATATAGCACACCCAACCAAACACCCGCAAACAAGAATGCTCAGGATATTTGTTGAATAGGGCATGATGGAGGCTTTTCATATGGCACTTCTATTGTCATGCGATTAATGAGAAATACTGCTGACACACATTTTGCTGAGGTGTGAGGACATGAGATTTCATGCTTGATTCCATTATCTAGCAATATTAATTGGATTCATTTGAAGTATATTCGCATCCTCTATCAATCCCGAGTATGTGATGGTGGTGGAAAAATGATTCTCAACATGGGCCTTGAAGTTCTTAAAAATGAAAAAAATTTCAGATTTGTGCTTACGAAAGAAGATCCATATATCTTGTGTACAATCATCAACATAGATCACATAGGAATGCGATTTGGACAAGGATTTACATAGGGTAGGTTCCCAAACATACGTCCAAAGGGAAGAAAAGCTCTTTCATTTATTGAATTGAAAGGTAACTCTTGAAAACTGGACAACTCAGGCATGCATCCATAGAATTGAATCATTTTTGTTGACAGACACTAGTCCATTTGAAGACAATACATTAATGGAGTCATCTTGACAATGTCCAAGGTGGTGATGCCGTGATTCCCTTAGAGCTATATTTGCACTATGAACTCAAAAAATGAGAATTAGTAATGTAGACCATGAGATAAAGGAACTTCTTGAAAGACAGAGAGATTCCCTCGTCTTTCTCCTTTAGTGTTTGTTTGATTTGTGTGAGGATTCTTCACAACAAAGGAAAAAACACATGAAAATTAGACTTGTCAACAAGTTTCAATATAGTAATAAAATTGTGTTTACGAGCATGAACAAGACCTACATGATAAATTGGGCACCTACTACCATCCTCAGTGATTATCTTTCCTTGGTAAGGGATCAAGTATGAAAATTTACCTGTCTTCAAAAATATGGTTTGCTGCCCCAAAGTCTACATACCATGATCCATCACCAGTGGACTGCATGTTGAAATTTAAAAATGAATGTGCTAGGGCTGCATGTTGTATACCTGTGCTTGTAACGGTATTTGTAGCTGAGGCTGATGTTTTTGAATTTGAAGAGTTCTATGTTGTTGCTTACCTCCCTTTTTCACTAAACATTATTGTTTGGATAATACCAACAGTTTGGATAATACCAACAGTTTGGATCTTGCAGTAAGGACAATATGAAATGTTATTATTTCTGTTGTTTGCAGTGGGTAATCCCATTACTACCATACCCTGCTTGAAAACTGCTTCATCTATTGCCTCGTCCTCTTCCACAGCCTGGATTTGGACTATTGTTTTCATAACTTCATGATGCTCGGCACTGGAATTTGATGATTTATTGTTATGAGGCACAATAATTGCTTCAGAATGTAAATGGAGAAGCCATAGTCCATCAAATGAAGGAATGGGCTCGTGGGACATAATGGAGGCTACAGTACTATGAAATTCCTGGCCAAGTCTATTAAGCACAATAGCAATGAGATGTGAATTGAAGCTGGACATTCTGTAGCTATGAGTTGATATGATATAACAGCTATTTTGTGCAAAAATACTTTTCAAGCAAGTTTTCACATTTCATATTCCAAAACTTGACTTCAGATGCATAAGTAGAGAGTCAAAGACCTTCAGATATACCGTGTGTAGGTGATTTCATAGTTCACGTGCAGTTCACTCAAAGGGAGCCTGAAGAAGAACCCTTTGGGACAAAGTAGAGGTAATATATGCTACCAGCTGTTGGTCATTCCTGTGCAGTTTTCATAATCAGGGTTCTTGAATGAAGTACTCGTATTTTCTTTACTTTTGCTATTTTCTGGGCATATGATAAATTCTGAGGGCATTGAACTAGTTCCACTAAGATGGCTCATCAAATTATGCCCTTCTACTAAGGGCACAATCTATTTCTTCCAGACCAGATAATTGGTGGAATCCAATCACTCTCGGATAAGTTGAAACCTATGTCACAATGATTCGTGGACTTGAGGACATGGGATTCAGATTTGACTCGGAAGTTCACAATTTTTTTCAAAAATGGGACATGAGGCTACAAAATTTTTAATTTTTTAATGAATAAAAAACTATTTTTTAATATTTTAACATAAAAATGGGTTTTAATGAAATAAAATTAAAATGTAATAAAATATTATAAAAAAAATAATGCCATACGTGTCAGTGTCCTTGTTGGCGTGTCCACTTGTGTCACCTCCTTGTGACATAGGTTGAAACAAGAAATGGGAATTGAATGTGGATGAGGCCATTGAGGGTCCTGAAATGAGTGGATCCTATTTTGGCAAAAGAACTTTCCATAATAGATTCAGATGGATTAGATTCAGATATGGACATTTCAATGCAGATCCAGGATCCATACAGGACCAGGTGTAGATGAATTGGATCCGGATAGGCACCTTTCAGTGTAGATCTAGAATCCAAGCAGGTCCAAATGGATTGGATTCAGATAAGGACCTTTCAGTGCATATCTGGGATCCTAACAAGTCCAAACAGATTGTATTCAGATAAGGACCTTTGTATGCAAATTTGGAATAAAAAAAGGTTCAAATGAAGTTTATCCTAATCCAGATAAGGACCTTTTGGTATAAATTCAGGACCCAAATGATATTCTGGTTTATAATGTTCCAAATGATCCAGTTATAGAAATCTAATGAATTCTAATGATCTATTAAAAAGTTTGTTAGGATAGGATAAGCTGCAGCCCCAAGAAGAAGCAATCACATACAAATTGTGGGAAAGGATCAGATCTATTGATGTCAGCAGTAAGATTGTTGGTGTTAGCAGAATGACATCAGCAAGCCTACTATAATGGTCGCAGTAAGATTTGAATACGATCTAACATAGAAATGGAGGAAAGGAAGAAAGAAAGAAGAAGAATAAAGGAAAAAGAAGAGAGAAAGAAGTAGGGAAGAAGGAATAGAGAGAAAAGGAAGGGTAAGGAAGAAAAAATAAGAACAAAAGAAAAGAAGATTGGTTGCATTGTGAGATCACCTAAGTCACAGGGACTCGGCAAACTGGGTGCCGCACCCGCGTCGATGCGACGCGGGTGCGGCACTCGGTGTGGTCAACGGGACCTTGGGTGCGGTCAACGCACCTAGGGTCATTTGTGTCCATTTTTTGAACAAAAAAATGCCCGATGAAAAGTGCTGATGTAATTTTTCTTCTTCCTTCCCCGTTCGGATGTCGACTGGCCTGGTGCCATCGTCGTGACCCCCACCACGCCTTCTTCTCCCTCTTTCCTCTTGTTTCTTCCTTCCCCTTCGTCCGAGTGCCGATTGGAGGCCACCACCATCGTGACCTGCCGTGACACCTTCTCCCCTTCCCCGTCAGCAGCCGGCTGGAGCAGTGCCATCGCCGACCCCTACCTGTCCTACGCTTCTCCTCCTTCCTCTCACGCATCCTCGTTTGCCCTCTTCCCCTCACCTTCTTGTCTTTCCCTTCCGTCCGAACGGCCAACAATCGACCATCGCGTGCCGCCGTCGTGACCACCACAGCCTTCTCCCCTTTCTATTTTCCCCATTCTTCCCATTCCCATCTCTTTTCCCCTTCCTCCGTTCAGGCGTGTCTCGTCGCCGTTGCCTGGATCTCCCGTCGCCACCTTCATTCCTCTCTTGTTTGGGCACCTATCACTGGAGGACAACGACATACTGCTGTCACCTGCTGACCTAGCTGAGCCCCATCCTTTACCGGATTCTCCCTTCTTTGTCTCCCTCGCAGGGCACTATCAGAGGTGCCTCCTCTGGTTTGTGAACCGCCTCCGTTCAGAATACCTAAAGCAGCTGACCCTGTTAGCATGCTTATGGTCCTCTTTTTTAATAGAAGTGCATGTAGACTGATGATAATAACGTTTATGTCTGCTGTACATTGTTGTGGCTAGCAACCGCCAGGACATGCTTTCAGACAAAAATGAAAGAAACTTCTATTAGTCATACATGCTAATAAAGTCCTTGCAGCTGCATGGATGTGCTTTTTTGGTAAAATCTAAGAGATGATTGCATCATATCATTAATGTAGAATAGAATTATAGATTGTTAATTTGATTTATTGCATGCATGATGAATGATATTATGATAATTGTTTTTTATTTCATTAGTGTTACTGTTGTTAACTGCTAAAACTTATATATATATATATATATATATATTTGCCGCACCCCCGCACCCCCGCACCCAAGTTTTTTGAAAGTGCCACACCCCCACACCCGCACCCATGTGACATAGGAGATCATCGAAGAAGAGTGTGGGGAAGAAGAAGAAAATAATGAATAGAAAGAAAGAGGGGAACAAGATAGAGAAGAAGGGAGAAGATGAGAGGAAGCAGAAAATGGGAAGACTTACAAGGTTAGGAGAGGGTTTTCATTGATTGCAGCCATAATACTTTTTCATATCAGCATGTCCTCAATCTGCAAATCTCAGCATGGAGCGAAAACTTATCCCGGAGCGACTTATCAATGTGGATATAACACACACAACTAAGAATGGTCAAGATATTTGTTGAACAATGCATGATATGGAAACTTTCCATCTAGCACTTTTGTTAGCACGTGATTAATGAGGAATACTGCTGTATGGAAGGCCTCTGTCCATGGGCTACTGGGTAGTTTAGTTAGATTTATCTCCACAATATGTATACATCTTTCTAACATACCATTTTGTTGAGGTGTGTGAGCACAAGTGATTTTATGCTTGATCTCATTATCTAGCAAATATTGCTTAAAATCATTTGAAGCTGTCACATAGGTGCGGGTGTGGGTGCGTCACGGTAATTTAAAAAAAAATTGTGTGGGGATGCACACACAGTATTCTAGGCATGATGGAGAACAATCTCAATTAGCTTTGGACAAATATTTGGAAGGTGATTCTAATGAAACTGCTTTGTTTGTATCTTAGATAATAATGACAGCCTCCATGTTCATACATCTGATAGACTTTTTGTTTCGAAAACAGTTCTGTGTTCTCTGATTCACTGTCCTTAGTTACTATCAAAGCAATAAGAGATGATGAAGATAAAGAGAGCAAAGAGAAGAACCGTGAGAAACTTTATTGAGGAACTATTAGATGAATACAACAATATATGCGAGCTGACACCTTTGTCTCATTAAACGACAAAAAACATTGACTTTACAACAACCCATGGCTAAGTGCATGGATATCCCTAAAAATAATAAGATGTACAAGGAGGGGTAGCACACATAATAGTAATTTATATTACATTCCTTAACACTGCCCCTCAAACTTGGGATGATGTGAATATGATCATTCCAAGTTTGAAGAGGAATGACTAAAACAGTAAAAAGTCTTCCATGGCAAACTCTTGGTAAAACAATTCGCAATTTGACTAGCGGTCTCAATGCATGACAAGAAGATGAGTCCATCCGAGTATGCTCTATGAGTGGGGTGACAATCTATCTCGATATGTTTCGTCCTCACAGTACTTAAGGTTCTTCACTATGTGAATAGCACTTATTGTCACAATGCAAAGGGGTCCAACTGTCAATTTGAACTCACATATCCTCTAACAACCATTGCTGCCATACAATATCTACAACAACCCGAGCTATGACTCGATATTCTGCCTTAGTTGTGGAAATGGAGACTCTTGGTTGCTTTTTATTTTTCCACGATATCAGAGTCACCTAAGAATATGCAAGATCTAGTGGTAGAATGTCTGTCCTTTGATATCCCTCCAAAATCTACATCACAACAAGCCCTCTACTTTAATACAGACGAAATAGAGAAGAATAAAGCATAATGCTAGTGCCTTTGACATATCTAATGATCCTTGGAACTGCTGCTAAGTGGAGTAGATCTAGGGGCACTCGTGAACTAGCTCACTGCATGTACTGCAAAGGTAATATCTAATTTGGAAATGGTCAAATAAATCAAGTTCCCTACTAACTGCCTATATTGTGGGATCATCAAGAAACTCTTCATCTGTATGCTTCAATTTGCAGTTGGCTTCCATGGGAGTATCCACTTGTTTTTTATCGTCGGCTAACCTGTCTTTACTAATCAAGTTTGCTGCATATTTGTGCTGTCTATAAATATTCTCTCTGAATATGAGATTTCAAGCCCTAGAAAGTACTTCAACTTGTCCAAATCCGTCATTTCAAAGTTTTTTGTCAATAGAGTCTTTACATTTTCAATGATAACTCTGTCATTATCAATGATGACCATATATATATATATATATATATATATATATATATATATATATATATATATATATATAACAAGAGTATGCATTGTCCTTTGTTGGAAGCAGTAACAAATAGTGAATAATCATGAAAACTTTGCTTGAAGCCCAATCTTTTGACAGTTGAACCGAATTTGTCAAACCATGCTCTAGGTGCCTGCTTTAAGCCATACAATGCTCTCTTTAACTTGTATACTCTTTTTTCTTTATAAATAGTTCCCTGAGGTAGCTCCATATAAACTTTTTCTTCCAGGTCCTTATTTAGAAAAGCATTCTTAACATCTAATCGCCACAAATCCCATCCTCTGACTGCAACAACTGCTAGCAATGTCCTCATTAGTGGTCATGTGAGCTATATGAGCAAAGGTTTCAACAAAGTCTATCCCATATTGCTAATTGTACCACTTGGCTATAAGATATGAACTTATCTTTGTATTGTCCCATTTGCTCTGGTTTTAAACTTGTACACCCACTTTGATCCAATCACATTTTTACTATCTAGCAGTTTGACTATTTCCCGGGCTTTCATTCTGTCCGGTGCTTCCAATTCTTCACACATAGAGCAGCTTTATCATAGGATTTAGGCTCATGATAAGTCTGAATCAAGGCTAGAAGGGCTTCATGAGTAACAAAAAAGGATTCATAAGAAACAAAACGAGGAGGAAAAGATTGTCGGGTACTTTGACATACCTAAAGAGGAAGAGAATGAGGATCCTTTGCTTGCACATTTGAAATCGGCTTGGGAAGGATTGAAATTGCTCATGAAGTTCTTTCTCTTCTTGATCATGCTGATCAAGAAAGGTTAGGTATGCCTAAGGGCCTTCTACCATAGGTTATCATTTTCTATTGTTCAAAATCTTCTAAGAATGGTACTAAAAAGGAAAATATAGGCTCTGCATTGTTGAAAATTTCACATGTTTAGAAGTCCACATCTTCTTACATGATCATAACATTGATAACCTTTTTTGTGCATCAACATATCCTATAAAGCAATAGTTTATAGTTCTAGGGGGCAATTTCTCTATGTTGAGTTGGAATTAAATCCATATTTGAGTAGGACCTAAATAAAATCCAAATCCATAAAAATTTAGATCCTAGGCCTTGGATCCAATCCGATCCAACTCCGGATCTATTTTGACAAACTGCTCAATTTTCAGAAAAACGAGATTTTCGGGCAAACCGAAACTTGAATTCTGAAAAACAAAATATTGTTGCGCTTAGAATTCCGAGACGCATCTAACGATATATTACACGCATAAAATTTCAAATTTCACCCAAAAATAACCTAAATTTCGCTTGAATTTAAAGGTAGAAAATAAAACTTTTTATCTCGTTTCTATTGGCTCACCTCGACCTTGTCGATGAGACCTGGGTCAAGCCCAGACTCAAAGACATCAGTCTAAAAATCGAGCCTCAAACTATTTTTCTCCCAGACTTGCCAAAATTTGAAAATCTCATATTTAACTAAGTGTGAAAATACACTATATTATAGGAAGAAACATGAAGGTCTGAGATCGAACAAATGCATAAATCAAGTACTTTTTAAGTACATAGAGAAATCAAAGAAGAATGATAAAAGAAATAAGAAAGAGACAATTAATATATATGAAAGATCTGAATACATGTTCTTAGCCTCTGAAACTGGTGAAGAGCTTGCCGCAGTTTTGCAAATAGAGGGACAATCGAGTAGTATCTTCGGCTTGAAGGGCATATGGATTTATATTTTCGAAGTGATCCAGAGAAAGGCAAGAAAACAAATAAACCATGTTAGAGAACCGCTTAAAAAAAATACGAGTACATTGATAAATGGTTTTATGATGCGGGAATACCTTTTAATACAACGAAGTTGCCTTCATTTTATAGTATGATTGAATCCATAGGCTAATTTTGACCATGGATGAAGCCTCCATCATACCATGAGTTGCGTGAACTAATTTTGAAGAAAGAAATAGAAAAAAAGATAGAGTTAGACCAATACAAATGCAAAATATGGATGCAATGTAATGTCAGATGGATGGACTGATACTAAAGGTCGAACACTTATTAATTTTTTGGTTAATTGCTCTTTAGGAACATTGTTATGAAAATCGGTTGATGCATCTGATGAAATAAAAGATGCAAATTTGTTTTTTAGATTGTTGAAGAAGTTGGGGAAGAGAATGTTGTTTAAGTTGTTACCGACAATGCCTCCAATTACGTCAAAGTTGGTAAATTGTTGATGGAGAAGAGAAAATATTTGTTTTGGATTCCTTGTGTTGCACATTGTGTAAATCTGATGTTGGAAGATATAGGAGAATTGTAAGATTTAAATAATATTTTTTAAAAAGAAAGCAATTGGTTCTATTCATATACAAACATACTCAAGCGTTGAGTATGATGAGAACATATACACAAAGGAACTTACATAGGCTTGCAGTGACAAGGTTTGCTACTAGGTTTTTGACCATAGAAAGTATATACAATTGCAAAAAAGGCTTGAGGTCCATGTTTATTGAAGATAATTGGTCAAAAAGTAGTTTCTCAAAAACATCAGTTGGTAAAAGATGTGAAAAGGATGAGTGATTTGGTTTTTGTGTAATATAATTGCAGATTGAAGCGAAGGTATGAGGAGCGAATGGGTAAATCAGATCTCAACCCCATCATCTTAAGAGAAGTTGAGAAAATGATGAGTTCCATGTAAAAGATGAGGCGGTCTTTGAAGATGACACATCACTTACATGGACTCTTGTTGATAAGGCATTTGGAGCGTTGATGAAAACACGTGCTATTAAAGACCTAAAGAAGAAAAGATTTGACAAAAGAAAAAATGTGGTGAGGGTAAAGGAAACTGGTTTTGCAAAAACTGAAGAAGAGTAATATATCAATAAAGATAATTTAAATAATGATGATGGGCTTTCAAGTTTATCATCTAAGGATTAAATTGTAAAGTTATTATAAACTTATTGAAGTTCTTTGACCCTTATCCTTTGGATTTGACTATTTTATACTTGAATGCACTTATGATGTTGAATGTGCTATATTTTTATGCTTGCTTGATTTTTGCCTTAGACATCTAAGTTGTTTGCTTGATTTTTTTCCATTTTTTATTAGTTAAGTTTGTTACGTGTGTGTAGACTTCTTGTCTAATATTTGCATGCCTATAATTTTTGTTTGGTGGTTTTGGCGACGCGCTGTACTCTATAGGCCCGGAGGCAGTGATAAATGGGCAAGGGTTGCTAGGTCGTCGCCCGGAAGCGACGCGTCACACCGGTGCCCGGGTGTGGTGTCAAATAGGCAAGGGTTCCCTCACTTTGTTGGACGGGTGGGGGTAAAGAAGTTAGTCCAAGACCATAAAATTAGGTTAGCCTCTTAGAACATAGGGTCTTTAACTGGTAAGTTGGTAGAGTTAGTAGATGTTATGTGTAGGAGAAAGATTGATATTTTATGTCTACAAGAGACCAAATGGGTTGGTGAGAAAGCAAAAGTGATAGAACCTTGGGGATATAAGATTTGATATACAGGAATAAATAGGAATAGGAATGGAGTAGGGATTGTTATGAGTCGTGAGTTTATAGATAATGTAGTTGAGGTCCGTAGGAAGGGTGATAGGATTTTACTTATTAAATTAGTATTAGGTATAAATATTATTAATATTATTAGTGTTTATGCACCTCAAGCAGGTTTAGATGATTTCATTAAGCGTCAATTTTGGGAAGATTTAGATGGAGTAGTACAAGTGATATCTTATGGAGAAAGGCTTTTCATCGGCGGTGACCTTAATGGGCATGTAGGTATTAGTACAGATGGATTTGAGAGTATCCATGGAGGCTATGGTATAGGAGAAAGAAACGAAAGTGGAAAAAGGATTTTAGATTTTGGTTTGTCCTATGATATGATCTTAGCAAACACTTGGTTTAGGAAGAGGGAGTCTCACCTAGTAACATTTAAAAGTGGGGTTAATACGAGTCAGATATATTTTTTCCTACTTAGAAAAAGAGATAGGGGTTGTTGTATCGATTGTAAGGTTATACCAGGAGAAAGTGTAGCTACACAACATAGAGTCTTAATTTTAGATCTTAGAATTAGACAATGCCGCAAAAGGGATAGACATAGGATAGATCTTAGAATTAAGTGGTGGGCACTGAAAGGAGCTAAACAAGGAAGGTTTGTAGAGCAGGTAGTTAAGGAAGCTGATTGGTGTCTCGAGGAGGATTCAGAATCAATGTGGAATAAGATAGCGGGTGACATGCGAAAGGTGGCTAAGGAAGTATTGGGTGAGTCTAAAGGCCGTGCACCGCTAGGTAAGGATACATCGTGGTGGAACGAGGATGTCAAATTAGCTATTAAGGTTAAAAGAGAGTGTTATAGAAATCTAAGAGTCGTGATAATGAGAATTTGGAGAAGTATATGACAGCAAAGAAGGAAGCTAAAAAAGTAGTTCAGAACGCGAGGGATAAGGTATATGAGGTTTATGACAAGTTGGATACCAAAGAAGGCGAAAAGGATATTTATAGGCTTGCAAAGATGAGAGATAGGAAATCGAGGGATCTGGGTATGGTTAGATGTATCAAAGATGAAACACAAAGGGTTTTAGTCAAAGATGAGGAGATTAAGGAGAGATGGAAAGATTATTTTGATAAGCTATTTAATGAAAGTCATGCTGAGGATCTTGGAGACTTCTTTATTCCTTTTCATGAGATGAATCGTGACTTCATGCGCAAGATTCAAAAGAAAGAAATTGTAGAGGCTTTGAAGAAAATGAAATCAAGAAGGGCGGTTGGCCCAGATGGTATACCTATCGAGGCTTGGAAATGCTTGGGAGAGAAAGGTTTAGAATGGTTGACAAATCTTTTTAACAAGATTTGGCGGACAAATAAGATGCCTAATGAGTGGAGGAAGAGTACTTTGGTGCCTCTATATAAGAATAAGGGTGATATACAAGATTGCACAAACTATCGTGGTATAAAACTCATGAGTCATACTATGAAACTTTGGGAGAGGGTGATTGAGTCTAGGTTGAGGAAGGTTGTCATGATATCGGAGAATCAATTTGGTTTTATGCCTGGAAGATCTTCTATGGAAGCTATACATCTTCTTAGACAACTTATTAAGAGAAATAGAGAGAGGAACAAAGATTTGCATATGGTTTTTATTGATTTGGAGAAGGCTTACGATAGAGTACCTAGGGACGTTCTCTGGTGGACAATGATGAAGAAAGGTGTTTCTCTCAAGTACATTAGTATAATTAAAGATATGTATGAAGGAGTAGTAACCAATGTCCGCACTTGTGGAGGGGTAACAACCAATTTTCCTATAATGGTTGGGTTACATCAAGGATCTGCTTTAAGCCCTTTCCTATTTGCTATAGTGACGGATGAGCTTACGAGATCAATTCAAGAAAATGTGTCGTGGTGTATGTTGTTTGTTGATGATATTGTTTTGATTGATGAGTCTAGAGCTGGGGTTAATGCTAAGTTAGAATTATGGAGACAGACATTGGAAGCAAGAGGTTTTAAGTTGAGTAAGAGTAAGACAGAATACATGAAATGTCGATTTAGTAAGCAACGAAATAGAGATGGGAGTGTAGTGAAGCTTGGTGAGCAAGAAATACCGGTGGATGATTCTTTCAAATATTTGGGATCTATCATTCAAAAGTATGGAGAAATTGATGGAGATGTAAATCATAGGATAAAGGTTGGGTGGATGAAATGGAAGAGTGCAACTGGAGTGTTGTGCGATCGTAGAATGCCATTGCGGTTGAAGGGAAAGTTTTATAGGACGACTATTAGGCCCGCTTTACTATATGGTACAGAATGTTGGGCTGCCAAGAGACATCATATTCAAAAAATGAGTGTAGCTGAGATGCGTATGCTGAGATGGATGTGTGGAAATACAATAAAAGATAAGATTTGGAACGAGGAAATACATAAGAAGGTAGGCGTTGCACCCATTGAAAATAAGATGAGAGAGAATCGTTTACGGTGGTTTGGACATATTCGGCGAAGGCCTAATGATGCTCCAGTTAGAAGGATGGAGAAATGGGAAAATATATTAGTTAAAAGAGGTCGGGGTAGGCCTAGAAAGACATGGATGGAGGTGATAGGAAAGGATATGAATGCTTTGAACCTCACCGAGGACATGGCATTGGATAGAAATGATTGGAGGAGAAGGATTCATGTGGAAGACCCATAATGATTTTCTTTTTTGGTTCATATCGCTGACCCCAATTATTTTGGGATGAAGGCGTAGTTGTTGTTGTTGTTTTATTTTAGATTTTTCAATGTCGTCCTCACCTTTATGGCATAAAGGTGATCCTGCATGGCGATACTGCAGAAGCATGGATAGTGTACTACAACCAGGGTCATCATTGTGATGTGTGTTTTGTGGTGCTATTATTAAGGGTGAACTGCATGGATTTAAGAAACATATTGCATGTCTTCGTGAAAAAGTATATGTATGTGATTCTCCATTTATTCTTGCCACTTTTTGTGCTTATGTTATTGCTGAACTAGAAGCAATTAAAAGAAGGTTGCAAAAATGCAAAGAAGGAAACCCTATCATTGTTCCAGATTCTGAAGAAGATGATGATGATGATGACCCACCACAACAAGCTCGATTACTTTCACTTGCCAAAAAAGGTACCAATATAAAGAGACGGTGGCGCGACAATTGGATGCAACAATAAGGTTTTTTTGTCCTAATTATTGGCCTATATAGTTTAGTTTTAGGATCTTTATAGTTTAGAGATGAAGATTAACATATAAGATGTTGGTTAAATGTGGTGTTTTTAGTTATCACGAACTCTCGGTAGCTTGGTTATGACTTATATTGTTAAGGCTTTAATTGTATTTAAATTATGTAGTTGCCTTTTATATACATTGTTAGTTATAAGTTGCATGGTTTGTTTATTCAATTGTTCATTTATTCTTCTTATAAGTCTATTGTTAATTTTTTTGTATACATGATTTTATCTTTTGCATATTGTTTATTCATATTGTTAGTTGAATGCTATGTCACACAGACTCTTCTAACAAGGCACCGCACTCGCGTCGCACCCGCATCCAGGCGGGTGCGACACTTGGACACAACTTCCTTTGTGTTAGGTGAAGTCAACCATACTGAGGTCTATTTCTATCCAAAAGTAGATTCAGTTAACCCTAATCAAGTCCATTTTTATCTATATTATATATATATATAAATACATAAATGTACACACGTAGTGTTAACTTAAAACTGTTAAAAATTATATATATATATATATATCCTCCTTGCACCCCCCGCACCCAAGTGTTTTTAAAGTGCCGCATCGCCGCACCCGCACCCGCACCCGCACCCGCACCCGCACCCATGTGACATAGGTTGTATGGTTTGATTATCCAATTGTTCATTTATTTTTATTTTTTTTGAGCAGGTTATCAGTTGCATAGTTTGTTTATTCAATTACTCATTTTTTCTTCTTATTTGTCTATTGCTTATTTTATGTCTATTGTTGTTAAGTTGTTTGCATACATGATTTTATTTTTTGTATATTGTTCATTCACATTGTTAGTTGTATGGTTTGTTTATTCAATTGTTTATTTATTCTTCATTTTCTTGAGCAAATTATTTAATATAATTGATTTATAGTGTTTGACGACATGTTATATTTTGTCTATTGCTTATTGTTGATTGATTTTATGTTGTATGCAGGTTTGTTATTAATTTTAATAGTTTGTTTACATATTTTATGTTTTTTTTTTATTTGAGGTAGTGCCTAGTCTGCCTAGTCTTTTTAGGGCCTCATCGCCTAGGCCCTCGCCTAGCACCTTTGACAATTAAGAACAGTAGCTGGGATTAGTACCTAAGGTGCATTTGTAGGTCTTTAGCAAGTCAGAGGAGTGCCCCACACGTTATGGGGAATGGGCACGTGATCCATAGTGAGATAACTCTGACTAGGTTGTTGAGAATGCAAAACCTCATTGTCCGGGCGTAGGAAGAGCTTGAGCTCTTTGAGGGAGATGACAACCAGCCTAGGGAGGCCTTGGTATTCACGCAAACTAGAGAGAACTAAACTAAAATAAGAGACTAGAGTCCTATTTTGAACGAACTCTTCCCAAGCCTAGTTTCTTAAGAAATAAAAAAGAAATTAAAGAAAGCATTGTTGGACTCTACCTAACCTCTCCTTCCTAGAAGGGAGAAGTCTCTAGAGAGGTGGGGACGTCTCACCCTCTTCCTCCAAATTAGCACCCCCTTGTGGGCCTTGCCAGGATGATCTTCTTTGTTTTGGCATAGACACGTCATCTAGCTTTCTTTTTTAGAAAGCTCATATCAACAACCATGTTACCTCCATGGGCCCCACTTGGACTTGGGAAACCCTCTTTCGTTGCTGAAGTGGCATCTGAATCCTAGAACCATGGATCTGGCGAGTTCTCTGGATCTAGGACCGTAACAAAAAAAGAATATATATATATATATATATCACCAATATCGCCGATTTTGAAAATATCGCGATATTATCAACTATTTTAAGGTAACCGATAATATCGGGAATATATCACAATATTTTCAAAATATCGCCAGAAACAAAATATCACGTTATTATCGTGATATTTTTTGAGATTTTTTTTATTATTTCAAGTTTGCATTTTCTATTTTTTGTTTCTTTTATATTTTAAAACCTTTAAAACATGTTTCTGTATTTTTTTTCTTTGAAAGAAAATTAATGCAGAACTTATTTTCTTAGCTTTTTTTTTTGTTATTTATATTCTTTTCAATTTTTTTTCGAGAAATCCCCTCACCGAGAAATTACCTTTAACGATATATATATACACACACACACACACACACACTAGTTAACAATCACCCAATCCCTACAGGTACATGCTATTTGCCATGGTGGATTGACATTGGTGCAAGCCCTAGAAGCTGGCTTCCCCCTTATCCTGGTAGGAACCACAATGCAAAAGGAGACATCCTTAGCCAGCTCTCCTGAAGTGCCTATCAAATTGGTCATGTTGCAGTTTAGGGACTGCCTCAACCCCTAACCAGCCATATAATGTCAAGCTTCCATCACCATCACCCTCTGCCTATTACCCTCTTTTCTTTGTTAGTTCAAATCTTATACTTGCCAAAGGCAGGCTAATCCCACCTAACTACAAGACAGACCCAGGTGGCCCACCCTAGAACAAAAAGAGTGACAATCTTCATTATTATCATTGGATGAAATGCGGGCTGGATCCAGCATCTCATGGCCGGTTAAATATAGGTGGTCAGTTAAAGTCATAAATTATTTGTTGGTTGTCCTCTATTTCAACATTTCACAAGATGAATAACTCAAATATTGTATATAGCACATGGGACTCACGACTTATTGCAATTTGATTGTTTATCAAGTTCTTCATTTGAAAAGGTGCCATGATGCTTTTCATTGACCAGGTTTGGTGCTTCATCTTTGCTTGGACCGGGAGAAACAACAAAATCAGAAGAGGATAAGAGGAAGGCTAGGGCAGAGAGGTTCACGTTTGCTTCTTGCTAGAATGTTGTGGTGATTTTTAAGGAAATCTGTTGCAAACGTAGCTTATGTTCTTGTTTTCTGGCCCTTCGATCGTTAGTAATCTGCTAGACATGCTCTGAATTCAAACTTTTACTTTGTTTCCCAGATTTGGGCTTCTTGCAAATGCTACAATTGATGATGAGGCAAAAAAGAAAGCTCGGCTAGCTAGATTTGCGCCTGTTACTAAGGTAGATTCACTTGAGGAGGATAAACGAAAAGCCAGAGCAATCAGGTTTGCAATTCTCCTTGGCTATGCTGATTATGTAACAACAATATAGTTTTTTTACTATTAATTATTATATTGAAGTTTGTGGAATATTGTAGTCCTATTTTATTGTTTCAGGCCAATTTCGGTTCTGTAACTTGTTTTCTGATGCTTTTATTTTTCTGCTTTTTTTTGTAAGATTTGTACCATGATGGTAGCCAACCTAATTGAGTGAATCCTGTTTCTAGAACTTAACAGTAGATAAATAGATTCTTTATTACTTATTTTTATCTGTTTTATATTTACGTTTCAGGTTTGGAAACCCTGCATCAAGTGGAAACTCAAAAGCAAATGACCAAGTCGAGACTGAATGTTAGGATCAGTGAGATATAGTATAAGGCTTTTACCTTTTGCACGATATTGCATGATCATCCTGAGGATCCACAATGAAATCGATCATAAGACAGCTGTGTTCTTAGGACCAGCCATGTGCTTTGACATGTAATGCTATTTTTTTTTGTCAGGAAGTGATTTTGCTTTCAGGTTTAACGCCTGCTAATTGGTCTTCAAGTTTCTTTTGTATTTCCTTGTATGCATGATGTCTTGGCAGATAACATTCTATTAATCGAAACTATTATCATCCTTAAGATCCCTTGCAAATTTATGGTTGTTTATGATGGCCCTTTTAGTATTCTTTGTGAGATTTAAAACATGTCTACATCAAGGCTGTTTAAATAATTTCTTTTGTGCACATTAAAAACTAAATCAGCGCAAGGTGCTTCAGATATCATGCTTGTTTTGTTACATATTTTACACATTGTCACAGATTCTAAATGTTTGTAAATGGAATCATGTATCCATTGTTCAATAGTGCTTGAAAGTCAAACGCCACGTGAGATGAGCAACTACACATTTGTGTCATTGAGAGTAAACTTTGGGTTTCACCTGTTTAGTGTCTCTAGTCTAGTCTTCTATTCTTCCCAAACACTCCTGCCAAATTGCAACAGGTTTTGAACTAGAGAGATTTCTGGCTGGCATGTGGTTTCTTTTTAGTAATATCCCATGCCAATAGATGACAAAGTAGGGAAAGACTGAATGGATATGGATTCTACGATATGACCAACAACCTTGTTTTCCAGTGGTTTGCCATCATGCTGTATCAGTTTGAGGTTTTCTTTATTGGACTTTACTGTTATATTAGTTCTAGTAATAGGTCATCTTTCTACAATTGCCTGCAAGTTGTTCTGATAGGCATGTTTTATTTTTAAATAAACAGTTTAGGGACCATTGAGCTTTCTATACCGATGAAAATTAATGGTGATAGCTAAATACTTAGTTCCAAGCCATTGACTTCACTTTGTTGCCTGTTTTGAATGATAGAGCAGTTAATATCCATGATATTTCCTATATCTACAGCACCATTGGAAGTCGAAATGGCTGGACCATGGAACTTCTTTTGAGAAGTGAGAACTTGCTACGAACGCTAAACATTAGAATCAAGCTCTGCACAACTTGTTTACGTTGTGAGTGGGACTTAACACAAACAATTGGGAGTATGGTGGAAATTTTTTGCTCCTTTATATCTTAAAGCATAAAGAGCTTGATGAAATCTCCAATTTATCAGATAGATTGGCTCCTTTATAATTTAGAAGTATTATTTACTTGCTGGTATGAATATCTTGGTATGCATATATTAAATTGGAATTTATAAAAAATGACTCAAGCTGTCAGTGCTGCTTTTCAATTCTCTTTCCTAATTGAAACTTTTGGCGGTAACAAACCTTTATATCTTTCAGTGATCTAGTGAATTGTTTTCATCTTGTACTATTGCTCATTTCTCATAGTAATCTCAAAAGTTAAATGATGCTGTAGGTTCCATGCCTTTGTTTCGCTCAAGCTACAAGCTCTAATTTATCAGATAGATTGGTTGGTCTTTAAGCCTTTCACTCTCTGTGAAAGGGAGGTGAAGAAAGATATGCCTTCCCTAAATGAGAGAAATTGGATTTCTTCAGCATAGCTTGGAATACTGTAGTAGTTGTCTTATCATATGAGGTGCAGTTTCCTACTGCTTTTGTTTGAGAAAATGATAAGACTGGTTGCAGTGATCACCTTTCTCTCGTCTTTGAGTAGCGTAATGTCTATACCTCTGTTAAGAATGGCTCAGCAGAGAAATTTGGATTTGTAATTTATTTGCTTTTCATTTACAATGCAAAGACTAAGAAAAAACATGCTTCAGAATGATAACAAGTGACTAGAGAAAGAGCATTAATATGAGTTCTTCTAGATTTCCTCTCCCTCATCATCGCCCCTCCCCAACAACGGCCCCCAAATAGAGCCTAAAAGAAAGCAAACCTCCAAAGCATGCAAACATAAACCACGTTCCTTGTTTTGAAGGGCAAACTCTCTTTTTTTTTTAAAGAAAACATCATTTTATTGGCAGAATTAATCAGCTATTACGGAGAATACATAGGGACCAGATATCACCCTAAGGCCAATAAATAAATACAGAAAAGAGAAGAATCCCATGCGCAACATCACCGACTTCCGAAGTTGGGAAGATCGATCCTGCTAAATTTTCAGTTTGTTAGCGTGACTGAAGACGAGGAGCTTCACCTTCGTTTCAAATCAGTTAGGAACTTTTTTCCCGATTGCTTTGGTGGTTTTGCCTTTTAATTGGGACATTTGCTGTAATATAGTGTGGTTTTCTACATGGTAAATTATGAGATTTCAAAAAATTTGGCTGTGTTTTGGTAAAGTTGATAAAATATTTGATTTTACGTGGCATCAGCTGAGTCTAGGCATTGACACGACCTAAACTATCGATTTAGTAAAAATTTTCATTTTTTACCTTCAAATCTGGCAAAACTTGAAAAAAATTTAAGTTAAATTTAAGTAAAAAACAAAGGCAAAATTCAAGTAATATATTATTAGATGCATCTCAAAATTATGAAAACATTGATATTTTATTTTTATGAATTTAGGCTATAGTTGACCTGAAAATCATATTTTTTAAAAAATGATCTGCCTCAATGTGACCCATTTGGAATGGATCAAAATGGATCCATTCCGTTTGATCCAAGTTGATATGGACCTGAACCCAGTTCAAGACCCATATTAATTAGGATCTGGTTCAGCTTGTGACCCATATGGATATTGAATATGAATTTGAATCTTAAATCCATATCCAGATCCAAAATCTAATTTCAACCAATTTAAAGTTTTAAATTCAATATAAAAGTTTAATTGAGTAAATTTTTAAGTTAAAAGGATTGTGCATGTGGACAGATCTATTCGACTGTACATGCAGACAAATCTGGAAAGATTTATCGATTTTTATAAGTGCATAGATCTGGCGCAGATTTGCTAATTTTTTTGTGCGCAGGCAAAGCGAATAAGACCTACCGTAGGGCCTAATATATATATATATATATATAAAGTGAAGATCAGCCAAGTTTATAGGTGACCCATTGGGGTCTGGTTTTGAATCAGATCTGATCCAAACTAGACTTGTCACATGCTCCTTTATGCTACCATTGAACCTTTTTTTTTTTCCTGAAATAACTATGTTCGCAAACTGTCTTATAAACTACTAATATGACTGTGTTTTAAAACAATTATGTTTATGTTATATCAAAGTCTTCTGTTGGATAACAATAAATTGTTAAAAACCTGTCTAATATCGACACCCGACTGGAAGTAAGGAAATGTTGTTTTGGCAGCATCACTGAATTTTTGCAACAGCATAATAATGAACCAAACTACTGATAGTTGCATTTATGTAGTTTCGGTTCAGACCTGATGTTACACTCATGCATATCTGAACCGATCTGCCGATTCACACTAGGTGGGCAAATCAAGTTCATATCTGCCCAAGATTTGTTTTGTTATGACCAGCTGACAGCCCGGTATGTATTCTTTCAATGTTTGATTCAAATCGATTCTATTACATGTATGTACAACTGAAAACTGTTGGTCTTGATTCAAACTTGGTTCGTTATGCTCATTCATCAGAATACTATGTTTTTGAATTACATGCTAATGCATTACTATGCAATGGTTTGAATTACTTGCTCATACATCTGCATAAGGTTAAGTTTTATTGATGTATGTATACAACCAACATAATGTGCAAGCTCATATATACATGCTTTATGGTCTGGCCAACCCATGCACATGCTCTTGATCATGTACATGAATCAACCAACACCTGGTTTAGATTGGTATGAAAGTAATATTGGGTCTGACTAACCCATGTATATGATTTTGATCATGTACAAGGATCAACCAACATGCTGGAAATATATAATTTTAGCATTGGTCGACCCATGTACATGAATTTGACCATGTACATAGAGCAACCTCAGTTATTGTCTCAATAAAGAATTTCTGCATAGTTAACTAATACATGAATTGAATCAGGTACACGTTTAATATTGATGTATGCATTCTTTGTAAAATGATACATAAATATGATTTTGATTTGATCAATTTGCAGTTGTGCATGCCATACACATTGAAAATTTTGAAATTCATTTTGATATTTGCATAAATATGCTCATGTGCATGTTTGAGAGATTATACATAAAATGAATCATGAAGATGTATGTTGCAAGCATCTGTTCACATGCATAGTGAAGTGTTTTATATGTACAATCTTGTTGTATTTAAACGAATGTGCATCGTGGACATATTTGAATAATTGTGTGGTTACATGTTTACTGGGGATTTTTGCATAAGATGCATCGGTGGTTAGATGTGAACCATTGTAGGCCATGTGAGTCAGGAGCATGTGTTGCTCTAAGATTTGTTTGTATGCATTGAAAAATCTATTTTGAAATTATTAATTTTCTAATTTAATTGCACTATTAAATTATAACGGGCCAAGGTCCCATGTCGGGTTTTGCATGTTGATTTGCAAAATGATTCTTGTATAAAGAATCTAACTTTTGTTAAAAAGATAAAAGTGATAAACAATATAATTAAGATTTTTCTTTCTGGATGTCCCTTCCATAGTGTAGGAATCCTAGATGGTAGTTTTAGAAAAACTGTGAGAATACTAAAACTCTGTGTGCGTTTGTGATCCTAAATCCGATAGGGTGGTTCACCTCCCAACCACGATTTTAAGGAATTTTCAACCACTTTGCCTGGGGTTAGTGTTGTAACATAACTGTTATTTTTTATATACCAAGAAAATGACATCAATAGATATTTATTTTTCTAGTATTCCGACATTAGATGCTGATTTCTAATGTTTTGATGGATGATGTTGATTCTTGATGTCGGTCAAAGAACAAGTGTGAAACCTAACAATAAAACATAAATTGTGTGTAAACTACCATTGAGAACCTATTTTGGACTTCAGAAATTGTAGTGCCCATTTTGAGTATCCACGAGTTTAATGAAAAATAAAACTAAACTCTGATAATAACTTAATAAATCATTTATGCATGTACCTTGGAATCATATATATTTACTATTCTACATTAGATAATACATTCTTACTTGTTTCTATTCCTTGTAAGATATTGTTATTGCATGATAACTGCTTTCAAATGCTTGAATAATAATAGGTTTAGGAGATGTTTGTTGTTATATTTCCCCTGAATACTTGCATGGATTTGATTTATGCTTTTTCTTGCTTATTTGGATTTTTAGAAAAATTCGTACAAAGAATTTTTTATTCTTACCCAGTATTTCATATATTTTTCACAGTATCAAGAGCTCAGTGATGGGGATGATTGCACCAATGAGTCTACGAGATCACATGATTTACTTTTGTTATTCTTGGACAGTATGACACTGAGATTTTATGCTTTAATTTAATTATGTTCTCAGACTTTGATTTTTGATTAATAAAGTTAGGTATTTTATTGGTTGGTTTAATGCAGAGATCTCTTGTAGTTTAGAATTTTCTTAAGTCTATGAGGCCCCAGATCCTTGGGTTTTGGTTTCCGTAATTGTTTAAAAAAAAATCTACTTTTCAACGGGGATGAGTTGGGGTCGTTACATTTGCTCCACCTGTCTTGATTCTATATTGTGCCTTTATATTGTAGACCCTTCAGACTTTTATTGTGTCGATGTAGACAAGAATACGATGTGAGAACAAGGGCTGTCAATGGGCCATAACCCAAACTTAGTATGCATATTAATCAGACTGACCTGAATAATATTAGGAAAACTTGAATAATATTAGGAAAATGACCATACTGTACGGTAAAAATGATGGCCTTTTCTAAAAATTGCACAATTTGCTAACAAAAAATGATTGTACTGTACAAATAATTTGACCCGATTTCCTAAAAACCTTACAATTTTTTATATTCTCTTGATGTCTAAAATCTCAAATATTCGACATTTTTAGGACCCTTTTACCCTTGACAATTGCAAATTTATGCCTTATTGAGATAAAATTGTACCTCGCATTGACTAGTTCCAACTCCCACTTAAATCCAAAATCGCAAGTTTTTTTTATGCAGAAACTCAAACATCACGAACTCATATAAATTTATTTGCAATTTTTTGGTAAAACTAAAACCACCAAAATATTATATATCCTACTCTTTCATATATATTTCATGAAATCACAAAAATATGTGTGCAAAACTCTACTTACCACTAAATTCACAAATATCTTATTTTTTCGCATATACTTTCTGAAATTGCATAAATTTACTGCACTTACCACTTACCACCAAATTCACAAATATCTTACTCGCATATATGACATGATATCACATAAATTTATATATGAAACCCTACTAAATTTGCAAATATCTTACTTATTCATATATACTACATGATTTTGCATAACGTAATTTGCGAATCGCTTTCTATCACTAATATCGTACTTAACTATTTATCAAAGTATGACACACATACGATATTGCTTATTTGTTACAAAATATTTTCTTGAATCATATATATACCCACTGTGGTTCCCAACCTGATTATTATCGCATAATCTAGGTTTTTTTTGTCTTTTGTCTCCAACCAGTGGTCTCCAACTTGCTTTCTTTTTGGCAACTATTCATCCGAGGCATTTCATCACTGCTAAACTATTGATAGCATATTTTTTCAGTAAGCACAATGTGCCCTTTTGTTTAGTGGTTGAATCAAACACTATTCCATTTTGTTTAATGGTTGAATGAAACATTGTTTACTTTTATTTATTTTGGCTTGAAATAGAATGCTTTTTTATTATTTTTGGTAAGCACAGTGTTCTATTTTTTTTTTTTGAAATACTTTTTGAAATGCAAGTAGTTTGTTTAGAAACGCAAATAGTTTGTTTATTTTTTGCAATGCTTGTTCAATATTCCCTATATTGTAATTGTAGAAAAAATTGAATTTCTTTAATACAATATGGCCAATAGAAAGAAGATTGTGTCGAAGGGGACTACACCCATATCATCTAAAATTTTGTAAGCACAACAACAAAATTCAACAAAGAACTATGAACTGGGTCATCCTGATAATTTGGAAGTACGACTTAGTGTGCAGAAGTGGGTAGAGAAGGAGCCACATCCATTGCCAAAAAATGTGGGTGTCATATTTTTCACAAAAAATGCACCATCAATAATCACATACAACTACGTTCAAGCAGTGAGCTGAAAAAAAAAACTTGAATTGTCGTACAATGAACAACTACAAATTCCAAAGTGGCTTGTATTTAAGGTAGAATGTGCAAAAATATTTGAGCACTTTGTAGGCACAATCTTGTCTCTCATCCCGAAAGCATCTAAGGAGGGGGAGGGTGACCTATTGGTTGGCTATGAGATTATAGATAACCTTAATGGCCAGATAAATGAAGCAAAAAATATGGCTACATGTAGTGGTAGTGGTGAGAGGGTTGGGGAGGTACCTGACCAAGGGGCCGAGGTTAATGTAGACCCACCTAAGGAAGTTGATGTAAGTGAGGGTCATGTGTCTGGGTCGGATGCGAACACCGCTCAGGAGTCCGATGCTGCTCTCCATGTACAGGAGAAAATGTATGCTCCAATGAAGAGGTCACAACAGGGAAGATGTCTAGTTCTCATGGACACATCTTGTTCATTTGTTATTTTATAATAATCATTGATTAAATTAAAATGACTACTATATATTAATGCAATTGATTAGTTTGTCATGTATGGGTGTAACATAAATTCATTGCAATTGACTAATTTCATTGATTAAATTAAAATATATATTGCTACTATACATTAATGCAATTGATTAGTTTGTCATGTATGTGTGAAACATATATGAATTCATTGCAATTGACTGATTTTATTGATTAAATTGATATATATATATATATATATATATATATATATATATATATATTGCTACTATACATGAATTCATTAAAATTGACTGATTTAAGTAAAATTAATTTAGATTGCAGGATTCTTAGCCAATTGATTCAGAAGACCCAACATACTGCATGCACCATTCTATTGGAACCAAGCATACTAATGATTTATTATACTGGTGGAGAAAGTGAAGAAGTTATTGGATCCAATGAATTTTTGCAAATTCTTGAAGTTCACACCATCAAACATTAGACACCCCCTCTTAGAGGTCGTTGTGCATTTTGGAAATCTGGTAACCGAAACATTTTAGTTTGAAGATCTTAAGATGAACATCACATTTGAGGATGTGGCACAAATCACTATACTGAAGTGCCATACGGAGCTAGTGAGTGGCACGAGGTGGAGAGATTTCAAGTAGTTATATGAAATTTATTTACAAGCAGATGATGATACATTCGAAGGCGATAAAATTAAGTTTTTATGGCTTATAAGCTATTATGACCCTAGTAAGGTGAGAAAAATAAAGGTGAAACTACCATGTATTGGAGAAAAAGATGGTAATAGGGTAGACAAGATGGTAAAAGCATTCTTGCTATACTTCTTTGGCTCATATTTATTAATTGACATTGGTGGAAAGTCGGTCCATGCATCATACATCCAACTATTAGAAGACCTGGATCGTGTTGATCAATATGCATGGGAAGCAACCATACTTACACACTTCTATGCAAGTTTGAGTGGCACGAGGAGCGAAATAAAAAAACCTTGTCGGAATGTTAGTGTTGTTGGAGGTATTTATTTCTTTATTGTACCTAAACTTTTGATTTAGTTATTCCTATACTTACATATTGTGTTTTGATACCTACAGTGTATTAGTCCATGCTAATCATTGTTATGCAAGTTTGAATATAGGAGCACATATCCATTGAAAGGACTTAGATGCATAATATTGCCCATGAATTTTTACGTGTCTTAATGTGGAGTCGGTCATGCAACGAAAAGGGCAGTGATCGAAGATTGGTGGGTCCTCTCATGTCATGTGCCGACTTTGCTGCATCGCTTTGTAGACAGACTAGGGCAAACATAAGTATTGTTGTTGATATTTTGTATATTTTTTTAATAAATGCATGTATGTAGGTCTAACCATAAAGAAAATATAGGTAAACTGATGCCCCTATGAAGGCGTGCTGGAGGAGAAAAATGTCGATGTGGTTGTGGGGGCGAAGGATATCACCATAAAGGATATTTGGATGCACAACATGAATAACGTTGAACACCAAATGGCCAGTTAAGTCGTTCGACAGTTTGGGTTTGTTCAGCAACCAACCAATCGCCCTCGCACAGTTAACAAATTTTTATCATATGCCACAAAAGATCAGATGAAGGATCACCCCGCGATATTCCTCTCCAAACTTTAAAATTGGCATGAAGGCAATGAAGACATCAACTTATCGTTCATGGAATGTTCCATCAATGATGATTTTGAAGCTGCCCAGTAGGTTGATTGTTCTTCAACAACAAAGTGGGCCTCTTAGAGAGAAAAGAAAGTTGGAGAGAAGCACAGAAAGACCGTAAGTGGATCAGAGGGAGAGTTGTCTTTTGCACTTGAAGAAATCCGCATGCTGAAGAATATGACATGTACTTTGGAGGATATGATACGTACTCAAGTTGGCTTTCTGGAGAACGCAAATAAGGTCATCGAGGAGCTATGCTCATGGCAATCACAACATCCTCAACCATAGAAATTCATTTGATTGTTTTTGTTTTTTTGTATATATTTGAAGATCAATATGTTAAGTCATTGATTACTCATTGATTTGTACATAATGTCATTAGAATGTTTCTATGAATGCATTTTTATATAGTCATTTATTTGTATATAATGTCATTGATTGAACGTTTAAAAGACTTGAATATAAAACCGCAACCACTGTTGAATGTTTAAATGATTTGAATATAAAACTGAAACCAGTGTTGAATATTTAAACTGAAAGCACTGTTCAATGTTTAAATGATTTGAATATTCAAACTGAATGCATTGTTGAATGATTTATATATAACGTTATTGTTTATATGTTTTTAAATTATTTGAATGTTTAAATGATTTGAATATCTATTTGGTTACATTCACTATTGTTTATATTGTTATATGCGAAAATCCACTTAAAAAACTGAAATCACTAAAATCACAAATACTGTAGAAATTCGCTTAAACATATGCACACTTAAACTAAAACTACTAAAATTGCATATACTATACTTTTTTACATATTAATTCACAAATTCACAAAAAAATATTTGCAAAAATCCTATTGATTCACAAATTCTATAGTTTCACAACAATCCCATTGTTTCACATAATCGCTGAAATAACTAAAATCGTAAATAACTAATTCATTTGGATTTTCTTGATACAGTTGGATTTTCATAAATATGTTTATGCACAATTGTGAATTATATGCGAAAAGTATGATTTATGCGAAATAGTAGGATTTTAGTTTAAGTGGAGTTTCATAAATATTTTTATGCGAAATGTTGACTTATATGGGAAAGTGTAACAACCCTAAACTCAACAACAACAACAACAACAACTACGCCTTCATCCCAAAACAATTGGAGTCGGCGATATGAACCAAAAAAGAAAATCATTCTGGGTCTTCCACATGAATCCTTCTCCTCCAATCATTTCTATCCAATGCCATGTCCTCGGTGAGGTTCAAAGCATTCATATACTTTCCTATCACCTCCATCCATGTCTTCCAAGGCCTACCCCGACCTCTTTTAACTAATATATTTTCCCATTTCTCCATCCTTCTAACTGGCGCATCATTAGGCCTTCGCCGAATATGCCCAAACCACCGTAAACGATTCTCTCTCATCTTATTTTCAATGGGTGCAATGCCTACCTTCTTATGTATCTCCTCGTTCCGAATCTTATCTTTTATTGTATTTCCACACATCCATCTCAGCATACGCATCTCAGCTACACTCATTTTTTGAATATGATGTCTCTTGGCAGCCCAACATTCCGTACCATATAGTAAAGCGGGCCTAATAGTCATCCTATAAAACTTTCCCTTCAACCGCAATGGCATTCTACGATCGCACAACACTCCAGTTGCACTTTTCCATTTCATCCACCCAACCTTTATCCTATGATTTACATCTCCATCGATTACTCCATACTTTTGAATGATAGATCCCAAATATTTGAAACAATCATCCATCGATATTTCTTGCTCACCAAGCTTCACTACACTCCCATCATTACTTCGTTGCTTACTAAACCGACATTCCATGTATTCTGTCTTACTCTTACTCAACTTAAAACCTCTTGCTTCCAATGTCTGTCTCCATAATTCTAACTTAGCATTAACCCCAGCTCTAGACTCATCAATCAAAACAATATCATCAGCAAACAACATACACCATGACACATTTTCTTGAATTGATCTCGTAGGCTCATCCATCACTATAGCAAATAGGAATGAGCTTAATGCAGATCCTTGATGTAACCCAACCGTTATAGGAAAGTTAGTTGTCACCCCTCCACAAGTGCGAACATTGGTTACCACTCCTTCATACATATCTTTAATTATACTAATGTACTTGAGAGAAACACCTTTCTTCATCATTGTCCACCAGAGAACGTCCCTAGGTACTCTATCGTATGCCTTCTCCAAATCACTAAAAACCATATGCAAATCTTTGTTCCTCTCTCTATTTCTCTCCATAAGTTGTCTAAGAAAATGTATAGCTTCTATAGTTGATCTTTCAGGCATAAAACCAAATTGATTCTCCGATATTATGACAACCTTCCTCAACCTAGACTCAATCACCCTCTCCCAAAGTTTCATAGTATGACTCATGAGTTTTATACCACGATAGTTTGTGCAATCTTGTATATCACCCTTATTCTTATATAGAGGCACCAAAGTACTCTTCCTCCACTTATTAGGCATCTTATTTGTCCGCCAAATCTTGTTAAAAAGATTTGTCAACCATTCTAAACCTTTCTCTCCCAAGCATTTCCAAGCCTCGATAGGTATGCCATCTGGGCCAACTTCCCTTCTTGATTTCATTTTCTTCAAAGCCTCTGCAATTTTTTCTTTTGAATCTTGCGCATGAAGTCACAATTCATCTCAAGAAAAGGAATGGAGAAGTCTCCAAGATCCTGAGCATGACTTTCATTAAATAGCTTATCAAAATAATCTTTCCTTCTCTCCTTAATCTCCTCATCTTTGACTAAAACCCTTTGCGTTTCATCTTTGATACATCTAACCATACCCAGATCCCTCGATTTTCTATCTCTCATCTTTGCAAGCCTATAAATATCCTTCTCGCCATCTTTGGTATCCAACTTGTCATAAACCTCCTTATATACCTTATCCCTCGCATTCCGAACTGCTTTTTTAGCTTCCTTCTTTGCTATCATATACTTCTTCAAATTCTCATTATCACGACTCTTACTTAGATTTCTACAACACTCTCTTTTAACCTTAATAGCTAATTTGACATCCGCGTTCCACCACGATGTATCCTTACCTAGCGGTACACCGCCTTTAGACTCACCCAATACCTCCTTAGCCACCTTTCTCATGCCACCCGCTATCTTATTTCACATTGATTCTGAATCCTCCTCGAGACACGAATCAACTTCTTTAACTACTTGCTCTACAAACATTCCTTGTTTAGCTCCTTTCAATGCCCACCATTTAATTCTAGGATCTATCCTATGTCTATCCCTTTTATGGCATTGTCTAATTCTAAGATCTAAAATTAAGACTCTATGTTGTGTAGCTACACTTTCTCCCGGTATAACCTTACAATCGATGCAACAACCCCTATCCCTCTTTCTAAGTAGGAAAAAATCTATTTGAATCTTATTAACCCCACTTTTAAATGTTACTAGGTGAGACTCCCTCTTCCTAAACCAAGTGTTTGCTAAGATCATATCATAGGACAAACCAAAATCTAAAATCCTTTTTCCACTTTCGTTTCTTTCTCCTATACCATAGCCTCCATGGATACTTTCAAATCCATCCCTACTAATGCCTACATGCCCATTAAGGTCACCGACGATGAAAAGCCTATCTCCATAAGATATCCCTTATACTACTCCATCTAAATCTTTCCAAAATTGATGCTTAATGGAATCATCTAAACCTACTTGAGGTGCATACACACAAATAATATTAATAATATCTGTACCTAATACTAATTTAATAAGTAAAATCCTATCACCCTTCCTACGGACCTCAACTACATTATCTATAAACTCACGACTCATAACAATCCCTACTCCATTCCTATTCCTATTTATTCCTGTATACCAAATCTTATATCCCCATGGTTCTATCACTTTTGCTTTCTCACCTACCCATTTGGTCTCTTGTAGACATAAAATATCAATCTTTCTCCTACACATAACATCTACTAACTCTACCAACGTACCAGTTAAAGACCCTATGTTCCAAGTGGCTAACCTAATTTTATGGTCTTGGACTAACTTCTTTACCCCCACCCGTCTAACAAAGTGAGGGAACCCTTGCCTATTTGACACCACACCCGGGCGTCGGTGTGACGCGTCGCTTCCGGGCGACGACCTAACAATCCTTGCCCATTTATCACTGCCTCCAGGCCTAAAGAGTACAACGCGTCGCTCAGTAGGGAACGCCCCAACGAAATTCTCATATTGGTTCATATTCATAGGGTATGACTAAGTTTTTATGCTGGCTGTCACAGGCCTACCGCAACCCTCCTCCTGTATCCGGGCTTGGGACCGGCAGTGTATAACTAAACAGTAACAACCCCAAACTCACTCTTGAAAATTTGTGATTTTTTTTATAAGGGAACATACATTTTCAAATCTTTGTAGAAAAGCAAACCCAAATTTATTTAAATCAAGATTGATTGAAAATAAAATTCAATCATAACAGACACAAACAACATGTCCTTACGTTTATCAAAATCAATTTTCCGACACAGTTAGAATCCCATACTTAGCTAATCCTGAGCCTCAACACTTGAAAAAGGTTTTAAAAACACGAGTGAGAACTAAAAGTTCTCTGCACGGAAACCTCACATAATCCAACTGTGAGGGAAGAAACATACATCAAAACAAACATGTGTTTAAGAAAACCTTAGTACACATCTTATAGTTAAGATAAGCTTGCAACATCAATCAAATTGATACATGTAATAAAAAAAGACATGCTACACTAACTAATGCTTACTCAAAATGCATGAACCAATGCCTATTCAATACATGAATGACTTATTATCTCATCATTAATTATTGTTTTTGGATGCATGCCTAAACTTAATGCAATTCATTTAAGTTATCATCTTGCACAACATTGAGAATATACAATTTGTATTTTATTATTTTAAATCCCACACATGTTCTTCAACCAACGTTGAAAATCATCACCCTAAGTCAGAACATTAAAAATCATCATTTAATGCCAGAACGACAAGGGTATCATCACTCTTCGACACCACTTTTCTCGGTGTACCAATAACTACATCTGAATCAGACACCATCACCTCCAGGCAAAGTGGTGAAAGTTACTGATAACCGTGGCTAGGAGCAAATAGTGCAAATCAATAGTGCACATGGCATTTAGTATCATTATGATCCCCCATAAACACCATCCAAGGCTTTCACTATTTCTGAGGGCAACTAAAGAAGAAAATTAATTACACGGTTTAGGTCTTTTATACCTTTCTTAAATTATTAAGGGTTCTTCATATAAAAATAACATGCAAATCAATATGCATTATCCAATTGGGCCTTCACCCCACTTGGTCGTAACAATGTAATATTGTGCCATACATAAAATTAAATCATCAGCGTATCATTGCATTTCAAAATTAATATCTCAATAATATGGCACAAACACATAGCCTCAAAAGGCCCTAAAGTGGCTTAACAATAGCCACTACACATTCTGTGTCATTTAAATAACATAGTCTCATATGAACAACTGACTCACACAAATAAAATTACAAACATATATTCACATCAGATCACTGGAGATAAAACAGAGAGTCATATGGCTCGCTAAACCCAAGTTCATAGCATAGCCAAAAGAACCCAAACCCTGAATCTAATTAAAATTAGATTCCAAGCACCACTGAAGTAAAACCAAATTAGAATAGTCAGTTTCATGGACCTTATAACCAAAAAACAGAAATTTTAATTACACCCCTTAAATCCAGTTTTATAATCATGCCCAACAAAAAATATTGGATTTACACACCAAATCCCAGATCTTACTTATTTAAGCAAAACTTTAAATTTATTAATTAAAGTCTCATATTTAAAGATCAGGATTGACAAAAATCTAGATTCATTTAACTTAAATCCCATATTTAAATCATTTAACAAAAATTCTGATTTACTTAATTAAATTCTAGATTTAAGCCCACTTTTAAATTTTTGATGTAAAGCCTGTTCAATCTAATTCTAAAATTCGAAATTTAGTTTTAAGGCTAACCAAGAAATCAGCTTACAAATAGTGAAGAATCGGATTTGACAAAAAAAACTTTGATTTTTAATTCAATCCAAAACCAGATTTAACACTCATAAAAACTCAGATTTTTATTAACTCTAACTCCAGATTTAACAAGTCAAGGGAAAAAAAAACTAAGATTTTATTTATCAACTTAGTATCAGATTTAATCGATTGAATAAAAACTCAGGTTTCTATTAAATTCAAAGCAGGTTTAAGTAATAAAATGAAACTCAGATTTTTCTTAAATCTAACTCCAGATTTAGTAACTAATTAAAAACTCGAATTTTATTTAAATCTAAAACTAGTTTTGAATAATCGATTAAAACTCAGATTTTTATTTATTAACAACAATAAATAAAAAAATCTGAAATGCAAGGGCTAAGAAAGTCCCTTTTAGATTTTTATTTATTAACAACAATAAATAAAAAAAAATCTGAAATGCAAGGGCTAAGAAAGTCCCTTTTCTCTCTCTTTTATTTCTCAGTTCAAACCCATTCTTATGTTCAGCCCAAGAGTCTAACTTAAATCCATAAAAATCAGTTTTTGGTTCAGTCCAAGAATCTAGATTGATCCAAAAAAAAATTGATTCATGTTCAGTGAAAAAAATCTAACTGAACCCACGAAACTCAATTTTTGGTTCAGTCCAAGAATAATCTGACTGAACCCACCAAGAAAATCGACCCTTGGTTCAGTAGAAAAAAAAACTGTCTGAACCCTCCAACGATCGATTCTTGATTCAGTCTAAAAAAATCTGATTGAACCCTCCAAGGATCGATTCTTGGTTCAATCTAAAAAAAAATTGACTGAACCAACAAAATCGATTCTTGGGTTTAGCCTCCATGAAAATCGATGTATAAATAAAGCAATTTGTACATGCTCTTAAGCATAATGATCCATTACATGATCACAGTATCGACCCATGCTAAATCAAATCTATACTAAATATTAATTTAAACATGATCCTATTAATATCATATTATATTAACCCATAGAAATATTATGTACATGCTATCATCAAAATCAGAAAAATGCATATCAATATATATATATATATATATATATATATATATATATATATTAACTCACCAAAAAGATTTTGTTCATGCTATATAAAATAAAATAGAATAGAAAACACATACATCAAACCTATATCTATTTTTCTTAACCACATGCCAGATTTGATTCATGCTCTTACTAGCCTATCGAGTCATAGAGGAACCCGTACCTTGTTCAGGTTGACGCTGCTCGGATCCGATGGCCTGCACCACCAAGCCGAATCTCTCTCAACGTCGGACTCCCTTTGAAAAAGGAGAAAGAGGAGGTTTTCCTCTTCTTCTCTCACTTTTCTTACCCCTCTCTAACTCTCTCTTTCCCTTGCTCCCTCTCTCTCTCTCTCTCTCCCTCTCTCTCTCTCTCTCTCTCTGACCCCCTCCTCTGGGGTTTCCCCGTTCTTCTCCTCCTCCTCTTTCCTTTCCCCGTCCGCGGCCTCGCCGGAGCCGCATCGTCGCCAACCCCCTTGTTGGCCGAAGGGCACCACCATTCCGGTCTGTCGCCGACTCTTCCCTCCGACGCCGTCTTCCCCTTCTTCCTCTGTTCTTTCTTCGCCTTTTTTTCTCCTTCCCCCTGCGTCTCTTCTCTGCTCGAGCGCCGACCGGAGGGCAGCCATTACCTTAACCCTCTTCAGCCGCTGTCAGAGACCAGCGAGGCCGTCCTCCCCCGTTCGCCGCCTGTCTCCACCGCCCTCACCACTGGGGTTTTGTGCATCGCTCCCGCTCGTCGCTCCTCACTCAGAACTCTCTCTTTGTTGGGTGTTCCAGCCACTGCCGGAGCCTTACCTTCCGCCGGCCGTGAAGCCAGGAGAGCGTTCAGCCTCGACTGCACCACCAACCCCACCGTCTCGTCGCTGCAACCCTCTGTGCCCAAAGAGCTCTGGTGGATCCTGTTCCTGTTCGAGAGAAAAAGTTTCTCGCCTACCGCCTTCAGATCCTTCCGTGCCTTCATCACGAAGGCATCCTTGTCGAAGCAGCAGAGTAACTCTCTCTCTCTCTTTGCTGATGATGAGAGGCAAGTTGCGGGGGTCGGATCGATTTTGGAGTCTCTCGTGTAGTCGGTCAATTTCGCACAACAAAAAAGCTCTCTTGGAGTTAGCGAAGGGTATTAATGCTTGGGCCTTCGCGGTGTCGCTCCAGAAGTGGGGAGTTTCGGTTAGGGTCCCATTTAGGCTATCTCAGGGATTCTTCGCATCATTATCTGGGTTCTTGGTCCGCGGTTTGTGTCGACGAGCGCTTGATATAAGGGATGTTCGGTGGTTTGTCAAGTCTCTTCACAGGGAAGCTTTGGAAGAAAATGAGATTCAAGGGTCGCTCAATGCTCCTTTCTTTCGGCCCTACTCTAACAAGGATGTACTAGAGGGGTGGAATCTGGTTTGGCCGACGTGGCAACCTTCTTTCTGCAGCCTTAGGCGACGGGCAGATACGTGTCGGGCGAAGCCGGGAGACTGGTGGTGTACTGTCTGTTTCAATCGCAACTTCCGTTCAAGAGTTTTCTGTCACAGGTGTAGCTCGGATCGTTCAAAAATTCGTCATATTATTTGCCTCTCTGGCAAGTCTCGTATGCCGGAACATTCATCACACGCCAGGCACCGGGTCCATGACCCTCGTCGACCTGTTGTATCTTTCAGTGATGTGGCGCAGGTGTGTACCATGGAGGCAGGTACCTCTTCATTTTCGGCTATGAAGATAGGTTCGCTTTGGGTACCGTTGAAGGCATCCAGTGCCGTCTGTCCATCCCATGATGTCGGTCGTTCGTCAGAGTTATACCGCTCGTATCCTAAAGCGTCCATCGAGAAGCGTCCTTCCAAGCCGATAATCTGTCTCATCCGCTCTGATGAATTAATGAGTAAAACTGCTTTCGAGATGGAGTGTGGGTCCACTTGCGTTGAGATTTCTTCGGGCTCTATATGTTCATCCGGTTTGCCTCTTCAACTATTGGGCCGCCAGCACGATCTTGCTTCTAGGAGTTATGCTGCATCTGTCGCCCATGATGGTTCCTGGGCCCGTTCATTTTTCGATCATCATGGGAGCTTGTGTTCAGACGATTCTACAATTCGTATTATGACGATATTCATACTATGCAAAGGCGTCCTGGTGTGCATGGGGTCTGCCCCAATGTGTGTTTTGGGTTTTACCTGCGTGGTCTCGTTGTCACCTTGCATGCTGCGCCCAACTCACTTTTTGAGTTCGGCGGACTGCTTGCCCGATCAAGACAGGGGTTGTCCCATGGAGGGTATCAGAGCATCGGTTCAGGGGAACTCGGGGGCCTCCTGCTTGCAACCAGTGCATCCACAACCTTGCCCAGATTCGTCAAGTTCGGGGGGTGAGTCACAGGGGGTCGATAACTTGTTTGACATATGGGGTATGTCATTCGTCGAGGCTGTGCAGGCACTAGGAGTGCAGATTTCAATCGGGCAGCTTTCTTCGATTCAACAACAGATTGTTCCTCGAGCACGATCGGCGGTCAGGGTCACAAATAGTCTTCGTAGAGCTAAATCATTGGCCCGTTCGCAAGCCCAGATTCAGGCAGATGGCTCCAGCTCAGTTCGACGCTCAGCCAGGCAAAGGCGTACTAGGGTGTTGTCTGATTATTTATCATGAAGATGTGTATTTGGAATATTAGAGGCATGAATTGCCCCCCTAAGCGGTTGTTTTTAGCTAATTGGATTAGGTATGAAAGTCCGGATGTCGTTGTAATTTGTGAAACTAAAATGGAGGATATTCCATTAACAGTGGTATCTTTCTTATGGAGAGGTGTGGCATATGCTTTTAAGTCGTCCGTTGGGTTTGCTGGGGGAATCCTGGTTCTTTGGAAAGCTTCTCTTAAGGTGGCGATAGTAGATATTGGTCTTTATTCAATCTCCCTTTCTGCAAACTTGTTGCCGTCGCTGCAAGATGTTGTTCTCACCTTTGTGTATGGTCCTGTCATGTCTACTTCGCGACCAATGTTTTGGGCTGATTTGGATCGAGTTCTGGTTACATTTGGAGCTCTTCAGTGTTTAGGAGGGGATTTCAATTGCCTGTTGTCCACGCAAGATTCTAGTTTACCGGTTCTTCTCAACCCCTCCATTAGGGGGTTTCTGGAGTTTGTTCAGCGTAACCAACTTTACTCAGTACCTTATGTGGGGGAGCAATTCTCGTGGTCAAATATGAGGTCTCGCCCTTACTTGCGGATACTTGATCGCATTTTTCTCTCCCCAGAACTATTTCACGCAGTTCCGGATGTCACTGCTTGTCTGCTGCCACGGACCATGTCCGATCATGGACGACGCAGGCTTCAAAGCGTGTCATAGGTTCTTCTTTGAAGAATGGTGGCTTCGGGTGCCAGACTTTCAACAGTTGGTAGGTCAATCGTGGACTCAACCTGCTACGGGATCTTGGGTGGCCATCCGCATCCATGCTAAGCTTCTTCGTCTTCGAAAACGTATTAAGGAATGACTAAGTTTTAATAACCTGAACAAGTTTAGGTTCATCGGCCAGTGGGAAGCCGAGCTCTCCGATTTGGCTCAACGTCAGGTCGATCTTGTTGGTGTACCGGAGGGTCAAGTGCTTCAGTTGCAGGAGCGTATCGTCGTACTCTCTGCTCTCGTTGCAGAATGGAGAGCACGAGATGAGCTTAGATGGAAGTTGAGGGCTAGAGTTGCATGGTTGGCTAATGGCGATGATAATACACGATTTTTTCATATGAACGCATCAAATAAATACAGTAAGAACTGGATACTCTCGATCGAGATCGATGGATGTCAGTTTGGTCCGCAAAATTGCCTGCCAGCTATTACTAATTATTTCTCCAGGTTGTATTCGGCCGACTTAGGCGTCGGGGGTGTCATCGGCGATATTGGCTATAAGCGATTGGCGACAAACCAATCTGTTTCTTTACAGGTTAGATTCACTGAAGTGGAGATTTTGAATGCTATTAACGAACTATCGGGATGGAAGGCACCAGGCCTTGATGGTTTTCACATCGACTTCTTTAAAGCATTTTGGTCAAGTGTTAAAACTGACCTGCTCCACTTGTTCGATGAATTCTATCGTAATGCGAGGTTGCCTAAACCATATCATGTGGCAGTCATCTCTTTGATTCTAAGAGGCAAGGGGCGTCAGACATATCCAACTTCAGGCCGATTTTGGTGATGGGTGCTCTGTATCGCATTATATCTAAGGTGTTGGCTAATCGATTGCGCGCTGTCATTGATCAACTTGTTTCTCCGAACCAGGGTGCTTTTATTCCAGGTCGAAGTTTGCAAGGATCTTTTATTTGTGCAACTGAGCTTCTTCACTCTTTACAGTCGACTGGATCACCGCACTTCATGCTAAAATTGGATTTTCACAAGGCTTATGACAGTCTGGCATGGGATTTTCTGATTGAATCTCTAACAAATATGGGGTTTGGCAGCCGGTTTATAGCATGGGTTAAGGAGTTGGTCACAAAATCCGTATCATCAGTTTGCATCAATGGAATGAGAGGGGAAGAATTCAAGTTGGCTAGAGGTGTACGACAGGGTTGTCTTCTAGCACCTATCCTTTTTAATATCGCGGTAGATGGTTTACCTATTCTGATGAAAAGGGCAGAAGAAACAGGCTTCTTGGAATCCTTGGGCATTCCTGGTTTTGTTGGTCACACAATTCAATATGCAGACGATACTTTAATATTTGGACATGCGAATGTTAATCAAATGTCCAGGTTGTGCTTCATTATTAAAGTCTTCGCTGCAATTTCAGGCCTTCGCCTGAACGAGAGTAAGTGCGCTCTGGTCTTACTCAATGCTGACCCTCTTCTCCAATCGACTGCTGCAAGAATCTTCAACTGCCCAATATCCGACCTTCCTGTCAATTTCTTGGGTCTATCGTTGCACTCTCGGCAGCCAGCAGGAACTTCTACTTGGATGTCTACCATAGAGTGGGTGCAAGGGAGATTGCAGGCTTGGAAGGCTCGATATTTATCTTTTGCGGGACGAGTGACGCTCATTCGCCATGTTTTAGCCAGATTACCAGAGTTTCGAATGAGCATGTCTATTATACAGACGATAGTAGAGCAGACAATTAACCGTTTGCTTTCGCACTTCCTTTGGTCTGGGAATGTGTCGCACAAAAAATACCCGCTTGTTTCTTGGCAACAGATCATTCTCCCGAGGCAACGAGGCGGCTTGGAGATTCCAGCTCTGAGAAAGAGGAGCATCATTTTAGTCTTGAAGTGGGCTTGGGAAGCTTCCACATCTCAATCTTCTTGGGCTACGTTTGTTAGGCAAAAATATGGTAGTCTACATGAATCCCTTCTTTCCACACCCAGTTCAGTGTGTCACTCGTCCCTCTGGCTGGAGTGGCGGAAGACACTTTGATCCTTCAGTGGAAGAGATCTTAGGCCAATCCATGGCCTGCCGTGGCTTCACTGGGTCATGGCGAGTGGAGATAGGTTCTCCATTAAGCAAGTTTACCATTCCTTGTTGCCGTCCGGGATGGACTGGTTTCCCAGTGATTGTATGTGGGGTAAGGGGCCAGCTCCAAGGGCAAAAGCTTTGGCGTGGCTTGTGGCTCTGGATCATGTTCAAACCCAAATTAATGTCAGGAAACGGGGGATTCAATTTCCAAGCATGTGCGTTCTTTGCGAGAAGGCTGTAGAGGACACGACTCACCTATTTTGGCTCTGCCCGGTCGTTCTAGACTTATTTTTCCAAACTTGGGGTGCGCCACCTGTTCAAACTCGTCCGTGCTCCGTTATTCGGGACCTCTTGCTTGGTCCCAGGATTGTACGACATAAAAAAAAATGGAGATTATTGTGGCGGGTTTGGTTGCTTTCAGCATGGTGGGTCATATGGACCAAAAGAAACAACATCTTTTTCAAAGGCATCAAATTCGATTTCGGAAGGCTTCGGCAATGGGTCATGTCTGATGTGTATCTGGCTCTTAAGTTACATAGTAGGGGGGAGGGGCTGATCGGCTTGTACTCTGATCTATGCACAATCACCATCTAGATTGTGGTTGTTTTGCTCTTATGTTTCTCTTTTGTCTCTCCCATCCAATATTCTGTTGGATGTATTTTGGTAATGTTGAATGGTGAATGTTCTCTCTCTCTTTCCCTTGCTCCCTCTCTCAAAAATCATGATTTTTGAGAGGGGGATTTCACGTTCTATTTATAAAAGGGGGAAATCCCTCCAAGGTCGCGACTCCTAGGTGGTGCCCCTCTTGGGAAGTCCTTAGGAAAAGAGACTCCAAAAAAAAATCATCCCACCTAAACAAAAATTCTAAATTAATTTTTTTCTTATTTAATTAGTAACCGTCTTAATTAAATTTAGTTAAGATTTTAAACTAAGCCAATGCCTTAATTAAAATTAATTTCTTTAATTTAAAACCTTTTTGCTATAAGTGAACCATGGATTCCATCCGGGGGTCCATGATACACTTAGGGTCCAACCCATATTCTAACCCCCTTAACCCATTTAATATAACATTAATTTATTATTTACCTAAAGAATTTACATAAATGCTATTAATTTAAGTTAAATTAATTGCTAAACTTTATAAAATTCTGAAGTATTATAAAAAGAGTAGGATATTTATGATTTTGGTAGTTTCACTTTCACAAAAAAATTGCAAAGAAATTTATGCGAGTTTGTGAGGTATAAGTTTTCGCATAAAAAAAACTGCAATTCGAGATTTAAGTGGGAGTTGTAACTAGCCGATGGGTGGTATAATTTTATCACAATAAGGCATAAATTCGTAGTTATGAAGGGTAAAAGGGTCCTAACGATATCAGATATTTGCGATTTTGGACATTAAGAGAAATATTAAAAATTATAAGGTTTTTAAAGAATCAGGTCAAATTATCCGTACAGTATGGTCATTTTTTGATTTGCTAAAATCCGCTTGATGACCAAAACTGCAAATGATCAACTTTGTTAGGACCTTTTTACCCTTCTTATATGCAAAAATTATGTAGCTTATGCGATATATCGCTCTTCTATATCTCAAACTCTCACTTAAAAGGAGTTTCACACCTTTTTTTAGAGGACCTTATGAAGCACACAAAAAATTATGTTATTTATACGATCTTCTCTAGTAATCGTAAAAATCACAAATACCTTACTAAACTCACATCTTTTACTCCAAAGTTCCAGAAAATTGTGCGAACCATATTTCTTCGTTCCTTAACCGTCACCTAAATGTATGTTCACACATATTTTTTTTCGGTCTTCACAAAGTAGACAAAAACATGCTTTGCAAACCTCTTTATGATAGTAACATCACAAATACCTTAGAAAAATCTCATATATCTGGTAGCAAAGTCTTCAGTAAATTTGTAAATATTTTGTACACTATTTGCGAAGTTTCAACATGTTTCAGTTATAAGAAGTTCACAAATACATTTGTGCAAACTTCATTCTATATACGTGAATTTTATAAATATTTGTGAAATTCATGTGATATATCGCTCCACTCGTTGAGAATCACAAACTCTCACTTAAAAAAAGTTCCACACATTTTTTTGGACTTAATAAAGCACACAAAAAATTATGTTATTTATGCGATCTTTTCTGTTAATAATAAAATTGCAAATATCTTAGTAAAATCATATATTTTATACCAAAGTCGTGGGAAATCGTGTGAATCCCATTTCTCCTTTCTTTAACCCTCACTTAAATATATGTTCGCACATATTTTTTTGCGGTCTTTACAAAGCGTACAAAAACATTTTTTGTGAACCTTGTTACGATGCCAAAGTTGCCAAAAACCATGTGAACCAACATAGAATAAATGCGACTCTTTGAGGGTATATGAAGCAATTGTCTGCACCCCAAGACTATTTTCACATATTCTAGGGCTTCTTTGTGATCCCCTTCTTGATCTTTTGTGAAAAAATCCATCAACTTTTTTGGTGATTCATATGTGACACTTCATGGTTGAGTTTTCTAGATTCATTGACATCGAGTTTTTCGGTAAGCATATTCTTAACGATGAGTTTTTTTGATAAGTATTTTTGATGAGTTTTCCAGTAACTCTTTTCCTTAAGTTATTTCATATTCTCTCTTGTACCTCTTTTTATGAGTTTTTCAGTAAACTATTGCAGTAATAGAGACAATGCAAATTTTTTTTTCTTATCTGATTGTTTCATTATTTTTAATCATATTTTTTAGTTTATCTTTTATGAACTACATTCAAATATTGTTTGATGGCTATGAGCACTTTCATCTTCTAAATCCTAAAGGCTTGGGGCTTATATTTTTAGTTTAATTCACTATTAATTTCTTTAAGTTGTTTTGTATGAAGTGGTATTGTTACTGGTGTATTAATAATAGCTATGACTAATAATTTATTCTCATTGATGAATAAAGTTGGTGCTTCTTAGTGTTGTTTATACTTTAATGTTGAGTTTGTAGAGTTTAGGAGAATATGGTGACTGAGAAGTCTGTGTCTAAGGGGACCACACCCACATCATTTGTTAGTGTCATACTACATACCGGGTCATCCTATCTATTATAATGTACGTAATAAGCTTGACACATGGATAGAGAAGGAGCCTACTCTGTGGACAAAATACTAGTTTTTTGATATTTACCACAAAAAATACATACTTAATTATGAGCTACCCTAAAGGAGCAACCCAAAACACCTAAAATGTTGGTTAAATTGCACTTAACAACTCTTGTATAGCGTAAAACTAAAGCAGAATGTGCAAAAAAAAAAAGTTTGTGAACACAATCATGTCTCCCATTTTGGAAGCATCGAAAGAGGGGGATGTAGAGAGAGACTCAGCGAACAAGAAGTTTGACCCATGCGCTCACTCGAAAGTTATCGCTAACATCAATGATCAGATAGATAATGCTAGAGATGCAGCCACAAAGAACATAGATGATAGAGGGGCAGAGGAGGCACCTCAACAAGGAGAATGGGAAGATGCACATTAGCAAGGGGAGGAGGTGTGACACCCAAATTTATTTTCTTTTTTGAACACTTATTTTAAAATTTCCTTTTTCAAAAGCAAGCTTAGCGGAAGACTTTTTCCTTTAAAACCCTATTTTGAAACACAGGTTCCAAACCAGGACATTAATTATTTAGATACTTTGCACATCTTTGCAAAATCATCATTTTCTTTAACATTCTAAAATTGCTTCTGCTTATACATTTAACAACAAAATAGAAAAAGCTAAATAATATATCATAGTTTAAGTTTGCTTAATTGGAGAGTTTACAAAGTGATAAATTTTTCTTGGCAAATTTATGTTATATATTAATGTATAAATATATACAATATTTACATGTATTCACGTATGTGAAGAGAGAAAGTTTCCAACCCCAAATTTCTTATGCACACATAAATAATAATTTTTTTCTCATATTTTTAAACCCGAATTTCTCAAGTCACATAAACAAGCAAAAATTTTCATAAGGAAAAGTTCTTATATGAAAACTTTTCATAGGTTTTTTTTCAATAAGGTTTTTTCTCGCTCCTAAACATGCTCTTAGCAAAATAGAGGTTGGTAATCTTAACAAGGTACAGAAGAGATTGAAACATAGAAATGAAGGCCAAGGCTAACTCATTAAACATAAACATAGGCATATCTGGTAGTTTAAAAGGCATGTTTGATTAGCCTAGGATGATAAGCAATTGCCTAAGTACTCAAGGCTATCAAATAGGTACAAAACAAATTGGAAAATCTACAAAATTCTTTCTTACTACAAGATTCTCATATGGTGCAACCAAAACTATTTGATTAAACATACATTTATGGAAGTTTAAAACACATCCACAATCATCAATAGCTGAAACACATTCAAATTGCTCGCTAGTCTACAACTAATAAACAAAGATTGAAGAACACATCATGGTTGACATTAAATTGCATTACAACCATCATCTACATATGTCATTAATCTTGCTAGTTTAAATTTCATGATTATCCCAATTTTTAATAGAATATCACAAGAATAACATAGGGATCAACAAGCTACTCGAGCCCCCAATATATTGAAATCATTGCTATTTTTGCTGATTTTTTGTGTTCTCAAAATTCATTAAATAGAACAACAATTTTTAATGATTACACTAAATGAATTATTGTTTTTCAACGATTTTCAGTGATTCTTGTTTTAATGAACAACTTGAGCTTTCAATACATGGAATTGTTGTTATGTCTACTAAATTGTTGTTATGTCTACTGATTTTCTATTAAATACAAAATTCATCAATAGAAAGGCAATTTTTAGTGATTGCGCTAAATAAAACAGTGTTTTTCAGTTATTCCTTACAATGACAAATTACTCAAGCCTCCAATACAATGTCATTGTTGTTATCTTTACCAATTTTCCAATGATTTCAAAATTCATTAAACAGAACAATGATTTTTAGTGTTACGCTAAATAAAGGTTTCACAAGCCTACAAAATGTAAATAAAATAAAAAAAATGATGTATTTTTTTGAGAAATTTCAACAAATAACTATAACATAGTTAATACCACTTGAACCCTTTGCAACACCTAAAACCTATGTAAAAATGCAAGCATGAAAAAAAGAGCACAAAACATGAAGAACAACAAAAAGAAGAGAAGAAAAACAAGAAAAGAAGAAAGGGAAAAACTAATTGATGCTTGTTAGGCTGGAAATTAGGAGGGTCTGCCATCGGGCTCATGGGAGTGGTTGTTGGGGTACTCATCCAAGTGTTCAGCAAGATAAGAGCATGATGACCTTTTGAAAGAAGGGGAGGAGAATCCAACAAACAAAGGAGAGAAACAGGAAAAGTAGGTGAGAGTCGGCCATGTTGGCGTAGGGGAAGTATGGTAGTGGAATAAAGCCACGGTTTAGAGAGGGAGAGAAGGGAACACTGTGTAATAAAATTTTGCTAAGGCGTAAGAGGAGAAACCTATAGAAACATATTTTTATTGTAGGGACCTAATTGAAAATATCAAGAACACACAAGAGGCACCCTACAAACTCACTCAATTTTTTATTTCATCCCAATGTGATGTCAAGTACAAAATACAAATAGGTATAGGCTTGCAATAAGCCTAATGTTTAAATGATTTAAGTGTGGAGGGGGAGATATCAAGGCTTTTTCACCCATCTCAAGACGTCTTTTCATTTTTCCTAAACATTGTAGCCTAGGTATCATACATGAACCCATTCATCTTCCAAGGTTGCGGACTTACTAGGGAGTAAATACAAGTTAATTCTTAATAGAATTAATTACAAATTAATTTCTTCTAATAGGCCATGTGTGTGTGTGTGTGAGAGAGAGTAGTAGTAGGAGTGTTTCAACAAAAGAGGGGAGCAATAACGTAGTGAAGGAGGGTTGCACAGCCACGGTAATTGCAAGGTAGGGCAGTCCACCTCGGGGCTAAGAAGAAAAAACAAACAAAAAGAGAAAGAGACACCATCCCACACGTTCTTATGAAGGTCAAAGAGATCAGAGGTGGTTCATTGAGGAAACCATCCTTCTCCTTGAGGTCATCTCACCATAAGAGGTTGAGGAGGCACTACAAGAAATCTACCAGCAAAAGTCTGTATAATGCCAATATAAGTATGTATAGCACCAGTAAAGACCTTTATGGGTACTAACATAGTGCCAATAGTTTTGCCAGTAAAAGTGATGTTGGTAATGCATTTGCTGACGCTAAAACAGTGCCAGAAAAAAATACCTTTTTGGCGCTAAAAAAAATCTAAAAATGTCTTTTCTAGTGCTATTTTAATGCCAATGATAGTTTTTTTTGCTAATTTAATTTTTTTCTCGTGTAACTTGCTCATACATTCATTAAAAAATGAATCTACTCATACATTCATTAAAAAATGAACCTAATTATATATACATTAATTAATGCATTCATTCATTTAAAAATGAACCAGTTCATACATTCATTCATTTTATTCATTCAAAATAAACCTGCTCATTCATTTTAAAATGAACCTGCTCATACATAGATTCATTTTTTTGCATTCAATATGATCCAACTAATTCATTCATTCACCACCAAATAAATATTTTTATATATACATTCATTAAAAAATGAACCTGCTTATATATATACATTCATTCATTTATTAAAAAATAAACTTTCTCATACATACATTCAATCATTTATTCAAAAATGAATATACACATGTGCATTCATTCATTTAAAAATGAACTAGTTCATACATTCATTCATTTTATTTATTCAAAATAAACATGCTCATTTATCTCATTTATTCATAAACGAACATGCTCATACATACATTCATTTTTTTGCATTCAATATGATCTAACTCTTATAATCATTCATTCATCATAAAATGAACATGTTTATACATACATTCATTCAAAAATAAATTTGCTCATATATACATTCATTCATTTACTAAAAAATAAATTTGCTCATATATACATTCAATTATTCATTAAAAAATAAATATACTCATATGCATATTCATTCATTTATTTTAAAAATTAATCAGTTGATTCATTCATTTCATTCATTCGAAATGAACATGCTCATTCATTCATAAATGAACATACTCATACATACATTCATTTTTTGTATTCAATATGATCAACTCTTACAATCATTCATTCATCACCAAATGAATATGCTTATATATATATATATATTTATTAAAAATAAACATGCTCATACATACATTCAATCATTCATTAAAAAATAAATATACTCATGCATACATTCATTCTTTTAAAAATGAATCAGTTCATACATTCAATCATTCATTAAAAAATTAATATACTCATGCATACATTCATTCATTTAAAAATGAATCAGTTCATACATTCAATCATTTTATTTATTTGAAATGAACTTGCTCATTCATTTTATTCATTCATAAATAAACCTGATCATACCTACATTCATTTTTTGCATTTAATATGAACCAACTCTTATAATTGTTTATTCATTCATTTATCATCAGATGAATATGCTTATACATACATTTATTTAAAAATGAATCTACTCATACATACATTCATTCAGTTAACTTAAAGTAGTTTATACATTCATTCTAAATAGTACTTCTCATTAATTTCATTCATTCAATAATAAACCTCCATATCTCCAACCTCCGTAACTTCAACATTCACATCTAAAGCTCTATAAGAAACACAACATTTAAAGCATATATACACACATAACTATATATATTTCTTCCTTTAACCCTCTATAATTCTAACTTTCATAACTTCAACATTCATATATGAATCTCCAAACTCCAATATTCACATTTGAAGCCCTACAAAAATACAACATTTAAAGCATACATACACATAAGTATATATATTTCTTGCTTCAACCCTTCATAACTCCAATATTCATATTTGAATTTAAAAACTTAGAATATTAGAAAAAATTCATAAATTAACATGTTAGATAACGTCAGCTAACAAAAAAGAAGAAAAAAGTTTTGTGTCATCGATGTATAAACAATTTTATAGTTCATGAAATAAGAAAATGATGGCATCTCATAACCTGAAGTTTTATAGTTTAAAATAATGCATCAATTGTAACCACTGATAAAAAGAGATGTAAGGTAGATGTGCTATCAAGCGTTCATCGAGAATATAATATTGCTTGAAGATCTTCCTAAGCTCACACTTAAAGTTTCTCCAGGATTTTGCATATTCTTTCAACACCCATACTTTCGTCATCTCAAGATTGTCAAGCTTTTCCTATAATAACAATATGTATCTTACCTATAGTTGAATGAATAAATACTAAATTTTTTAAAAAAATATACTATATACATATATAAGGAATATACATACCGGCACTAAAGTCCAAACATCCTCCCTATAAGAATCCGATAATGCATGCCAAAAAAAATGTAAAGGTGTGTGATCAGGATCTCATGTAATTTTTCCTACGAAGTAATTTAGATATTGTGCCTCTTGCCCTATGAGTTGGCCATATGTATTAATGCCAATCTTATTCTTCTGTCTCTGCATCAATGCTTCTGGTGATACATGTCTAGAAAGCATTTGTTGAAAATTTAACAATAAGTTAACAATATTTATGATAAAATAAGCATGCATTCAATAATATTACAAAAATATGGATTAAAATGCAAAACTTCTAAAATCAAAGTCATACATGAGAAAATAAATTAGATTTAGTATGCATTCACTAAAGAAATTACAAAAATATGAATTAACATGCAAAGTCCTAAAATTTAAATCATACTTAAAAAAAATGATTTAGGATGCATTCAATCAATATTAGCAAAAATATGGATATCACGAGAAAGCACAAACATATCACCAAATAAATAAAAACCTACCACTAACATGTAGAATTCTTCTATGGGTGTGTCAATTGAGCTTTCAATGTTTATTTTAGGAATATATGTCTTAATCCAAATTATATCAATAGCATATGGTTTACTAGCCCAATATGGTTATGGCTCATCACCATTCACGTCATGCAATTCACCTACCTGTTTGTTGTACATATCAAATAAATCTTCTGATTTTGTTCTAATGCCAACCTGTCAATTTGTAGCAGTAGGATCTTACACATAAAAGATTTATTCTACTTGAGATGCAAACACATAGGGTTTGTCTTCTATGCAATTCAAGTTCATGTTGACAAGTGTAAAACCAAATTCATCTTTCTTTATCCTCTTTCCACAAGGACTGAGGACATCATATCATTCATACTTGAATATAACAAATTACATATCTTCACGATATCCAACTTCATTGATGTCAGCAATATATCCATAATAGATGACATCACCAACTGTCGGGTTTCTATCTCTTGCACTTGAATAACTTAAAGTTTGGATACTGACAATGATACTACTATTTTCAAAATTTATTCTTTCTTTATATTGTTTTGTATGAATTTGAAAAACATTTATGACAAAACCTGTGTATCTCCTTGCAACTTTTGAGGATACTGAGAAAGACTTATTATCTCATTCTAAAGTTCATCATTGGTACCTCCATCACGTAGTTGATGAATCTATTAAATTAAAAATGTGATTAAACATATTAAAAATATGCACAAGATGACTAGGGAGTAGTTTCTTAAATGGACCCAAAACCAATTTGCAAATTTGGCATTATGAATGAGCTCAAGTTCACGCTAATCCTTGAGTGCTGAATTTGAAGCGATATTAAATGTTGCCTACAAGTCCAAAATTTGGCATAAACATTAGAAACTTATTTATAGAAATTATAAATAACAATTGAATATAAAAAAATCATAATCTTACTGAAGATACGACAATACAAATTCATGATTAAATAGAATTTATGTATGGACTTGGTTCAATGTTGAAAGCAAGAGATTAAACAATTCACTTGCGCCTAATGTACGACCCATTCACAATATTGAATTACTGTCAGCTACAACATCAATATCTTCTTCATAATTTCTTTCTGGCATATTGAACCTTGTTTTCACACCATGTAAATACCTGGAGCAAAATGTTAAACTTTCTTCAGCAAGGTATCTCTTAGTAGAGCCTTTAGCCTAACTTCTGTTGCATATATACGCTTTCTACTTACATAAGTACCTAGAATATATACACATCAAGTACCTAAAAAATCTTCACTAGATGACACAATATCAAAACAACACGCTCTTCCAATTTTTGCAGCTCATCCTCGTTCATAACCTTTGAACACAAGTCTTTGAAAAATGTGCATAACTCAATAAGCATTGCACTGACCTTCTTGGGTAACATCCTTAGCACCAAAGGAAGAAATTAATGTAATAACACATGGCAGCCATGACTCTTCAGACAAAAAATATTATGCTCTTTCGTGCATACACATCGTGACATGTTTGTTGAATAGCCATTTGAAACTTGTATATTCTTCAATACTTTACAAAATGTAGTTTTCTCCTTCTTGATCATAGAAAAGCATGCAACAAGTAATGAACACTCTAGTAGAGTTAGCACGCCTTCGTAGATGAAGTGCATGTCTTATATTCATTGCCTACAAATTGAGCCAAGCATTGAGATTATCCTTTGACTTCTTATCAATGTTCAATAATGTTCTAATGATGTTATCACATACATTCTTCTCGATGTGCATGACATTTAAGTTATAATGAAGAAACTCAAAAAATCTGTTTTTCTTCTTTTAATTTCATTAAAGATTAAGTTTACCAATGATTGAATTATGTGCATCAGTCAGTTCTTGCATCACGTTTGTAATTGAAAGAGGAACTAGAGTTGTATTCATTTCAATTGTACTATTGAATGCTTGTTTTCTCACCAATATCTATGATCCATGGGCAAGGGCCTGTGATGATCCAGATAACACATTTTATTGTTTTTTAGCTGAATAAAACACATGTACTTATGGCATAATGCACATGCTAATTTTCTTTTTATACTCCATCCTGATAGATCTATGTATGCAGGGAAATTGTTGATAGCTCACATCAAAGATGCATGCAACTGAAAGTACTCACTATTTAATGCATCATAAGTGCAAATACCATCGGCCCACATTGTCTTCAACTCCTCAATAAGAGGTTGTAAAAACACATCAATGTATTTCCTAGGAGATTGTGGTCTAGAAATAAACATTGAGATCATCATGTAGACTACTTCATATACATCCATAGAGGCAAATTGTATGCAATAACAATGATTGGCCATATGTTGTAAGTGATACTCAAAGTTTCATAGGAATTGAGATCATCACTTGTCAATCCCAGTCTAACATTACGACTGTCAGCTACAAATGATAGATACAAAAGATCAAAAGATTTACATATATGAGTCAACATGATGCCTTAAAGTGCCATTTTTTATGCACCCTTTATCATGTCATTTCATTTTAGAAGCATTCTTTGTTGACATAAACAACCTCTACAACTTTAGAATCAAAGGAAAGTATTATAAAGTCTTCGCATGAACATTGGTAACTTCTTTGCGATATGTCGCATCACCTTCACTGTAACGGCTCGACAGATTTCAACCTAAAAATACCAGGAATCTTTTTTTTTGTTATCATATTGTTTATTTCCTTTTTCTTTTCTAATATATAATAATGCAATGGTCTCACCAGCGGACATGTTTCATCCATACTAAGTACTAAACAACTCGCTTAAGCGCGAGCGTGTCTTAGCCTCCTAGTACCAGATCTAATACAAAACCACCATTAACAAATCAGATTAAACCATTATATAATAAAATCAATTGATCATAAATAAAAGTACAATAAAGTAAAGTAAGCAAGTATTTTATGTTTCACTTGATTACCAAATGCCTATCAGGTATACATAGGACCAACATGAAACATACTAGACTACTCGGGTATTTATTATGCTATGTATTTTAATTTTCTGAGTAACTACTAAGTAGTCTCCCCCAAGAGCGGACTCAGGCCATGAGAGGTATCAGCGTGTTCAGAGAGAATCTACCTGGCGGCATGACTTTGTGCCATAATGATGATTATGATCACTCACTTCTGCAGAAGTACCAGGGACATGCCCACCTAGGATATAAGAAGCAGTTCTGGTCCCCCTAAATTCTCTGAGCTGGGAGACTATCGAGGCATTGCCCCTCACAACATAATTAGAACGAATAGGGCCTAGAGAATTAATACCGCCTACCTTCTCTAAGGTAGACCACCAGTCATTCAGGTTCAACACACATTGGTAACATCATACCCGAAAATATATCACAGGGTTATCTTTATTAATTAGCCATAGGTAAATGCATCTATCATTTAGGCTAGTATATTGTCATCTTAATGTTCCCTCTTTATAACCATAAATTATTATTTTATCAAGCACTCAAAGTGCCCCTGCAACCTTGTAAGATTTATATCATCCTGCATGCATTTCATAAATACTGCATATCAAAACATAACATGCATTCTTATAAGCAAGGAATCATGTCAATATACTATTTAACAATGTATTTATGCAGTATCACATAATTTCAATATTAAAAAATAAGCATGCTTCAATATCACATATATGAATCAATTTGAGAACCAAATTTCTAACATCACCATCAATTTATTTAGGTCCCGTGGCTAGAGCCCAAAACTGCAACAACTGAAACATGTTGCCAATTTATAATATAATCAACATGTCCATATTCATCTTTCACATACTTTGCAATAAAAATAATACTCATGCTCAAATTATCATGGAAACAACCACACTTAAACTGCCATGAATGAATTTATTCATAAATTTCAATTATGATTCGTGCATGAGCCTTTTTCCTCAGAAATATGCCATCCTTACACCACAACCATAACTCACCAAATGCATTCGAATTCATCTCTATCTCTATCATAAATATTTATATCAGATCTAATATAATTCAAAACTGAATTTATAAAAAGTTTAAAGAAAACATCAAAACATAATTAAGGTCATAAACCTGATTTTTCAGATAAGAGCTTCCATAAACCATCACCGAGCAAATTGACATGACTCCAATTAATATCTTGACTTTTCAGTACTCAAATCATATCAGACTTAATTAAAATATCTATGATAACAAATCAATAAATGAATCCACTACAACTAACCCATAACAAAAAACACATAAGTCAATTTTTCTGATCCAAGCCCCCATAAGCCCAAACCGGAAAGGCTTTAATTATGTTCAGTTGTAATCATGCTTAAACAATGTAAATACACATAACTTAATTCAGTTCATGCTGCACAAAGATTGTAAACATCATATCTCAACAACATATGCATTTAAAAGAATCAAAATCTAAGAAAGAGCTCAAAACCCTAAACTGATTCTCTCAACCACAACTCATTAAATCTTCATTAAGTCAAGCATAAATTCAGATATTAAGAGACTAATCATGCTAAAAATAATCATATGAACAAGGGTTCTCTCTTTTGAAATCAATCAAAATAGTCGATTTACAAGACAATCAAGATTTAACTATATCTTTCAATTACAACTTGCATAAATTAGTATTCAGATCTTTTAAATGTTTAGTCTTTTGTTTACAATTCAATAAGGTTTATAAACACTGATAATATGCAATATATATCAGAAAAATATTAAAATCACAAGATCCAAACAAGTTACTAATTAATTATAACCATAAGTTGTCAGGGGAAATTTGGATACCTGATGGCTCATATTTATAAAATCTATCAGATATAACAGTTCACATAACAAATCATGATATTTTTATCATGGCTGTTTGTACCTGTCAAGAACACAACCCAATAAACCGATCTAAAAAATAACGAGTACAAAAATAATTAAAAATCTTTTAAAGAACCCTGTTTTGATAGAGTTTCGATCCAGAATATATACAAACTGCAAGATTTTCATGAGATTAATGTATTTCTTGGAATTTATATAAAACATTTTTTACTAAACCCTTTTTATACGGTTTGTTACTATATGTTAATCTAAACCCAAATTTTTTATAAAATATTTGAAGTCATTTTTCTTGGGCATTTATATCTTTTATCAAAGATAGGTCGAAACAATTCTATATCCAGATCCAAGAACTGATGATAAGGTGCGCGCTAAGGATCTTCACCATCGGTAGCCTCTTGATGATCAATTTACAAGAATTTACAAGCCTTGGCTCAAATAGGACTCGTAGGTGCTCAGATTCGGTTCAGCGCTTACAAGCGCAATCACTTTCGCTCATAGGCGATCTAGATTCAAGTGTGCACTTCAAGTGCGCACTAATGACAACACACACACAAGTGCGCATACATGTTTTGGCACGTAGGCAAGTTAGGTAAGATTAAAGGCAAGTTCTGTAATTTTGATCAAAGTTTCAAATCAGAACAAAAATGTTTCAAAGCTTCTTCTAAACAAGTTTATTTTGTTGATCAATGTCTAAAATGATTCTTTGAAGTATATAGAATAACAATAGTGAATTGATGAGCCTTCAAATAGGAAAATACGTAATGGGCCCCATGCACTTAGCTGATCGACTTGGATCAGTGAAGAGAGCTTGCACTCAGGTTTACTGGCGACAGTCCAAGTTTAATTCGCACAAGAAGCTCATAGATCTTTTAGTTGTTGTCCACTATGCAGAGTTCGAGTATAGCCTGCAACGGAGAAGCAATGATCTACAGCAGATGATGATTTAGATATGAGTTTGTAAGAGTGAATGCACTTAGCTGTGCAGAGCTTAACGATGATCTTAGAGCTTGAGGAAGCTCTATCTCATGTCGGATGCTTAGTTTTCAGTTTCACAATTGCAGAATGCTTGTGAAGATAGCTAGATATGCTGGAGCTAAGATTTGATATGTTGATTCCCTTTACTTGCTGGAATTGTAATAGATGAACAAAAATAATCCTCCACTAGCCGACGACAAAGCTAGCAGGGACGAGTCCTCTAAGCGAGGCCTTCTCTGGATGGAGCCTTCTTCGACTGGAGCCAAGTATAATTTCACTTTATTGAAATCTGTTTCAATGTTACAGGAATTTTTTTTATTGAATTACAAATGACTCTACTATTTATAAGTTGTTTCAGTAATGGCGCCAAAACTAGTATGGGTGGCACATGTTTCGATTCCTTCTAGCGACAATCTTATCTTCAATTCTTAAACCACATGGTTGAAGAACTGACTGAAGCACATACTGAACCCTACTGAACCAAACTGCCTTGAACTGTCCATGCTGAACCTTCTACTTAACTAGCTAACTGAACTTGTCCAACTGTTCTTGACCCATTCGACTTGATTTGGCTTGTTCTTCATTTGTATTTTTAGTGAGGCTCATATCACTGGAGCTCTGTTAGAACAAACGTTTCTCCCTCAATACAAATCTAAATAAGCTAAAACAAGATTCTAAATTCAAGATCAAGATGTATAGATTTGCCCAATATTTTTATTTAGATCTATCAGACTGATATTCGATGAGATATCGATTTATTTCCAAAACTGGTCAGGAATAATTTATCAGACATCATAACCATAGGTTTCTCAGAAAACATTTTTGTAAAAAATCTTCTTGAAACCATCAAACCTTTGAAAACTTAATATTTTAGATTAAACCAGATCCAACAAGGGTTAACTTATTAATATCATCAATAATAATCAAGCCATGATTGAATCTAACCCAAAACAACAAAGAAATCAATTTAGGCTTGTTTTTCAAAAATCCTTTTTATGAAAGACTCATGATTTCCCCCGTACGAGTCCAAATAATGATTTCTTCATAAATGAAAACATGTATAATAGATCTAAACATGTAAATGTGTTGCTGAAAATAAATATAACTCAAATATGCATGCTTAATGTATGTAAAAAACATCTACTACATAAATCTTATCTGAAAATTGATAGATCTCTAAGGCAAAGGGAAAATCGGGTAATTCGATCTCTACACCACCACAACCACCAAAGTATGTGAAGGTGTAATGGCTGTACACCATACTCTAAACCTCTTAGATGTTTTAGGAGAAGAGGAAAAACAAAAACAAAAAGGGAAAAGAAGAGAGAAAATAAACAAAAAGGATTTTTTCTGAAAAAATAAGGGGCGTGTGAGAGGGGGTATATATAGCATCTCCACAAACCCTAACCTGGTTAAGAAATGACTATCCATCTCCAAAATCGTGTGGAGGGGGAGAGGAGTCCTTTCTAGAAAAATTTTCAACTTCTAGACTCCTATCTCTTTAATTATTTTTTTTTCTAATTTTATTTAAGTAGGATTATTATGTTTGACTATTCAACAACCAACTCTAGCAAGTTCTAACTAATATGATCTCTTTTAGAGGTGTGGGATGTCCCACCCTATTAAATTCCTTAATTATGATTGTAAATAAATTTTAAATTTTAAAATCTTTATTATCACTTTTATATCTTTATTTAATTTATTGGTCTGAATTTAAAACTAGATAATATCTTAATTCATATAGACTCTTGGATCCAATGGGGGTCCACATAGGATGTCCCCTATGAAGGTCCAATCCATAACCATTGGATCCAATTAATGTTTTAAATTAAATCCAATCCAAACAACACCTCAGATCTATATTGGATCAAGACCGAAGTCTAAGATCCAAAACCACAAGACTCACATAGTCTTCATACCTTAGTCTTTTTTGCTTATTCTTAAAATATTATTCATAACTTGAGACAAAGGTTAATAATTAATCAAAATCAAGAAAATCAAGAATTCACAATTATAGTCATAAATGCATCAATAATTTATCATTTATTCATTTTAATTATCTAAAAAATCTTAGGTTTTATATTTACTCTCTTTCCATCTTGAAATTCCATAATGCACACATTTCTCCTTTTTTAGTATTTTTTCAAATATAACATGCCATTTCTAGGACATGCATCTATTTTTTTGTAACTCAATCTTAGTTTCCCAATGCTTTTCTTCATCTTGTAATATTCCTTGGTTTATTATACACCAACAAGAAAAACTTCATGCAATAGCTCCAACAATATATCAAAGGACTTATTACTCCACCCGTTAATGTATTTCAGATGGAACAAACACACGAAAAAAAATAGTTTAATAAACTTTGAACATCCAGGATATAATTCCTATGTGTTATCATTTAGCAATCTGAAGTATGCATCACCCTCTAGACTTTCACCAGCAGGTACCTCATCTAGATGATCATGGGTTGTCAGATTTGGATGTACTTCAAATCCATCTGCTATCAACTCGTCCATATCATTAGACGTTTCACCTAGTAAATCACTCGCACATGGTCTTATAGGTTTTTCATGAGAATGCCAATTCAGATAGCTTTATAGAAATTCATTGCACATTATATAATTAAATACATTCTACACTAGCTGCAACAAGAGGTTGACACATTTTTGACGTAGACACCTGAGATTTTCTTGGCGTACTACATTATTCTTCTGAGCAACTTTTAAAAAAACCTTAAATCCTTTTCAATAGTGATCAAAGTTTCTCCTATGAAATGAAGGTTATCGAGAAAATATCATCATCAACTATTGCATCAAAATTCAATCTTAACTTGCAGATAAGGGAAGTAAAAAAAAGTTAAAATTACCTTCTAATTTAGATCCAACTTTTGTTGTTCATAATGCCTACACACCTTCAGATATGCACAATTTCAAAAAGTATTGCCTTACTGGATGTTACGTAAAAAATACTAAAGTACTATATACATATATAGTTATATATTAAATTAATTAAAAAACCCTAACAATCCAGTTATATATATACATATATACTAAATTAATTATAAACATATGGATTAAAATGTAAAGCCCCTAAATTCTAAATCATATATGAGATGTAGAAACCCTAAAATCTAAATCATACTTGAAAAAAAAAATAGATTAAACATACATTTACTAAATAAATTTCTAAATTAACAATTAAAATACAAAACCCCAAAAATCTTAATCTTACTTGAAAATAAAATCATATTAAGCATGCATTTATTAAATAAAATTTTAAATTAGCAATTAAAATACAAAACCCTATAATCTAAATCATACTTGAAAATAAAATTGGGTCAAACATGCATTTACTAAATAAATTATAAAAGTAACAATTAAAATACAAAATCCCCTAAAATCTAAAGTATATATGAAAACAAAAATTAGATTTAGCATGCATTCACTCAATAAATTATAAAATTAGTAATTAAAATACAAAACTCTTAAAATCCAAATCATACTTAAAAAAAATTAGATTTAGCATGCAATTATTAAATAAAATTTTAAATTAGCAATTAAAATACAAGACCCCTAAAATCTAATTCACAGTTGAAAATAAAATCGGATTAAACATGCATTTACTAAATAAATTTTTAAATTAGCAATTAAAATACAAAACCCTTAAAACATAAATCATATTTGAAAATAAAATCAAATTAAGCATGCTTTCACTAAATAAAATTTTAAATTAGTAATTAAAATAAAAACCCCTAAAATCTGAATCATACTTGAAAATAAAATCATATTAAGCATTCATTAGCTATTTTTTTTTAAATTAACATTTAAAATATAAAACCCTTAAAAACTTAATCATACTTGAAAAAAATCATATTTAGCATGCATTCACTGAATAAATTATAAAACTATAGATTATAATCCAAATCCCATGAAATCTAAAGCATACCTGTCAAAAAAAAAAATTTTAACATACATTCACTCAATAAATTATAAAAAAACAGATTATAATCTAAAACCCTTAAGATCTAAAACATACATAAAGAAAATCAGATAGTATACCTTCAGTGACGATGCTAGAGATGATGTCATTGGAAGCAAAGGATGCTAGAGAGGATGTCGTTGTGGTAGAGAGAGACAAAAAGAGAGGGGTCGTCAACGGTGGTGAGAGAGAGAGAGAGAGAGAGAGAGAGAGAGACAAGGGCCATATTTTTTTAAATGCATTTTTATTTTACTGGTGCACTTTTTATGTGTGCCTGAAAAACTTTTTTTTTCTGATGCAATTCTTTTTTGTGCCAGAAAAATTATTTTTGTTGGCGCAAATTTTGTGTATGCAAGAAAAAGTTTTTATACTAGCATGGTACATCTAGTGCCAGTATAACCCACATTTTCACTAGTGCTACATAAAACAACGCTAGTGAAAATGCTCTTTTATTGGCCTGCCAGGGAGAATGCGCCAGTAAAAGCACTTTTTCTTGTAGTGAGGGAGATGCGTTGGAATCCTTCAAGCACAGAACACTCACACAGTTTTCCCATGGCTCCTGTGAAAACACACACACACAAAGAGAGAGAGAGAGAGAGAGAGAGAGAGAGAGAGAGAGAGAGAGGTGTATGGAGAAACAAGGTGGGCAGATGCTATGTCCAATGGGGCATGGGCCCCAAGTCTTCAAGGTTGAACATGGGGTCAGCTCCGCGTGACAACCCTTTATATATATATAATGAAGGAACCCTGAGAACCGGGTCACTTAATGGACCCGGATCCCTGCAAGGTAAAACTCCATTGAAGACAAGACCACCCAGCCTAAGGTGTTAAAGCAACAGCAGCCGCCATGTGCCAGTGGGATTCTATCCTAGGTCTTTAGCTTGACACAGGACCCCGCTGACCACATGGGTTGAAAAGTATAAAGTAAACAAGGATGAGGCCTCTTGGTGCAGACATACAACACATGGAATGCGACTCATTTCAATCAATTTATGCGGCGGTTCAGTAGTCGGAATCCAGGGGCTCCTGTTTGCTACAAGCTAGCAGCTAGCCCTTTGCTCTCTGATGTCTGAACTGAGTATTCCATTTTCCATAGAAAGTCTGTTCTGTTCCCTTTGCCTAATCCCATGAGAAAGGTGGTCTTAAAGTTTGTTTTGTTTTGATGACGATTGACGAGGAACCCGAGCGGAGAACCGGGTCATTTATTGGGCCTGTTCCCCTGCAAGGTAAACCTCGAGTGGGGTTGCCGACACCCAAACCCTTATGGAACCCACCAGTTAAATGCACCCACATACTCGGTGGGAGTCAAACTTGAAACGAAGGGGTCAGCAGCTTCTCTCCAGGCCGGTTGGCACTCAGGCGACCCTGGCAGCTGTGTCTTCAGGGTCATTTAGATGAAGCCACTTAACCAGAAAAGTAGGATAAATTGGAAAAATGAAGTGCATTACCAACTTGTCCAACTTTTCTAGGTAAATGGATGCATCAACATATTAATGGAGGCTGAACATTGTTAGCTGGACAGAGTATAGGGGGAATTATGTAAAAAAATTTGGTGGAAAAGATCATAAGACAAAATTCAAGAATCTGCCACTTGATTAACAAAAAGAGTTTACATAATGTGCACCGGCTGCATGTTGGGCAAGCAGCGGCACATCAGAGAGCCATCCATCTCGACATTTCTTGAGATAAGTGGGGTGTCCATCTTCAAAAATGTTAGGATGGATGGCTCTCAACATGCTGCTGCCTGCCCAACATGCAGCGCTGCTGCATAAAAAATGACATCTTACAAAGAGCAAAAAAGAAGAAAGGCGCAAACAAATCAGGCTATCATGTGTAAGATGCATTTCTCAGGCAATAATATGCATAAATGTACAGGGGGCAGTAGTAGTTTGGAATTTAATCAACAATTCAGAGTTTTTCCAAAGTTTGATAAAGCTTCACTAAAGCTAAGCACTAAGCATGCACTCAGGCTTCATGTTTTCTGGTGATTCATCGAAGCAGGTGCTTCAGCTAGTTATGATCAAGTAAAAAAAATATACTCGGGCGATCATATGCTCATGTTGGTAGTTTATGGGTCTTCCTTATAACGCCCAGCAGAGAAAAGATACTACCAACTGCAAATCTGAGATAGACTTTGTGCAGACAAGAGGAATGAAGAGAAACAAAAAGCTTCTGCAGCAAAAGGACTAGAGAAACCAAACTTGGAATATGCAAAATCAACTTTGTTATTTCTGCTCAAATCAGATACAAGAAGGTGTATGTATTATTCGTCCAACACTCATAAAATTCACAAATTTCAATACTAAGACAATTTACAGACAAACTTTTCTCCTTAGAAAGCTATGCAACTCCTAGAAATACCTAAACCTCTTCGCTATTCCCATTGGAAGATGATACCTAAAAACCAGGTTAGTCGACATCAAAGAATTCTCCGTTACACAAGAGGTCAAAAAGATGATGACTTTAGAACGGTGCGGACTGGGTGGCATGTACAGGAAATGCACCACCTCTAATGGAAAACGTAGGTGTGCGGTTTGAGCTACTGATCAACAGGTGATCAAGAAATACCACCACCACTGTAATATCATCATGGAAATGTCTCCTTACTCCACGATCAATTTTCTTGAGGTCTGAATACCTCATTTCTCTTTTTTTTGCTGCATCTTGCAATGCAGCTTTAATGAGTCTCCGGGCAATTCCCTGTATAAAAAGATTACACCCACTGTCAACATTACATATAGCAGCAGAGCAGTAAGAACAGATGCACGAATAGGCCATTATCTTACATTACGTGGATTATTGTGAACAATATTAACTGCCTCTTGATTGCTAAGGTGCTCCCACAGTCCATCAGATGCAAATATGAGAAACTTGTCACTTGGTTCTAGCTTATGAACTGATATTGATGGTTCAGCACTGAGAATCGGCCGTTTCATGGGTTCAGGTAAACGGAACCTTGAATATAGTGGTTCACGGTTGAACTCTGCTTTCTTTAAGTAGACATCTCCAATGGACCTTGAAACCTGGATGACAAAAATATATCCAATAAATGAACCCATAAAGTTGTTGCTTGACACAAGATATGAACAGTTTAGGTTTAAAGGCAAGGAATGTTATGTACTACTACATGTTGACATCTAATCCCATTAACTCATTATGTGAATCAGTAGCAAACATTTGTGTTATTCTAAACTGATAGGAAAGGATTGACAGACAACCGAGATGAGAAAGATCACATGAGAGATGTGTTAACATGCAATAATGTCAAAAGCTAGCGCTGGAAAATTTAATTCCAGTCCTTTTTGTTTCCAAGCATAGAGCACTATTACTCTGTCACCTGTAAAGCTGACAGAAGTCATGGGCAACAGAAGGTTGGATCGCATATTTTAGTTCATAATTAATTTTTTTCTACAGTTGACCCAGGTAATGATGTTGAGCAAGAACAAGGGGATCTCAATCAAGCACTGTGACTTGAGAAGTTTAGGATGTGTCAAATAGATTTTCACGGAGCATTTAAAATATGGATAAATTTTTTTACGAGGTACAGTACTTGGACACAAGTTGCATGAGTGTGAAATACAGTTGAACGTAAAAAAGTTGTCTGCAGTTCACATTATAAATTTGTGATTATCTCTAATAGTTACAGCACATTGACTCATCAGTATTGTTTAAGTTAAGTAATTTCATCAATAAAATATTCCCTCCTTATGGCAAGTGCATGAGAAATAATACAAGAATGGAATCTTTTGCAATTAATCAGCAGCTAGGAGAAGTTCTCACTGTAGGATGTCCACTAGAGAGCAAGCCCAAGGACAATCCCATGGACATTTATAATTTCAAAATAAAGTCCAGTGAATGAAATTAAGTTTTTAATGAATATTATATGGTAAAGAAGCAATCTTAACATTGTTTAGCAATGCTTGTTTTACGGCGAATCATTAAGAGCATTGCATTAATGGAAAAGGAATAAGAAGCTACCTGTATAATGCCCTTCACTCGCCAAACATTGTGCTTTAGTACTACAATCTGTGAGTCATCAGGATGCAACGAATGCAATTCCTGCCTCACAGACTCAATCCCAGCATTATGCTCTGCAGATAACTGAACTGCAGCAACCTCCTTTGTAGCCTTCACCAATTTCCCTAAGACAGCACGAGAATCTCCAACATTGGCCACATATAGCATGCCAGCACAAACAACCCCAACCAAACAGCAGGATCCAACTGCTGCAATCTGGGGTTTATGGTCCCATTGCTTTGTGACAACAGAAGTAAAGCCCTCTTCAGTGGCTGCAAATGCTTTCTGTATTACTTCTGCAGACATAGTCTGCTGCTCTGATACGAACCCTGAACAAGCAAAGTCGATTAAGCACATCCATAAGCTGCAGCAAACAGAATCTTTTAAAGCTTAAAATTATGGTCTGAAAGGACTTTGCTCAATATCATACAAGAGTTCCTGAATAATGTTATGGTCTAAACATCTATTAAGAACATGAAATTAATCAAAGAATAAAATTAGCAATTAGATATCTATGAGAACACATGTATGAGAAGTTCAATCATTCGCTTGTCCTTTACAAAGCCAAGCAAAACCAATAAGACCAAGCTACCATTAGAGGACATCCATATGTTTCAAAGTGACAAGAACTTTCACTTATAGCAAGCTCAGTCTTGCGCTTGCTTTTATAAATCCAAACCTCAGAGCAAAGTATAAAACGCCACATAAAAAATTATATTACTCTCTATTTTCGACAAGGCCATGCAGCAGATCTAGCAGATACATGGTTGAGATGTTACAAGCTATTGATTACTTTCTTCGGCCTCGTTTATCATAAAGAAGTATAAATTTTCACTTAGAACCTGTAGAACCAGGCTTTCTGATTGCAAACATGCACAAAAAAAAAAGGGCAAACAGAAGCACTCATTCTGATCCAAAAACTTGCTACAATCCATACACCACATACAAAAAAATTAATAAACTAACTGAATCACTCATTATGATCCAAATACTTGTAATAATATATACACGAAAAACATATCTTATTGAATAATAAAACAAGCTTAGAGCACAGAAACTATTAAACAGAAAACAGAGATAAAGATGAAACATACTTTTTAGATGACGGAAAAGATGATCATTTATGAAGCAGGATGTTTCAGGGCCTCCATGTCCATCATATACCCCAACAAACGTCCCATGAGGACCAGAATCGAACGAACTCAAAGGGCCCGATTCAATTTGGCTCTGATCCTCCAACAAGCTATTAGCTTGCACAACTGCCATTGAGAATTCTCCATGCGCATGATGTCCATAATTTTTGTACCACAGTAGCCCATCGATACGGCCGGTACTGGTGACCGCTACATCTCCATTTCTAAGCGGTTCCCTGTCGGCAGATGAAGGCCGCCAACATGGCGTTACGATCCTCATCACTGCAGCTACCATCCTGCATATGTATCAACCACCAAACCAACCAGCAATCTTATTCCAAGTACAAGTACAACCAAGGCTGCAAGACACCTAGGGAAGCACAGCTCTAGAAAATTTCAGCCCAATTCCAGAAGCTGTCAGAACTAGAAGAAATGGGTAAATGAAAAGAGAAGCAGAAAAATGAACCAAGCCAAAATCCAACATCAACCCAGGTCCTAGAAATTCTTATAAAGCATGAATATGGTGAATCTCATCCTAATCTAAAAAATATGAGAGTTAGAGAAAAAGGGTATATGAGAAAAGAAGCAGGAGTTGAATCCCACCATCCAGATTCAACACAAACCAACTTTCAGAAACCTCATGACAACATGCATGAATAAGGTGAATCCCGATCCAATTCCAACAAATCTCAGAACTAGAAATGGATGGGTATCTGAGACAAAGAAGACACAAGCTGCATCAAAGCTCAAACCACAACCCAAGTTGCAGAAAGCCTTACAGGAAATGCAATCATATGGCGAATCTCAACTCAATCTCAACCATTCTCAGTGCTAGAACACACGGGGATGGGTCAAAATGGAAGAAAATCCCCTTGGAAAGAAAAGATGAAATTTTTGTGCCAGATGCACAACATACCTTGACAACCCATGTGATCTAATGATGGAAAAGGCCCATCCTTGGTTGTCTTATGAGAATCAAAAACTGGATTTTGTGGTGGCAAATCTGCAGGCTACTGTCAGGGAGATCTACAAAGGGAGGAGAGAGGGTGTGAGAATTGTTGGGGTGCAGTTTTGGGGCTTTCTGGCGGAGAGTTGGGGGTTGATGAACAAGAAGCCACCTTTTTAGCCTACTTTCACTCGTTTTCTCTCTTTAGAGGAATCTTGGTATTTAGAGGCAAGCTCCAGATTTGCTGGTGATCTCAAAGCTGGCTCTTTTTGGTCCCTGCTCGTACCAAGACCCGGACACGTCTGTCCTGGACAGCCATCGTTGCCTGATACAGATGACCCTGTCCCTTTGTCGAATTGACCAAGAGGCATACCCCTCTCGTCAAAATCATCTCGGTAATGGGCATTGTTTTTGTGCTGGGTCCCACTTTGGGATGACTCACGAGAGGGGTGTGTGTGTCTTTCAGCGCTGATGGATGATATTGTATGACGTTATATTCCATCACCACCGCACATCTCACTCTATGAAGGTATTGTGGGTTTTACTCTCACACATCTCACGATTTCCAAATAAGATGTGTGATGGAGATTGAATATAAAGGACTATCAGTTTATGCCATATGACGAGAGGGTGTCATGTGTTCTCCTCGGAACACACATTCGTGTGTTCCAGTGTGTACGAAGGAATATCTTGGGACCCAAGATAATTCATATGCCAATGTTGCCGACAATGACTTTATAATAAAATAACATATAAAAAGGTAGATATGCTTTTGACGAAAATTTTCTCCCGTAAGATAGATATGCGTTGGACAAAAATGTCCTCCCACTCCCCGTATATAGATTTGCACGTTCCACCTTTGTTTTTAGCTTGTGTTACAACACATGGTCACCTTCTCATTCCTGCCTTATGTTAGATAAAAATATTTTCGGTTTCGTTCCTACCTCGTCGAGATAACTATAAATCAAACGACTGGTTCGATCATTGGTGGGCATCATAGAGGGATTTGTCGACCATCTCTTTTTACAGTGATCTCTTCTTCGTTTTCGTTAGGCGGTATAAAAAAAACAATGATGCATAAACATTCCAACAAGTGCCATTAAAGCGTTGTGAGTACCTTTTCATGTCATCATGCTATTGTTGAAGAACGTATGTCGTCGTGAGTGTCATTAAGACATTGTTTTGTTATTGTAGGTAGATTTTATCGTTTCGACGGTTGGAAATTTAAAGATATTTGTAAGATGCTGGGACCTTTTAATAAGAATGCTTGGTTACAGATGTGAGCAAGGGCCTCTACCCCATCCGGTATCGTCCATTCACTCAGTATATGCAATATAACGCAAATCGCGGTTGTAGTAACACATATATCATTTTTTGAGATATTGTTTTGTTTGTTAATATCGATTTATAATATATTATGTTGAATTGTCGTATATCGATCTGTAAGATATTATGTGTTTTTTAGTATCGATTTGTGAGATATTATTTTGTTTGTTAATATCTATTTGTAATATATTATGTTAAATTGCCGTATATCGATTTGTAAGATATTATGTGTTTTCTAGTGTCAATTTATGAGATATTGTTAATATCGATTTGCAATATATTATGCTGAATTGCCGTATATCAATTTGGAAGATATTATGTGTTTTCTAGTATCGATTTGTGAGATATTGTTTTATTTGTTAATATCGATTTGTAATATATTATGCTGAATTGTCGTATATCGATTTGTAAGATATTATGTATTTTCTAGTGTCGATTTATGAGATATTGTTTCAGTTGTTAATCTCGATTTGTAATATATTATGTTGAATTTTTGTATATCGATTTGTAAGATGTTATGTGTTTTCCAGTGTCGATTTGTGAGATATTGTTTTGTTTGTTAATATCGATTTGTAATATATTATATTGAATTGTCGTATATCAATCAGTAACATATTATGTGTTTTCTAGTGTCGATTTGTGAGATATTGTTTTGTTTGTTAATATCGATTTGTAATATATTATGCTAAATTATTGTATAGCGATTTGTAAGATATTATGTATTTTCTAGTGTCGATTTGTGAGATATTGTTTTGTTTGTTAATATTGATTTGTAATATATTATGCTGAATTGCCGTATATCGATTTCTAAGATATTATATGTTTTCTAGTGTCAATTTGTGAGATATTGTTTTGTTGGTTAATATCGATTTATAATATATTATGCTGAATTATCATATATCAATTTGTAAGATATTATATGTTTTCTAGTGTAGATTTGTGAGATATTGTTTTGTTTGTTAATATCGATTTATAATATATTTTGTTGAATTGTCGTATATCGATTTGTAAGATATTATGTAATTTCTAGTGTCGATTTATGAGATATTATTTTGGTTGTTAAGCTCGATTTGTAATATATTATGTTGAATTTCCGTATATTGATTTGTAAGATGTCATATATTTTTCAGTGTCGATTTGTGAGATATTGTTTTGTTTGTTAATATCGATTTGGAATATATTATGTTGAATTGCCGTATATCGATTTGTAAGATATTATGTGTTTTTTAGTGTCGATTTGTGAGATATGGTAAACGATTGTTAATATCGATTTGTAATATATTATGCTGAATTGTCGTATATTGATTTGTAGGATATTATGCTGAATTATCGTATACCGATTTATAATATATTGTGCTAAATTATCATATGTCGATTTGTAAAATATTATGTGTTTTCTAGTGTCAATTTGTGAGATATGGTTTTGTTTGTTATTATCTAATTGTAAGCTATTACGTTGTTGCTTTTATACTGTGATTCATTCAATCGTTTCTTTGACTTGCTTAACTAATCTGTAATCGTTGTTATATGCATCTTGAATAAATCATAGTAAATGTATGCACTGGATAATGCAAATTGATATTTTGCTCATGACAGTGTTGAGCATATCAACTAGTTGCAGTAAAGATGATGTGTCTTAATCACTGGAAAGTCATGGAGCAACGAATATCCGTACTATTGATGCACCTGAAGAAGTGAATATGTGCACTAATGATGCACATGATAAGAAGGGTGCAGGCATTGGATTCACTCTAGACTTAAATATTTCAGCAGACGAAATATAATTCGATAATGATATTCCATCAGACGAAATGCAATTCGATAATGAGGTAGACGATCATGACAGCGCACTTGACAAAGGTGCATGCACCTTAAGTCTACATGATAGTACACTTGACTATGTTCCCGTAGAGGGAATGCAGTTTAATAATGAGGAAGTTGCATACAAATTTTACAATGATTATGCCTTAAAACTTGGCTTCATGTTAGAAGGTATTCTTGGGTAAAAATTACACAGGGTGTCGTGGTGAAAAAGGTATATGTTTGTTCTAAGCAAGGTTGGAAGAAGTCAAGTAGAAATCCAACAAGGAGCAAGCCAGATTCAAGACGTGGTTGTCTAACGAGAATGGTGTTAAGAAGACTTCCGAATGAGAAATATGTAGTTCATACTCTAATCAATGATCATAACCATGAATTAGTCCATTCATTTATGACTCCTATGTTCAGGTCACATCGTAAAGTAACTGAAGTGCATACTGCAATTGCTGAAATAGCTGATAACGCTGGCATTGCACCAAAGAAGACATACAATTTCTGCACGTACATAGATGGTGGTCGCGAGAATGTACCATTCACACCTATGGATCTAAGAAACCATTTGAGAAAGAAGAGGTCAGACAACATGAAGAATGGAGGAATATGTTCTTTGGTTGATTACCTACAGAAAAATTCAATCAATGACCCTAGTTTCATTGCAGCTAGATGAAGATGGGTATACTGTGAATATGTTTTGGGCAGATTCAAAGTCAAGAGTAGATTATGCATGCTTCAACAATGTGCTTGTTTTTTATACGACAGTGAAGATTAATACAGAACAGTGGCCATTTACGCAGTTTGTCGGAGTGAACCATCACTCACGGAGTTACATATTAGGCGACACTTTTTTGTATGACCAGACCAAGAAAACCTTTGAGTGGTTGTTCAGAGTATTTACACAGGCAATGATTGAGAAGCACCCTAGAGTTGTACTTACAGATGGTGGTCATGCAATTGCGGCTGCAGTGTCTCATGTATGGCCATATGCACATAATCGCCTATGTTTGTGACATATCTTTCAAAATGCAGCAAAGAACATAAGACACATTTTTAATCAGAAGACAGGGTTTGACAAAATGTTTAGAAAGTGTGTACTTGAGAGCATGGATGATGTCACTTTTTTGTCAAATTGAGAGCAAATGATTCAGATGTACGACCTTGAAAACTATGCGTGGTTACAAAATTTATATGCAGACAAAGAGAAGTGGGCATTGACATATGAAAATCAATACTTTTGTGCAAGTATGATAAGCACATAAAGAGCTGAATCTATGCATGCCACACTGAAAAAAAACCTTGTATTTATGTTTAACAATGTTTCACTTCATGGAACAATATGAATTATTTGTAGACAGTCTTACACAGAATGAGCTTGAACATGATGTGAAATGCTTCAACACCTGCCCTGTAACTTTGAGCATGAAAATATTGCCACGACCTGCAGATCTGTATACACTAATTGTATTTGAATGAACTAAGAAGGAGGTTATACAGATCATGAATTGCAACATAGAAGGACGTATGCAATATGAGAATATGCATAAATACCATGTTGCATGGGAGGGCGAATAACAACAAAAAAGGAAAGAAGCACATGTTACGTACAATGTTGACAACAGAACAGTTAAATATATGTGCAAAATGTTTGAATTCAAAGGTATTTTATGTCGTTATGCATTCATTAAAGGCACTTATTCAAGAGAAGACACAAGAAATACATGATTCATATATAATTTGAAGATGGATGAGACAAACAAAGATTGAACTGTTGGATACAAATAATGTCAGTACATCTAGTGTTGATGAGAAGTGCCACATAGCCTCCCATTACCAACAACTATGTAGATCACTTGTATATGTTGCAGATTTGACATAAAAAAGTGAAGAAGCCTATGTATGTATGAGAAAAGTGTCAAGGGAATTACTTGAAAAAGCACAGTTAATTCACCATGAGTCTGTTGCAGCTCATGAAGACCAATCTAAGAAAAGAAGATCGAACAACGTAGGTGAAATTCATATTTCTCCTAACCCATATGATAAGTTGCGCCGAAGCGTCAACATCATCTTCGACAAATCAGGAGTAAACCTTGTAGATTATGATAGAAATATTCACCTAGCAAAGGGTATAAAAAAGAAACCTGCCTCTGATCGTAATCATCGAAGAACAAAGGGTGCACTGAAATTGGTTTGCAAGAAAATGTGTAAAAAATAACCAACCCCTAAGGAACCAAGCCCTTTGCATGAACAAATATGTAATACAGTATATTGCTTCCCATATAAATTATATTACGTGTAACTTATTAATATCTAACTTATGCAATTTTCAACATGCAGCAATACCCTACAAACGTGCATTACAACGTTGGAACCTACAATCTCCCCGACCTGTTTGAGTGAAATGATGACATGAGTTTGACAAGTCTTTTGGTATGTAACAATTTTGAGAGGATGTTTGCATTTCTTGCTGAACTTAATGTAGTGCCTGATATTGTTCTATTTAATGACAGACTTAGTTCAATTCAAAAGTGAGTAACACAACACAAGAATCAGGTGTGGATTCTTCAGCTATAAAATAGTTATAACATTTAACTTTTATTAGTGTAAATCATTGTAATGTTTAGCATTCTGTAATTTTTTGTTGTAATTCTATAATTCTTTGTTGTAAATCGATAATTCTTTCTTGTAATTCTATAATTCTTTGTTGTAAATCTATAATTCTTTGTTGTAATGTTATAATTCTTTATTGTAACTATACAATAGAAATCATACTACAAATATCATAAAACTCGTCCCTAGAAAACACATAATATCTTACAAATCGATATACAATAATTGAGCATAATATATTACAAATCGATATACGACAATTCAAAATAATAGCTTACAAATCGATATTAACAAATAAAATAATATTTCACAAAAATTGACACTAGAAAATACTTAATATCTTACAAATCGATATACGACAATTCAACATAATATATTACAAATCGATATTAACAAACAAAACAATATCTCACAAATCGATATTAGAAAATACATAACATCTCACAAATCGATATACGACAATTCAACATAATATATTACAAATCGATATCAACAAACAAAACAATATCACCAAATCGACACTATATCAGGAAGCTTCATTCTAAAAAAGGCAAGTTGTGGAGGCGGTTTCACCTCATTCATTTGCTCGTGAAAAGAGAGGGCGTGCTGACAAAAACAATAATCAGACTGATATTAAGAAGCCAAAGATTGAACCCGCTGATGAACCTTTCCTTATTTCGTCAATTAATGACCATGGAATTTCCATTTCTAAGAAAATTGGTAAAATTTTTCACTTCTCTTTGGCTTGATAACTTACAAATCGATTTACGATAATTCAACATAATATCTTCCAAATCGATATACGATAATTCAGCATAATATATTATAAATAGATAATAACCATACACATAATATCTCACAAATCGATACTAGAAAATACATAATATCTTCCAAATCGATATACGACAGTTCAACATAATATACTACAAATCGATATTAACAAACAAAACAATATCACCAAATCGACACTTGAAAACACATAATATTTTACAAATCGACACTAGAAAACACATAATATCTCCCAAATCAATATACGACAATCCAAAATAATATATTACAAATCAATATTAACAAACAAAACAATATCTCACAAATCGATACTAGAAAACACATAACATCTTATAAATCAATATACGACAATTCAACATAATATATTACAAATCGATATCAACAAACAAAACAATATCACCAAATCGACACTATATTAGGAAGCTTCATTCTCAAAAAGGTGGGTTGCGAAGGCGGTTTCGCCTCATTCATTTGCTCGTGAAAAGAGAGGGTGTGTTGACAAAAATAGTAATCAGACTGACATTAAGAAGCCAAAGCTTGTACCCGCTGATGAACCTTTCCCTATTTCGTCAATTAATGACCATGAAGTTCCCATTTCTAAGAAAGCTGGTAAGAATTTTTACTTATCTTTGGCTTGATAACTTATAAATCGATTTACGGCAATTCAGCATAATATCTTCCAAATCGATATACGACAATTCAACATAATATATTACAAATCGATATTAACAAACAAAACAATAACTTACAAATTGATTTATGACAATTCAACATAATATCTTCCAAATCGATATACGACAATTCAACATAATATATTACAAATCGATATTAACAAACAAAATAATATCTCACAAATCAACACTAGAAAATATATAATATCTTATAAATCGATATTTGTATTATGATTTTGAAATGTGTGCATGCAAAATTGACATTGTTGCGATTTGCATGCTTTAGGTGCCAATTTACATATTTAACTTACATGTGCCAGTGCATAATTTTGGTTTATGGATCAATGTGAATTTTGTACACAGTCTTACAAAATTTGTATACACAGTCTACAAAATCTATTACAAATGTCTGTACATAAAAAATTTGTCATGTTTGGGAATTGAATGTTGAACAAAAAATTGCTATCTCTCTCTCAGCAGTAGAACGTAACCCTCTTTACATTATCCTTGAGAACAGGTAGACGTTTAAAATGACTTCCTCTTACTTCTGAGGAGCTCGCGTCGTTCATTGTTTTCTAGGTAATCTTAGAGTCTAGGGTTTTGTATCTTTCGTAATTAAAAAATTCATCAATTTTTTGCATAGTTATGTGCGGAATCCAGGAATATCATCCTAAAAAAAGACCCTGAAAGTCAGACCATTATAGAAACGTAGTCAACAATAATATAGGATAGTAAAACATGTTTAAGTGTACAACATATAACAGTGAATTCTAGTACTCATCCATAGTATATTGCTTCAATATACTTCATTACAAAGATGTCACAATCGATGCCATTATTTTGTAAAGGAGCATCCTCGGCGACGTGAATCCTCCGCGATCTAATGTCGACACCCAACATGTCTCTGAAAAATTCAAGTTGTGGTTTATGCAAAATCAAGTAAATTTCGGGCCACGGTACCAAATGTATAATGTCACGGTCTACACTAATGTTATAATCCAAGGAATTGTATAACCATATTTTTTGTTTTCGTATATCCAACACGTATAAGACCCAATGTTTTTCTGATTGCCATAATCAAGGAATCAATATCTGAAAATCGATGTTAAGAATCAATATATAAATCGATATTAAGAATCAAAACAATATCTTAAAAATCGTTGTAATGTTTAGTTGATTTGCCTTTGTTATGAAAATATTGTTATAGTATCACGCAAATCGATGATCAAATATCATACAAATCGATATAAAAATTCTTGTTGACAGCTTATAAATCGATATACAGAATCAACATATAAATCGAGGGTTTAGGTATAGGGTTTAGGTTTTAAGGTTTAGGGTTTAGGGTTTAGGGTTTAGGGTTTAAGGTTTAGGGTTTAGTAATATATTAAGGGTTTAAGGTTTAGCGTTACGATTTAGTAAGATATTAAGAGTTTAGGGTTTAGAGTTTATGGTTAGGGTTTAGGGTTTAGGGTTCAGGGTTAAGGTTTAGGGTTAGGGTATAGGGTATAGGGTATAGGGTTTAGGATTAGGGTTTAGGCATTAGGGTTTAGGGTTTAGAGTTTAGGGTTTAGGGTTTAATAATATATTAAGGGTTTAAGGGTTTAGGGGTTTAAGGTTTAGGGTTTAGGGTTTAGTAATATATTATGGGTTTAAGATTAAGGTTTAGTAAGATATTAAGGGTTTAGGGTTTATGGTATAGGGTTTAGGGTTAGGGTTTACGATTTAGGGTTTAGTAATATATTATGGGTTTAGGATTAGGGTTTAGTAAGATATTAAGGATTTAGGGTTTAGGGTATAGGGTTAGGTATAGTAATATATTATGGGATATATGTACCGATTTAAAAAATATTAAGTGCTTTCTAGTGTCGATTTGTTACATATTGTAGTATGTAATTGAAAACTATGCGTGAGGAATTAACATTGTAGCAACATGAGATGGCCATTTGCGTATTCCAATCGTTGCTCATTTAGCAATTTCTATGAAAATCACTTCAAAGCTTCATAGCTGTAATTAAATAGCTGTTACGTGAATCACTATCGTCAACAAGTATAAATCAATATTTCATCAAATGTATAAATCGTTTCTACTTTAAACGTACAAATTATTGCTTCAAACGTACAAATCGATGTAGAAATCACACCCTTCATAAGTACATATTGTTGTAACGTTTAGGCTTCAACAGTAAACGTCATTTCACATCTCGCTCGTCGTCAAAAATTGATATGCCTTGTGAGACCTGGATTCCGGTTGTCGATTTATGCGATTTACGCAATGACGTATATGCCGGCCACAACAATTTGCCTTTATATAGAAAATATTAGAATTGTATAACACAAATCGCGGTTGTAGTACGCGGTTGTAGTAACATACTATCGATTTGAGAGATATTGTTTTATTTGTTAATATCGATTTGTAAGCTATTATGCTGAATTTGCGTATCGATTTGTAATATATTATGTGATATGTATATCGATTTGTAACATATTATGTGTGATGCAACTGACGATCATGACAGATAACATGAAGAATGATGTGCATGCAGATTTAATTTTGCATGGTCGACAGGAAGAAATCCTTTTGCCTCATAAGTGCGCATAGTTTTCATTCTTCCCCTCTTTCTTCCTTTGATTTTCCTTCTCTTTGTCATCCTTCATCCTTTTTAGCTTTAATATTTGATGGATCAGGCTCCGCATAATAAATATCCAACAATTTCTTCTTGTCTTTTTTATTCTCAATGTTCATTATATTTTGGTACTTTACATAACCATCATATATATCAGATTCGCGGATGATTTATCCAAGAGTTATCCCCTCCAACGGTGAAGGCTTTCTTGTCTTGTGAATTGTAGTCATTGCTAACCTGCACAAACACGTAAATTTAACCGCAAATTATTGTAGAAATCAAACCCTTCATAAGTACATATCGTTGTAAATCATAAATCGCTACTGCATTAAATGTATAAATCATGATTGCTTTAAATGTATAAATCATGAATCATAAATCGGCTAAATAACTACTGCTTGGAACATATAAATCGTTGCTGCATCAAAAAAATCGCTATTGCATTAAATGTATAAATCATTGTTAAATTCAAACTTACAAATCGTTGTAGAAATTTAGCCCTAATAAGTACATATTGTTGTAATGTTTGACCTTCATAAGAACAAATCATACTAATTATTTTTCGATGCCCAGAAGATGAATAGGTACAAATCGATTTGTTTCAGCACGAAAATAAGTGTTATTTAGCATGAATAATATAACCAGTTGTAAGATTTAGCATTCAGATTTACATAACAAAAATCGATTTATTTACATAACAAAACCTCACACGAAACTCACCCAAAGGACACAAGTTTTGCTAATTCGACAGTGGAGGAGAAACACCTAAAAGGTAGATGCAGTCGATGGTGGCAACAATGCTTCAACTACGCTCCGACGATAATAGACGCCGAAAAGGGGTGCTCCGACGGCAGCAGACGATGATAAAGGGCGATCTTGCGGCAACAGACGACGTCAAAGTTTGCATCGTCAAAGGGAGCTCCTGTTACAACAGATGGTGCATCGTCAAAGGGTGAGCCAGAACATTTAGGGCAACATATTGCAATGAGCTCATGTTAAAGCAGAATCGTTTACTCCTAAGGGAGAAGACGATGATGATTTTAACTCTTTCTCTCTTCTGGCGGGAGGACATTTTGTCCTTTACTTGAAACGTCGTTTCATGGCGCTAATGATGGGAAAGGGTAATTAAGTCTTTGCAAACAAATCGGACTCTGATGCTAAATGATGTCGACACACACGGGAAAATGCACCCCACGTGCTTACATACATGGCGCTCATTCGGACCCGAGAACACGCACCTGCGTGTTTCGGGGGGGGGGGGGTGATGAGTTGTGGAGCCTGATTCATTGTTTTTGCCCTTACAGGAAGGGGGGTCTGGGGGCTCCCCCGCGGCGTGGGTCCAGGAAGAACACAAAAAGATTTTTTTTTGGACTTATGTTTGGGACCCGGTTTCCAGTGGATCAAACCCGATTTGGTTAGGGTTAGGGTTGTCGTGCTTGCCTTGTTTATATTCTCGCTTTTCTTTCCCCATATTGTAACTGTTGGAAAAGAGTAATAAGATTTTTCTTTGGGCGGCCGTGGTTTTTTTCTCTCTCTCGGATTTAAGGAGATGTTTTTTTACGTAAATCTGTGTTCTTGTGATTTGTTTTGATCGCTATTGTTCTTTGTTTTCTTTTGGTTGTTTCTTGGTCGTGGTTTTTCCTAACTGGGGGAAACATATAACCTGCTTCGCCATATAACTGTAACTGCTTTCTAGAGTACCTCTCTTATGGACCACTATTCCTATTCCCCCAAAACGTGAGAAAAAGGCACATTTTCACACAGAGACAGCGACAGCGGCAGCCTTTGATGATCAGTTCATACCATGACTGTAGGTGCTTTCTACCGAGCACCTCTCTTATGTACCAATATTCGTATTCCCCAAAACGTAAACGTGAGAAAGAGGCTCATTTTCACACGAAGACAGCGACCGCCTTTATTACCGTGATCACCTAAATGAATGCCCGTTGGATTCAAATGGTTCGCTCATGTTTTGTGCCAAAACGCTGATTCATGTGTAATTTTCCCATGAGAGGGGGTGTTTCACGAAACCCCTTTCCTTGGTTTGCTGTGCAAGAAAGACACCCCAAGAGTCAAATACTATGTTCTTGAAAATTCAAATCATAAATCAATAATCATTTCTATAATACATCTCCGAATTCCTTTTATTTTTTTCGTCTTTTTGAAAATCAAGGTGGGGATGATGACAACAGCCAAGAATAAGACTCAATTAATGCTGCATTTAACACTGAGAGAGTTTTTTTTAAAAGGCAAGCTGCGGTTAGGCTGACCCCTACCAAAACAACAGCCACCCCCGTTGTGGCAGAGGGATTCCAGCCTGGGCCTTTAGCTTGACACACGACCCTGCTAATCACATGGGATACCACCTCGGTGGTATATATATATATATATATATATATATATATATATATATATATATATATATATAGAGAGAGAGAGAGAGAGAGAGAGAGAGAGAGAGAAACTTTTTATATGGGTGAGAAAAAAAGGTGTTGAAAGCATAAAAAAAAAATGCCCAAAGCAACAAGCTTTGCATTTGGATTTCTTTTAAGAAGCTTATGAACTCAGAACATCTGAGAGCCACTAGAGAAGCTTAGGGTAACTATGAAGTACCCTTATGGGATAACTCACTAAAGCTTTGATTAGTTAGAAAGATGACATATGGAACACATCAGTACCATATCCAAACACTTATCTGCATAGCCAATAATATATATATATATATATATATATATATATATATATATATATATATATATATATATATATATATATATATATATATATATATATATATATATCGAGAGAGAGAGAGAGAGATTTGCTGCTACCAGCACAATTATACTGGCTATCCATCGCGGCTTTGATAGACGACTAACACAAAAAATGATGAAAACAATAACTTTTTCCTTTTTAGGCTTTAGCAGCGCACAAAAGCATCGGTAAAACACTGAAAGGACTCAGACTAAAAAATTTACAAAGAACTTAGACCGTTGATTTTTTTGACCTTATAAGAACCCACTCATGAGTCAAAATCGAACACTTAAAGAGTTGATTCTTATAAAATCAAATACGTAGATCACATTTTGTACGGTCAAAATTTAAAAATAAAACAAAAAAAAACCTTAAAAATTCATCAAGCACGTATCACAATCACCTATGCTCAAACACTTACGCTCTACTTTAACATTAGATGAATTCAACCTTATAAAAATGACTAGAACACACTAAAAAATAAATATTTTTTAAGATACAAAGTTACCTTTTTAAGGTAAAAAAGGTAACTTTGATAGCTTTATAAAGTTACTTTTTTTAAAAAAGGTTTTTGACTCTTCAATTTTATTCTCCAAAAGAATCTTGTATTTTAAAAATACTATTATTTTAAAAATATTTTAATTATTTTCAGAAGGTTGAATCCATCTAATGTTAAATCTTATTGGTTTAATAATTGATTAACTATATATATACAAAAAATCTATAATAAATATTTTTTTATGACAAAGAACCCTAGCCAAAAAATAGCTCACTTAATGGGCTCAATCATGCAAGATAAACCCAGGTGGTGTTACCGACACCCAAGCCCTTATGAAACCCACCAGTTAATGGCACTTTCACACCAAGTGGAAGTCCAAACTAGGATGAAGGGGTTACCTTCTCCCTACACCCGCTGCCACTTTGGGCGACCCGGTGGCTGTAATGAATAATGTACGGATAGATCTCCTCCAATATTTGAGTGTTTTATTGATTAGATCTTATATTTTCTCTTTATAATTTAATTATTAGAAAATAGTTTGCCCTTACGAACGGGTCATGTACAAGTGCACACCCACACACAAATCGAACCTGATGAATAAAAACACACTCATGGATCAAACATGATGAACAAAGTTTAATCTAGTAATAGGGATGTAAATAGTTTAGATTGGGATCAGATATATCCAATATCATATCCGGCTAATTGGATGTTGGCTAAATGAATTCCAATTAAAATTCAATCCAGAAAGTGAAAGGCTCATACCGAATCTGTTTTTTTACGTGCAAATAGATTCAGATTTCCATCAAACCTAGATATTCATTGGATTCAATAGCAAAATATCAAAATTATATCTACATCCGATTACTATAGGATATGGTTTTGGTTTACCAAGTCCAACTAATTGTAGTCGGATTCTCTCGCTGCATCTCTCATGTCCCTATAGAATCTCTTGCAAGTAGCTTTTCTAATTTCTATATCTATTAAAACACATTTACACTACAACCAATTTAGTAAATGGCAATAAATTAATCAAAACACTCATGTTGTTATTTAATAAAATGTTGCGTGACGGGTATTCTTATAAAAGCAAAAAAAAAAAAAATAATAATTTAGTAAATTCCATTCAACCCAAACCACTCTCATTAATTTGTCATTTTAAAAATGTTATAATACAATTGCCTTTTGGCTCCTTAATCTCCCTCATTGCTCCTTTATAAGTATAGTATAGACTATAGTTTTCCAAAGCTTCTTGATACTTGATACATGGGGGAAGCTCTCGTCCCAGGTGCTGCTCACTTCCAAAATTTGAAAAATTCGATTTACTTTAGTGAGAAGCATGCTTACTCCTCGTTTCCCAAATCAATTCTCTTTCAACGTTTTCTCTCATTTTTTATCACTTTCCATTTGCTTTCCCCTCACTTCTAAAGGTTTTTTATATTAAACAATAGAAATTTTTCATAAGGATGTTGGTTTTATATCATTTTATACTTGTGCTGATGTCATTTCTCATTTGCTTATGCCAATGCTTCACATTGCTTTCTATGTGTTTTCTTTTTCTTTTTTATGCACTTGCACAATTGCTTCATAACTGTATTTTGCTTCCCATTTCATACTACCTTTTAATACCCGTTTTCTTGCTTTCACTTCACACATTGCTCGTATCCATTTCTTTTCCTAATATCTATGGTATAGATTTAGTAAGAAATACACTTCACATGAAGTTTTGCAATATTTAGACATGTTTTTCAATGTGAAACTTTGAATGCTCATAATGCATTTAAAATGTTAAAATACCAAGTATTTTGGGCCATTGATTTTTTAATGGTTTAAAAACATGTTTAAATGTAATATAATATAAGTAAATAAATAATAAAAGTCTTGTGTAGAGTTTGATCGATGAAAAATTTGAGTGTTAGAGAAGGAGCACCCTTAGATCATGCAATCATCCTTGGTTGTATATTCTGGACCTTTCTTTAGTTGGATGGTCTCCCTTCTCTCTCTCTCTCTCTCTCTCTCTCTCTCTCTCTCTTTCTATATATATATATACTCTCTCTCTCTCTCTCTAGAGGTCCTGAGCCATGACATTGGATTATCTACTATGTTAGTAGGTTTAATCATCGTCAACATATCCTTCATCAAAAAATCATTGTCAACATGCCACAAGGTTCATCTTTACAAATAGTGAAAATTTAGCAGCACACATCTCATGAAGATGACACCCTACCCATGAACCGAATTTGATGGCTTGAAACTTGCTATTGAAGGGAGCACTGGGTTGCCTATAAACATGTAATCTAGTTGGAATCCAATAAACCTCTTGGGTCTATGACTGACATGTCTAGGGTATTGTATCCTGATTGATAGAGTGTGGTAAGGGTCAGAGGTCTCTAAGGGTGACAGTTTATGATGTACGAAAAGCTACCGGGTCAATCCGATTAAATCGGTAGGACCGTTTTGGGTTCAACGAGTGGTTTAAGTGCGAGTTTTGATCTAGATATAAAAGGATATGATCTCGAGATTATGGAACACTCTAAGGATGCATGTTTAGGTTTAGTATAGGTTTTGGGTAAGCTTCCACGTCAAAATAATGGGCTCGCCCCTACGTGCATGAGGTGGTGTCCCGAGATTTGGAGTGCGAATCCTGGTGCATCTCTTGAAAATCAGGCCGTAACAATTTCAAAAAATACTTTGAAATATTATGTTAGACTTAACTTGAGTGGTGAGTAAAACATGCAAACATGATCGAGGGGTTAATTAGTTTTTGCTTTTGGTGATTACATCTATATAATAAGTTATGTTAGAAGCACCCATACATATAAACGGGGTAAATGGGGTTGAATGAGAAAATACTTTGGTCTTTGTATAAATGAAAGGAGCATCTCATGTAATTATCTGTTGGGGCAACAACAGGCAAACCCTGCCATGAATGTGAGGTCTTATTTTATTGTCTGGTTTTGGAGACAAAATTGAATAATGTGTCTTTGATAACCAAACATGCTTCCTTGCTTTCTCATGAGCCAAGACAAACACACTATCAAGTTTTTTTTTTTTTCCCTTATTAATCAAAGTGCCTCCAACTTAACTTCTAAATCATTCTAGTTAAAAGAACGTCACATGAGTCGCAAGTGACAATATTCAGAGATGTGCATATATTCCAATCAGAGAAATGTATCTTCAAATTTGTAAGCCAATGCTCAGTCCCCCGCACTACAAAAAACAAGATCTAGATACAGCGACCAATGTGTATTGGCACAAGAAGTATTAAAAGCTACAGCAGCAAAAAAAAAAAAAAAACCTTGATCATCAAATAATAGACCTTGACCAGTAAACATGACAGATTTCTTTATGGTTCTACTGCTGGCTATATATCTTGATCACTTTCTCTCCATCCCTCTCCGGATCTTTCGTCGGAAGTAATTGCCTTCCTAGCCTTCGGACTAAATGTGACGCTATCTGAGAGTTTCTACACAATCCATCTACTGGTCTCTCTTCGGACACTCGTCCCCTTTTGTAAAAATGAGGCTTTGTCGACAACGAAGTGCGTGACGAGATATGGCTCTTGGTCATGCCTTTCGGCAAATGCTCTTGCTAGAGAGATGGCAACTTTAGAAAAACCATTTTTTTACATATTTGATTTTTTATCAGACTTATAAATGTGATTTTACAAGGCTTGTTTGGTGGAAAACATGTTTTTGTATGATTATAAAGTGTACGTGGGTTTTTTCACGAGCTTCAAAAATCAATGCCTAATTATGATAGAATTTGAAAACCCAAGAATTTCAGATAGATAGGTCGGTGCTTGTGTGCATGCATGTACGTGTGAGAGAGAGTGTGTGTGTGTGATTTCGACTAAACAAACCATGTAGATCACTTAGTAACATTTGATTTGCAAAAAATTTAATTTATTTAAAAAAGATGGATTTCTACTCTTTAGTTTCTTACCTTCGTTAGTAACCAATATTTACCACCTCCCTCCTCCCCACGCGCGCGTGCACACACACACACACACACACACACACACACACACACATATATATATATATATATATATATATATATATATATATATATATATATATATATATATATATATATATATATATATATATATATATATATATATATATATAGTTTGCTACCCTCTTGAGTGAGGAACTCTATAGTGATTTTGCACATTGGACCCTCCAAATGTGATCTACATACTAAATTTAACATAAGCTAACCTTTTGGATTAACCTTTTCTAACATATATGTCCGATTTTATAAGGATTGAAAAACCAATGGCTTACAATGTACCAAATTTTTAAATAGAAGAATATATTTTTTATGTTGAAAAACTATGATCTAAGGGACGCTTCTTACTATTTTTATCATGTTGAACACATCTATCATGTCAGATCAAAGCCTGCTTTATGAGTTTCAACCAAGGTAGCAAATGTTTTATATATATATGGGAGAAGGACTGTGCAACCAAAGAACGGTACAACATCTATAATCAATGATGATCAGGACTCTCCTTTTTTAATGATTTGTATTTTTTTTATCGATCGAGCTTGACATATTTTATTTATAATAATTTATTTAGTAAGAAAAAAAATTTAGTTTACGAATTTTTTATATTTAGATGCATTTTTTAAGGTTATAAAAATCGACAACCAACAATACTTTGTACTGTAAAATGATGAGCCGTTAATTTTTATGTTTCAAAAAATATGTCTAGATGGTGTACAATCTTCATGTAAAGCATATTTTTTATTAAATATATCATAAATAATAAATATATAAGGTGAAAATGATAAAACACAACACCATAGGAGTGTCACCTGATCATTATTGGTTAAAGATGTAGCATCGTTTAGTTGCACGATTCTCCTTCTCCCACACACACACACACACACACACACACACACACATATATATACATATATATATATATATATATATATATATATATATATATATATATATATATAAACCTGTAACGACCCCAAATTATACTCTTTGAAAATGCAGATTTTTTTTCAATGCGGAAACCTTCCCAGAGATCCGGGGTCCTCACAGTTCTAATTTTCATTGGATAGCCCAAACACCACAAATGAACTTGCAACCATTATCCATAAGAACCAAAACAATTTCATTTATTTATGAATAAGAGTAAATTTCAGAGACAGGGTTTTATTCGACTGAAAATAAAGCAACAACTCAAAAAGCAAGAAGAACTGGAACAAAAGAAAAAGTCACTTTGTCCCCTGCTGAAGCTGACAAGCCCAAGTATGACTTTCATCCCTCCCCAGTAGCCAGTCCAACCTCATTGTTCACCATTTTCTGTGAAAAGCCAACAAAGTAGGGTGTCAGAATCGAAATTCTGAGCACAACTACTTCTAAAGAAACCGGATGAGACAAAAAACATGGATAAGATTTCATGTAATGATTTGAGTGAGTGCAGATATAAGATTTGCAGAATTCAAGTAACCATACATGCAACCATTTACACATGTTAAGCAGGAAGAAGCAGTAAAGCATGAGCATATACAAGAATTAAGTAACAAGATCTTTCAACATGCTTTTTAGGAAGTAAATAACATACACCCACCATTCTACCATGAATTTGAGAATAATTCAATTATGCAAGATCTAGTGCATAGCAGAAAAATGCATGATTATGTGCAATGCATGATTCCTTTTTGTTATCTTTCATTTATGTTCCATCTTTTCATATGCATGCCTTATTAAATGCATACAATTTTATGTTCCTCTTTTTAATTACCGTTGCCCGCGGATACACCAAACGAGTATAATCCCCGAGGTCAAGTAGGTTCCCAAGGTAGCTTAACACACAATTTGTATTTTATTACTGAGTTTCAACTTAGCCCTCGACCGAATCACCTTCGGAACATTAGACCTCCACATCTAATGTCGGAGACACAAGGGACACCCCACGCCCACAAGTGTCACTTTTTTGGTACCATAAACAACAACTGTGTCAAACACACTACTCCCGGGTAAAGTGACGGACTCTCCCTAAAACCGTGGCTAGGAGAAAGAACCTCAATATCGGGTTCAGGGGACAAAATTACAGCACACAGAGTTTTTGTATCCTCACAGTCTCCCCAAGACTAGATCTCTAAGATTCCCATACTCCAGATGAGATATCCCAGAACGTATATTACACTGTTCTTATTATATTTTTATTAAAGTTAGTTCTTTATGTCTGCAACACCATATGCAAAAGTAAAGTGAAAACCCGCATCCTCCCTTGTGGGGACCCATACAGGACTCCAGCCCGTATAAACAATTAGAACAGTGTAGTAGTGTGCCATACCAACTTATGTGGGTTAAGTGATGCAGTTAAAAACATAAGTGAAAGGAAAACATACTCACGACTCTCCAGGTCGATGATGGTCCATTTAGGCCATCGATGCATCACATATAAAACCAAGTAGTGTTTACTCATTACACTATGCCAATGGTACTAAAAACATGTACACTCATGCAATCATAACCCAACCATATGCATGTTATTTATCAATCATATGCATTTTCACTATGTGCGTGTTACCTACATCACATACGGGTATTAACCAATCCATGTTTTCTTTGAGTGTGTGAGTGCACATGTACCATTTCACATAATAAATCAAGCATTCATGCCCAAGAAGAATTACCAATAACCGAATCATGCTCACACTCATGAGTACCATAATCATAACAATAACAGTTACATAACCTTCTTCTAAATAACTTTTCATCCTGTTCTTGACACATAGATAGGTGTGTGTAAGTTTCAAGATTTTCCTTTATTCATATCAAAATTTAAATCATACACAATATTTATAAAATCTGGAACATATTTTCATTAAACCTGATTCATATCAGTCAATTGAAATCATAAACTTCCATGGAAAACCAATATACCAGCCTTTAAATCACTCATAGAATTCTAAACAAAAATATAATGTTCAGCTAGAGACAACAAGGCAAGTCACAATATGTATTAAATTTAGTTTTATGTGTCCATCCTCCTTGAACAGGATATGATGATCCCTTATTTTACATGACTGAAAATTTCAAATATGACTCAATAATCCCCACTTCATATTACAAATATGTGCTTAAGCCACACTCAAGAACCAGCTTGAGATACTTTAAAGCAACTCGTGTGTATAGGCATTATGTACTGAAATGACAGTGGGTGCCTATGCAAGCAGCAATAGTAATGATAGAAAAAAAATTCTGCTTCTTTCAGGACACACACTCAGCGCACAAAATTCAAGATCATACAATCAATCCTAGAATACCCTATCCTTTCCCCAATGGAAGTAACAACTTGAACGAAAATAAGAAAATCATGATTTTCACAGGAAAATACAATAATTTCCATGCAGTTACAGAACAACTTTTAAAATCAAAATTTATGATTGGCTGTATTCATTGGGGAACAACATACATTGCTAAACATCAAAGGTCCAATTATTCAGCATGGATACAACAAGAAAACTTAAAAAAAAAAAAAACGATCACTCTGCCCTTCATCTTAGAGGCTTTAACTCCTACCCTCAGCATGATTGCAAAAATTACAAAAAGAAAAACTATCAGATTCAAGTCCTCCTTTCTTTTCGTTTTCTTTTTTTTTTCATCTTAAGCATATACCTCGATTCCCAATCAAGAAAACCCTAAATCGGGTTGATTTGGGAACTCGGCAGGTTAGGGTTATATAAAAAAATCATTTAAGAACCTCCAGATTCAGATTCCCCCCCTTTTTTTTTCATCGTATGCATACTCATGGGTTCCATGCCAGGGAACTCCCAAATCGAGTGCCAAGACCACTGGAAACCCCCCCTTTTTTTATCTTTTGAAAACGAAAGACATATTCGCCAATGGGGGTTTTCTGTGGACACTACCTCAAATCCCACACACTGAATCCAACCCTTGTTCGATCCCTCACCCCATTTCTAGGAAGACCCATACCTTATCCGACGATTTTTCCGGCGATCGGAGGCTGGAGACGCGAGGACAGAGCTGCTGGTGTCGCTCCTTACTGCAACCATGGCAGGTATACTCGTTGTGGCCGGTGATGGCTGCTGTTTGCCACAGTTTTTCGACGATCAAAACCCTTTTCTCTAGCGTGCACACACAGACAGAGAGAGAGAGAGAGACCGAGTGAAGAGGGCGAGACCCTCTCCACCCCCATTTTTATCACACCGAACCCCCCACTCCTCTCCTCTGAGAAGCACGGGGTTCGGTTACGCTCTGCGTACCCCCCCTCCCCTTTCTGTTTCTGATTCTTGAAAGCAATTGGGTCGAGCTAGGTTTACTAATGGCGTGGTTGAAATCTGACATTGGGCTCATGTAAGAATTGAGGTTTGCCAAAGTGAGGGATCTAACATCCCTGCTTCCCTTTCAAAGTTGTGGTCTTGTGGTTAGGTTGGACAACAAATTCACGATCCGAGAAATGAGGTTACCAGAATTGAGAATCTAAGTTCTCAAATCGTGGTACCAAAGGATACCCTAAGTTCTACCAAGTGGGTGTTTAAATGGGAGTGGAGATCCAGGGAGCGCTTTAAGTGGCCCCGACTATGTGACGCAGCCAATCACATGACAGCATTGCATGGGGCCCACAACAGCGGATTGTAGGCCCCACATTGAATGCTGTCATGTGATTGACCGTCACTAAAGATTGCTTTTGGGCATGCAAACATAGGGCCACGAAGTTAGCATGAGAAAAAAGCTCATGTTCAGCATGACCTGAAATGCTTCCCTCGAATGTGGGGTCATCAGCTCAAACTCTGATGGTATACTGTCAGAGCTGCCTTGGATGCCGTTCAATGATGATGAACGGCAGCCAGGACACCACAAAAGAATATGTTGTTTCTTAAATTGGTCCCACAATTTTTTTGATATTTATCAAATGAATGATTGGCATCCAAGGCAGATCTAACAGAACACCCTTTATGCTCTCTCTTTGACATCTCTCTTATAGGTCCGAGCCAAACGAGCCGAGTCTGAGCTGGCTTGCCTAAATAAAAAGTTATATTTTTTTTAAAAGAGTTTATAGTGGAATGGAACTTTCATCCTGTTACATGAAAGTAAGCCCAACGACCCAATTGAGCTAACATGCCTTTAAAAAATTTATAGTTCAATAAACTCTACATGAGCTATCTAAACGAGCTTATATGAGCCGAGCCTAGCCGAACACCCCTTGTGTTCCTGTTCAACGGCTATGTATAACAAATTAATGTTAAATTGTCTATTTATCTAGATAATGTTGGGGAGTCAATAATTCCATGACCATGTGGAAGCAGATTCCAATTGCAATAAAAGAATTGTGAAAGAAAAAAAACAGCATCTTTAAGTACTCAAATTTTTAAAATCCAAGCCCTTTCATGGCCATTAATGAGTCCAAATCAAAATCCTGGCATCCTTAAGAATGGACAAAATGTGGGGCCTACAAGTCACATATGATAGAGGCATTGAGCTACACATACCTAAAGTGCCCCCTTTGTTGAAGCCAAATAAAGAAATTGGGTCACTAATAGGGCTGGCAAGGGCTGGATCTGATTCAAATCCAACCGTGATCCAGTTAAAATATGATAGAGCCATGTAGCCACACATCAACAATGGGCCCAATGATGATAATACATTATCCTTGCTGATGAGCTTTGGGTGTCTAATTAATGGAGCTGTCAAGGGCTGGATCCTGTTTAAGTTCAACCTGTATCCAACCTATTTTCCCTTATGTGGCGAGATCAATGAGTTGGAGATAGCTTCACCTATCTTGGTCCAACCTAGCTGTAAGTGGTCAGGTTTGATGTTGGACCACTTGGGTCCAATCAAGTGATGACCTAGCCATAGCACCAGTTCGACCGTTAACAAGGCAAAGAGCATAGCTGTCAAACCTACGTTTAAAACATGTCTTTTTCAATAAAATTTTGAAAAGCAAAGAGAAAAAAAAAAGCCTCTATTTTTTCATAGTGCTAGCAAAAAAACTTAGGGTATGATGATTAAAGCTTTGGATCTGGATCTGGGCCATGATCTTTTGTTTGAGAGAAGGTCGGATAAAAGCATGAGCCCCCTCGCTTCTCTACGGATCTCTCTTCAGAGATCCATGACATTTGACACCCCCTTAATTCTTTTGAGAAACACCTTTCGAACAAAATTGATTTTATTTAAAAAAAAAAAACAAAACTTTCATATGGATCCAATTTTACCAAAGCATACGAACTATTATATCGCCTCTAGCCATGGAAACAAAAGTTTAAAACGGCAATTTCTCGCGAGTTTTTCAAATTTTTAAAATTTTCTCGAGTTATTATTGGCAAAATCTCAGGAAAGTATAAAAAATAAAATAATTGTCTCAAAAATCCCAAAAAATTAAAGAAAAACAAACTAATTATACAATTAAAGCTAACTAACATCAACTAGCGTAATTAACCCGTTGTACAATAACACCAACACAAATCTAAATAGAAACCATACATTTTACCCAAAAGAAGACCTTAATTATTACTGTTTTCAAGATTATTCAGTATCCTAAACAAATATGGACACTATAACTAGCCATAAATTAGTCAAATGAAACCCTACAATCTCATATTTATGGAAGAACAAAGGAAAATTACAAGACTTTTTATTTTTCAGATTATTTCAATATCTTGCATAAAATTAAGAATAAACCCCTAAATAGCTATAATCTCTACATGCCCATTCTTATACACTCCCACACACAGGGGCGGAGCCACGTTACGGGTAGGGTGAGCACGTGCCCAACCTAACCCAAGAAAAATCCCGTAATGGGTTGGGGTGGGCACTACCCTACTCTTTCTCTCTCTCTCTCTCTCTCTCTCTCTCTCTCTTTAACCTTCTTTCTTCACCAATCCTACTCTTTCTCTCTCTATCCTTCCATTCTGCGCAGGTGCAGCTCTGCCCCTGTGCCTCCCTGTCTGGTTGTCCCCACTCTACCACACCGGCCATCCCCACCATGGTGGCAAGACCCCACCCCCACAGCCTTAGTTCTCTAGCTTTTCGCTCAGGCCCAACTCTGCCCCCATGCGCCTCCCCTATTCGGCTGTCCCCACCCTACCATACTGCGATTAACCAGCTCAGCCCCACCATGGACTCACCGCTGACCTCTCTCTCTCTCTCTCTCTCTCTTCTCGATGTTTTTGTGGCGTGTGCATTCCCTTTGATTCCCGAATCCCGACCCTACTAACCCATTATCTTTGGCTGTCGAGTCTCAACCACGAGCCCCTGTCACGCCCTCAAAGCCAACAAAACTAGACAACATCCTCCAACTGACCACACCATTGGCCCATCACCGTGTCCTTCCGCGCACACATAGGATATTAAGATTTTTGGTAATTTTTTAATTATTATTAAATTAGATTTTTTTATTATGATTTTTCAATTAGCATATGAAATTATGAATGTGGTTTGTTAGGATTAGGATTTAGGTTTTTGATTTAGTTTTTCTTAAATAGTTGCATCTCAATATCTAGGATTTAAGGCTTTTTTGTACTTGTTTTTTTTCAATTAGCATTTAGGTTTTCAATTAGATAGATATTAATTAGTTAATTCTAATCAACATTAGACGTTATTCACATGCTTGATTTTAGTTAATTTTTTTTTGGGTTTTGTTATTTTTGTTTCAATTAGCTTATGTATGAAAACTATGAATGATATTTTCTAGGATTGAGGTTTTTATTTAGTTTTTTTTGCTAAATAGCATGAATATTTAATTAGGTTTTAGTGTTTGTTGTATTTTTAATGAATAACATTTAGTTTTTTTATTTTTAAATAATATAAATATTTAATTTAGGTAATTTTATATATTTTTTAATTAACATTAAACATGATTCTACATTCTTGATTAGCATAAATGCATAATTGATAGTGTAAGAATTAGGGTTTCAACTTTGTATTGATTTAAATGACATAAATTTTGGATTATACTTTTAAGATGTTATGTACTTTTTCTTTTTAATTAACATTAAACATGAAGAATGAATACTTGACTTTGGTTAGAACTTAGAATTTTAGTTTTTTTTTTCAATTAACATAAATGAGAATTTTAGATTTTTTTTTTTGTTTCAATTGACATGTATTTGTTAATTAAATAGCAATAATCATGATTTCATCTTTGATTTCTAGTATGTGTTAGAGTAACTATTTGATTTAGTTTAAACATGATAATATATTTTAGTTTTCTATTAGTTTTATTATCTTTTTGTTCATTGGATTAGTGCTTTAATTTATTAACTTTACGATGTTCCTCCTTCTTTTGAGTGGGTTGAACTTTTTCTAACTATTTATAAAATATTTATGATGTCCTTTTTAGATTTTTTTGAAGATTAACTAATTAATTGGCTATTTATTTATAGGATGTTTGTGTTTCTTTTTCACATCTTGTTGAATGCATTTCAAAATTGAAACTTGAGCTTGGTCACATTGCATTATCTATGAAAGGTAATTCTTATGATCTTTATATCAAATAAAGCTAAATTTTGAAGTATGCTGGTACTCTATAGTTCTTTATTAATTTTCTTTATTACTGAAAATATATTGTTTAGTTTAAGCGAAAGTTCCTAATTATGAAGATTGCACCTATAATTCTTATATTTTCTTTGCACTTGTTAACTATAGTTTATCATCATAGGAATTTTTGTTTTTTTCTATAGTTCATTTGTGCCCATCCTAATTTAAATTCTTGGGTTTTCTCCTACCCACACATGAATATGTCCTCCTGAGATCAATCCCTATCACCATCCCCAGCTCTACACCCTCCTTTACTGCTATTACACACCCATACAAAACCCCTATAAATCAAAGACCACCACTCAAGTAAGAATCCAACACACACTACAAGAAAAAGCTCTTACTAGTGTGTTTCCCATGGTGTGCTAGTAGAAAAGCATTTTTATTGATGCTATTTTACTTAACATTAGTGAAAAAAGTGAGTTAGGATTAGACGTACTGCACCAGTATAATAATTTTTTTCTAGCATACATAAAAAGTGCGCTAATGTAATTAATTTTTACTGACGCAATAAAGAGGTGTGTTAGTAAAAAGTGTTTTTCTGACGCACATAAAAAGTTTGCTTGTAAAAAAGATGCATTTTAAAAAATGCCTCTTTTCACTCTTTTGTGGGCTCTTTTTCACTCATACTAAAAATTTCCTCTCTCTCTCTCTCTCCATCTTCTTGTGCACTTGCCACTATAGACATCCCCTCTTTCTCTATGTGTTCTTTTTCTCTATCTCTCTCTATCTGTGTGTGTTCATCGACCACCATTATTGACATCCTCTCTCTCTCTCTCCATCTTCTTGTGCACTTGCCACTATAGACATCCCCTCTTTCTCTATGTGTTCTCTTTCTCTATCTCTCTCTATTTGTGTGTGTTCATCGACCACCATTATTGACATCCTCTCTCTCCTTATTCTAGAAGCAATTTTTTTTTTGTGATTGATTTTGAGCCATTGATTCAAAGGAGAGTTCTTCGCCTCGTCGGAGACGATGCACTCGCTTCATAGTGATGATCAGTAGCAACACCAAATCCATAGATCGAGCATAATTTACACGTTCTCTAGGGTTCTTCTGAAAGCAGAGCACTAGGAGTCAATGTTCTTCGCCTCTTAGCTCGAGTCATGCTTAAAATCATTGCATTCATCTATCGTCTTATTGCATAGAGGTATCAGATGATTCATTTTGTGTTTTTCCTCTCTTTTCATTTTTTTGTGCTATCGATCTCTCGTACAAAGGTACCAGGATTGTAGCATTGTAAATGATTTTAAGGGTTTTGTATTTTAATTACTAATTTTATAGTTCATTGAGTGAATGTTTGCTAAATCTTTTTTTTCATGTATGATTTTGATTTTAAGGGTTTTGTATTTTAATTGCTAATTCTCTAATTTATTGAGTAAGTGCATGCAAAATCATTTTTTTTCAAATATGCATTAGATTTTAGGGTTTTTTGGTTTCTAATTCATAATTTTGTAATTTATTGAGTGAATGAATAGTAAATCTAATTTTATTCTTATGCATGATTTAGATTTTAAGGGTTTTGTATTTTAATTGCTAATGTTATAATTTATTGAGTGAATGCATGCTAAATCTATTTTTTTCATGTATGATTAATATTTTAAGGGTTTTATATTTTAATTATTAATTTTATAATTTATTGAGTGAATGCATGCTAAATCTGATATTTTTTTTAAGTATGTTTTAGATTTTGGGGATTTTAAATTTTAATCTATACTTTTGTAATTTATTGAGTCAAAGCATGCTAAATTCATTTTTCTCTCATGTATGATTTAGATTTTATGTGTTATGTATTTTAATTGTCAATTTTATAATTTATCGAGTGGATCCATGCTAAAGCTGATTTTTTTCTCATGTATGATTTATATTTTAGGAGTTTTGTATTTTGATTTCAAGTTATGTGAATATTGAAAATACACTATCAATTTGTTTCACTGATCCTAAGAATGTCGGCAAATGCAATTCCACATCAGTTTATGACAAAAAAAATTACTTGCAAAAGAGTTATTCTTGCCCTCCAATCTATATCGTGTTGTGGTATTTGATGATCAAAGAACGCTAAAGAAGTGCATATGTAGAGTATTAACTGTGGTGTTGTAGTTTAATAGTGACACTTTTAGGTCCTTTGATCCTTAGATAAGGAATTTTTGTGTGGATGCCCTAAGTTATACTATGTCAGCAAGGCATGAAGAATATCATGAATACTCCATTTTAAATAATAGTATGGAGTTGACATGAATTTACCCCATTTCTTTTCTTAATTTCTTAGGGTTTCTCCTTCAAAATATGATTATACAAATGATAGTTTGGTGTAGATTATAACAATCTGCCTACTTACAGTATCTCCTATTAAAAAATTCTCTAGTTTGTAGATACTGGTAACTATAGTGAAATCTTAATGTTGCATAGCTTGGATACCTGTATTTGTACAATTTGCTTGATCATCCTTCAAATTTTGATTTAATGTTATTGATTAACACTTGAACATTTTGTTGAGATGCACTTTTTCAAAGTTTTGTGCTAGAAGTATTTTGGCCTTCCTCTTATTGCTTCTATGTTTGCTAGACTAGGCTTCCTCCTACTGTATTTAATGTGGTTTTTGGGTTTGGTCCAACGGCTAGAGCTTCACTAGCTAGTCACATGGATGTAGACAAAGGTATCAAGATTGTTGATTTGTTTATGTTTTTAAAAGTGCATGGAAACTTTATTACATAGTCCTTTTTGTGATCATTTTCTAAATAATTATCACATTTTTCTTCAAATTAGTATAAATTTCTTGCAAAGACTAAAGTACCATTTTCACTTGTTTGTAAATAGGTCACTTTATGTTTATGTTAAATATCAGTGTACATATAGCTGTCTTGTGTTTATTTAATGTATAAAATTTATAAATTAGAGACTTTTTTTGCTATTAGAGGCTTTTACTGACAATAAATTAGTGCCAATAAAAGTAAGTTGGTAAAGATGGTGTTGGTGAAGCTTTTATTGGTGCGCACCCTGTGCGCCAATAAAAAGGTGTTTTTATTGGCGCTAAAATAGCGCCAATAAATTTTTTAGCAACACAATCTTTACCAACAAAACTTATGGTGCTTTGTGCATGCCAATAAAAGTGTTATTTCTTGTAGAGACACTCAAAATTAGTCAACACTACCCACCCACTCTAAAACATCAGAGTTAGAGAGAGAGAGAAAGAGAGGGAGGACTCACCACTCGGTCACAACACCGCCTCCTCACACCTCAAGCTGCCAACTCCTCTGAGCTCCAATGAGATTTGGTGAGAGAGACGGAGACATGAGAGGAGCATACTGATAGAGAAATGAAAAAGTAAGAGAGAGTGGTGCACCACTGCCGATGGCTCAATGCCTCTAAGCTCCAATGAAGAGAAGGGTAGAGAATGAGAGAAACAAGAAAGAGAGTTAGGGCCTTGGGGCTTCATTTTTTTGTTAGAGAAAAATGTAAACAAAAGCTAACACTGTAACGACCCAAATTTTAAGTCTCGAAAAGCATATATATTTTTGAAATACTTTTAAATCTCTTTACAAAATTGCAGCAGGGTAAAATTAATCGGGAGTAAAACTTGGCACGCTACTTTACCTTTACATTCACTTTCAAACAGACATTTGCACTTGAAAATTTAGACATCTATAATTGAAATAAAGGATTTCACATGTCCATCATTAATAATAAAAATCAAGAATTAAATAAGTTTATATATCAGAGTCCTTAACAACTAATATGCTCTTATTTATTAACTTTTAGAGGGTTGGGAAAGGCGTGATTCGGTCTCCGTCGCAACCTCTCGTTATCACATGTGAATTCAATCACCTTCTGAAAAATATTATAACTTTATGGGGTCAGACAAACATGTCTCAGTAGGGTCGAGCTATACTAAACAAGTAAATCTAGAATCCACAAGTAGGAATCTCTTTAGACTTTCATGCATTTACAATTCAAATATAACAATGTTCAACAAGTATTGCAAGTATATAAAGTAAGCAGAAAATCGCAAAAGTTAACATTTATTTCTCATTCAATCAAGTAAAATGCATGAACAATTAAGAATGTATGAACTTACTAATGTAGAATCTCTTCTTATGCATGAATGAATCATTATCTTTTATTATCTTTTCTTTCTTATATGATGCATGCCATGCCCATTTAATGCGCATACAATTAGGTTTCACTTGTTATCCCTGTGGGTACGAACATAGGCAGTAACCTGATGAAGGACCATGGCTTAGGCATATTTTCATACAAGGGTGGATTTAGCCTAGCTGAGTACACTTCACCAGTCTGTGTGTAGGATGATAAAAGCGAGAGAGACTCCTGACACACTTATATACCTGATGTATCAAATTTCCCTCATGAGTTATGTATTCTCGGTATTGCAGTCTATGCAGAGGCTTCCCCTCTCTGTGTGTGTGGGAAAAAGAGCAACCTTCTATACTCAAAACAGTTTTTCACAGAGCCTATTAGCACCACTTACCCTCTCTTAATAATCCAGCGATTTAGTGTTATGGTTTCAGTTACTTGCATTACTCTTTTTCATGCAGTACCATAACCAAGTTTATGAAAGCTAATTCGACCACTTTAAGACTCCAATTTATAAGTTTGAATAGGCATTTAATCATTCATTCATACATCTTGCTCACTAAACATGTGCATATATCAATAACCATCATAATAAGCTTTCATATTTTTGCATGCATAGCATCAATTTCAATAACATATCACAATTATCATAATTTGCAGTTTTGAGATTCTATCAGCCCAATTTTGAAAAAATTCACCAAGAATTATAGGTTATGAATTGCATTTTCTCAATTTTTCTGTAAATACATGTATGTCTCAAAAAAACAATCCAAGAAACGAAACTGAAAAAATCGTTATAAATAAATTAAGAAAATTATGAGACTAAATACTATTAAGGAAAAATATAAGACAGTCCCTGTTTTCTACAAAAAATATTTTCTGATTTGGGGAATTTCTCCAGACTTCTAGATAAATCTTTTCATAAAATCCTTTTTACAAGATCATATGTTAGGATTCATTCAGATTTTTCTTGATTTATTTTGATCAGTTTTGATAGGGTCTTTAAGATCCTTAAAATCGTAGGTCAGAACAATCCTGCAGATAGGATAGAAAATCTATACTCTATTGCAAAGGTTGTTTTGACCTCAATATGGATTCAAACAAAGCAAAATAAGATCTAAATTTAAGCCCCGAATGTGTAGAAGAATTCTGTATTTTTATTTGAATTGATTGGTCTCGTTAACATAGATATATCGATTTTTCTCTAAAATAGGTCAGGATTAAAAATGGAAACATGAAAGAACAAGATTCGACTCATGCAAGATTCATCAAGAACAACAAAATCTCAAGGTAAAGATCTATATAAATCACTATTTTTGATGATCTAAATATGTTTTCATCATCATACAATAAACATTTGGTCATATCTGTGCTAATCTTATTAAAACAATACCATATCATATCAAAGAATCATAAAACTATCACGAAATAACTCAGATATATGCAATAATTGTAACAAACCCTAAACAATCATGGCTACATAGATTCTTTACATATTAACATGTTGCTTAATCATGCTAAATATGAAATAAACTATCTTATATGTTCCAATTGTCTTTCTATAATAAAGACGGTCACAAATCCTATATCGAGAGTCGGTTCTTGAACCAAATCTCGAATTCTGCAAAAAATCCCAACTCTTTCTGACTGTTACAAAGGTTGTAAAAAAAAATTTGTACGGTGGACAACTTTAAATTTTTCTAGATCATAAAAATTTTTGTCAGCTTTTCGATGCCTCAAACCATTTGTAAAAACTCATCCGTATGAGGGAGATACAAACATTTTGGTGCAGGCCTACATTTTTTTGTTTTGGCTGTCACAAATTTGTGCTTAGTTCGTGAACAGAGTTCAAAATTTATAGTAGATGAAAATTTTTGTTAGCTTTCCAATGCAATAAACTCCTCATTAAAATTCCTTTGGACGAGGGAGATACAAGCGATTTACCGATCGGGTGTCAGGCCAGAAAACAATAACAATTTTTTTTCTAAAGAACCTGAATTGCAAAACATGTATTTTCTTAGGAAAATGACCATAGAAATTCATCAATTTTTTATAGAACATTAACATTCTTATAATCTACCAACCCAAATCAAAATATTTGAAAAAGCAGTCAGCTACCATGGATCTTTTTTCATTTTTATGATTTTATTTTATGAAGAAATCAATTTGATGGAAAATGATTTTTCTGTTTTAAAACTCTATCCAACCACATGATTTGATAGCCCTAAACCAAACCCACGTGTAAAAGGCATGATTTAGGGTTTGTACTCATGAAAAATCGAAGGTATTTGTACCTACGAATCCCAGATTACGTGTAGAGTATAAAACTCCTTACCTTATTAACGAAAAAATTGATCCTATGCATGTAACTCGTTCTTCTACCATGAATCGGCCTTCGTCTCCTGCCTTTAAACCTTAGAGGAGCTTCAATGACCATTGAAAAACTCTAAAAATGAAGAAAGAAAGAAGAAGAAAAAGAATAGGAGAAAGAGAGATAACTAACCTTATTAATCATCTTCATGTGAGCCTCTATTTATAGATGAGCTTAAGTAAGAGTTCCGTCTTTAATATACGAGGTTAACATATATTAATTTTATTTATTAATAAAATAAGTAAATAAATTATGGATTTTAATTTATTATATTTCAAAATTACTTAAGGTATAAAAGAAAAGTTGGAACTTCTTACTCTGACTTATGTCCTAGTGATAAGATAACCTTCAGGGAGGCCTACAGACTGAAAGACTTATCAAATTTGACGTTTAAATAGTCAATTTGGTAGCCCTCAAAACGTAAATAATCATGGTAGTCTTATATTTAATCATACTCACACAGATTGATACTAAAATTTAGTCAATATAAAAAAATCTTAATTTTCAACCTATAATTAAGCATTAACTTCAATCGATGGTAAAATGCTCAAATCAACACCAATTTGGGTATGTAAATAGTCGATTTCGATGATCTCGAAATGAAAAACGTCAAGATTAACTCTGATTTAATAGATAAGCTACTTATCAACCAAATTTTTTGGCTAAAAAAATAATAATATTTTTCAGAGTGTCCGACCATATGGGTCTAATAAAATGATATATGATTCAAAAATATCTTGTGTTATGTCTAATCTAATCTATCCTTAAATTGATCTAAATGTTATGGATTATATTCAACTTAATTGAGTTTTATCTAAATACCATTATTTAAATCCACTGCCTAATTTAAGGTCTAAATCCATATAAATTTCTTTTTTTATGATTAACTTTTAATTTCATGCGTAATTAAATTCAAACTCAATTCTTTACAAATTCAAATATAAAATTGGATGAAATGATATTAAATGACTCTGAATTAGGCTTAAATGTAAACATATTACATCTATAAAATTTTGAATTTTCATGTATTTATTTTAAATATTCCTTAAGAGGTTAATTCAAATTTTTCAAAAATAATTTCTAAAAAATTAAAACTCAATAGGGTCGATGAGACCCTTGGGCATGTAGGGGTCTTTCTTACACTTAGATTTTTTTTTAAGTCCTACATACTCTCTTCTTAACGCAAATTATCATTATCTAGACTGTTTGATTTATTTTTTAAAAATGATGTTTTCGCATAAACAAACTTCGAAAGTGATCTTTACCAGAGTCAATAGAACCTAGTGTTGTTTTGAGTGTTTTATTTTATTTTATTTTATTTATAGATTAGATTTCAAACCCATGAAACTGAATTCAAATTTATTGAATTTACATTACATATATATCGAGTTATCCTAAATTCGTTTGAAATCATATTCGACTTTATTTCGATAAAATTTACCAGTTATTTTATTAAATTTTGATCTTTATCATAAATTTGATTCTGAATGTGAATTTCATCAACTCAAATTAACTTTAAGTTTTCATACGATATTTCTTATAATTCCTCTTAGGATAATTTATATTTTTATATTTTTTTTCTCATAAAAATTATTATTTATTTATTAAAAATACCCTGAAGAATAACATGTATTACTTCTTAACTAAATTTAAAATCGTAGTTTTACTTTTAAGAAAAATAAAATTTATTGTATTTTTCAAACTTGAATTAACATTCGATTAAGTCTTAATTTAGATTTGAATCAAACTCAAATCTAATTATAATATTCGAGACATATTTATTAAATATGAATTCAAATTCAAACCCAATTAAAATATGAAACCCTGATCCAGAATAAATTTTCTACTTGAATTTATTCTAAATCCTAATAAATGTTTGAATTATAAATTAATTCTTATCTTAATCTCAAATAATATTTTTAGCCTAATTCAATGTTATTTCTCATAAAATATCAAAAATTTATGGGTATTGCATCATTTCCTCCTTAAAGAAATTTCATCCTTGAAATGTAACTAAGGTTATCTATCGACATAGTTATGAATGCCTTGGTTTATAATTTATTTTTTTAATAACTATAAAAAATTTGCAGCTATTACAAACATGATATTATTTCAAGATTTTATTTTTCTCATGATAATATTACAATATTTATTAAAGAATAAATTACTAAAAATATTTTTTATAGTTGTTGGAAAGCTGAGACACAAATTTCCAACTTTGTTATTTTTAGTTAAAACCAAAAATCCTCTAGGGTTCTTGTTTCTAAGATCCAAAATTGGAACAAAAAACTATTTTGTAAACCATTACAACTGAACAATCTATGCCCAAAGGCATTTCTTTTCAACTGTTCATCAGATCAATGTCATCTTGATGACATTAGAAAGTTAGCATCTTGATCTTCCTTTGTTATTTTTTTTTGTTTTACCGAATTCTTGACACAAATGGCCAGAAAATAGTATATACTCACTAGGATAGGCGTAGTTGCGCCTGTTCATCTCCTGTTTTAGCAACGTTCTTGGGGTTATATCTTAGTGCTCGTTCATCATTTTTTAATGATTAAAATATCATTGGAAATATATTTTTGACTAAAATATCTATATGTTTTTGTGTTTTTTTGGAGTCCTTTATTTTCTTGACAAAAAAATTAGTGACAAGATGAAGTACCACCGATGAAATATCGTCGATGTGTGTTTTACCAAAAATAGTCATCGAAAATGAAATATCGCATTTAATGCAACAGTAATTTTGCATCACTGCATGCGAAACTTCATGAATTTCAAAATATTTTAGAAATTTTGCAACCAACAACGTGAAACTCTTGATGAACTTCACAAGTAGTGTTGCAACTTTTGTACTATAGATGTGAAAAATGTGAGAAATTTCATAATCCCCATTCAAAATTCTAAAATTTGCAACCCCCGTGTAAAATTCTAAATTTCGTGCAAGGGTTGCAAATTTTTTCATTAATTTCACATGGGGTTTTCTTAAATTCTTGTTTTCTTGCAAAATTTCTTATTCGCCTCCACCATTCATAGAAAAATCATCAAAAAATCATTGAAAGGGGTGCCAAAGTTCAAAGTTTGCAAAAATAGGGCATCTAGATGCAAAAAAGGGGTTGAGAAATGAAACATCATTCTTTCACAAAATGAAGTCACTCATACATTGCATTCATTATATTCTTTCATAAAATAAAGATTCTCATATATTGCATTCATTATATTCTTTCATAAAATGAAGTCGCTCATACATTGTATTCATTCTATTCTTTCACAAAATGAACTCGCTCATATATTGCATTCATTTTATCACAGAATGAAGTTTCTCATAATTTGCATTCATTCCATTCTTTCACAAGAATTTTGCTTCTCACTACCTCTTTGGTATGGAGAAAATAAAGTATATGCAGAGGTACCTCCATCTCTTGGGCCTCAAGAATGTTGTATATCACCACATTTTTGATAAGGAGAAACTACAGTATATCATTATTGATTCTATATTCCATGTTGTTCTTCTGATTTTTCCTATCCCACCCATACCATGTGATCGAATGAATGATGATTGTGAGATACGTGGACTCTACATCATCATCGTCCAACATATCTTTTTGGCTATTGCAGTTTGTTAGAGAAGATGCCTTATGCATCATTATCCTTCATGTTCTCTATGATAAAAATGCAGTTCTTACGAACAACTCGTTGACTTTTGGTTTCCTATCCCACCCATACCATAAGATATCACCATTAATACTTTTACCCAAAAAACTCATCATCAATAATGTGTTGTCGATCTTTTCACCGTCGATGCTTTTATCAAAAAAACTCACCATAATGAATGTCATTGATCTTCTTACCATCGATGCTTTTACCAAAAAAAGTCATCGTTGATGAAGTGTTGCTCATGCTTTTACCAAAAAAACTCACTGTCGATGATGTGCCGCCCATGCTTGTATCAAAAAAACTCATCGTCAATGAAGTGACGCCCATGCTTTTACTGAAAAAACTCATTGTCGATGAAATGCTGCCCATGCTTTCGGGGTTTTCTACCGCCGGTGAACTGCTGCCGATGAACCACTGCCGATGAAGGATTTTTACAAAGTTGGAAGGATTGGGGACCAAAAGAACCCTATGGTTGCAAAAATAGGGCATCCACATGCAGATAAGGGTTTGAGAAATTAAGCTTCATTTATATAGGCAAAAATTTTGCAAGAAAAAAAAAATTGTAATACCGATGTGATACTCGGTGAAAATTTTGCAATATAAGACTTTCACAAGTTTGTAGTAATTTCGCAATACTTTATGTGATAATCCTTGAGAATTTCATAAGGTAAAAGATTTTTGTAACGTGACTTGCGATACTCCTCACGAGTTTCACAAGTTTTTTAGAATTTTGCAATAATTTTTGGAATATCAAGTCCATCCACTTTTAGCATCGTGACTTGTGAAAATCGAAATTTCACAGCTGTGAGGGGGTAAAGCATCTAGAAAAAACTCAAGAACCTGCATAATTGTCTATTTGGGAGATTTGGTAAATTGTAGTGCATTTATATAAGCACGTCAAATTTTTCAAACCATTTTATAGGTGTTTCGTTTTTAAAATTGTAGTGCATTTTAGATAAATTGGAGTGTTCCACACTGAAATACATATCATTTCAAACCATTAGTATGAAATGGTGTTTCGTTTTTAAATTTTTATAGGGCAGGCTGAACGAATACATGTGGGAGGTTTGGGAGTCTTATTGTGTGTTCGTCTTGGGCGACTAACAAAAACAATGAGCACCTATTAATATAGTGATGTAGCCTAAGAACATGGTATTTGACAGAAAAACTGTTGGAAGACGTAGCTGATTGAATTTGAAAAAATTGTGGTCACAGCGTAGGTAGTCATAGAAAAGAATAATAGATCCTTGGACTGGGTGTAGGCTACAAATTAAGGTGGGCACAGGTTTGCCTAATCTCAGGATTTTGATGGTAGTTGGCCTTGCCATTCAAATGACACTAAATATTATTATTACTAATTGGTTGGCATGTTTGTCTTAGATGGTGGAGGGTAGATAGGGGCCTCCTAATCTTTTTTCTGATCCCATTGCTTGTTGACTAGCAAGTGGGCCCCACCGGATTCGACGGGCCGGATCCTGTCCCTATTTCGGTCCAAGATGGAATAGAATTGGAGTTGAAACTGGCGTGCCTGTTATCGGGTCAAAATCAGGATATATATTCATATCCAAACTTGACTTTGGGGGTAAGACAGAAAATGGTTCGGACATCTACCGATATAGAGTTTAATCCTTATTCATATCCATTTAAGATGAAGATGATGTGTGGAAGCAGTTCGACTATAAGTTGGGCAAATCTAGCTCAATATATATTTCCAAATCTGAATTCTTCGGTGGCAGTTGCTTTAGAGTATTTTAATTTTTGAACACATTACCTATTATTAAATAAAGATATGAGTTTGGATGCTCAGAATTCTGATTCAGATTGGAATTGGACTAGTCTACAAAAAGTGTTTTTATTGCGATAAAAACACGATATTTGAAAAAAAATTCTTTTTTTTTTACTGTATGACTTTTTTTTTTTCAGTATAATATCAGCCTTTAAAAGCGTTCTTTTGGATCTGACATAGACAGGTCAGTAAACATGCCCCATTTGTTGAATACGTCCAACTTTCTGTCCTTTGTTTGGGAAATCAATTTCCCCACTTTTATCTACAATTATTATTCAGACACGGCATTGACGCGGTTAGGGATGGCAGTGGACCGGGGGACAACGGGGCTCTGCCTGATCGCCTCGCCCCGTTTGAAGGGCATGAAACGGGGATGGAGGTTAAAATCTATCCCCATGTGGGGATGGAGGCAGGGATGAACTTACGCGTTTCCCTGCACCGCCCTGTCCCCGTCTCAATCCCCGCCCTGTCCCCAGTCCTTTAAGGGATGACTATAGACTAAGAGAAAATGGGGCCCCACCTCACCTCGCCCCCGTTTGGACTGAGGATGGAGGACATGAAATGGGGATGGAGGCAGGGGTAGAGGTTAAAATCTATCCCCGTGCGGGGATGGAGGTTCGGATTTTAAAACGGGGCAGGGGTGGAGACTTTGTCCCCCGCCCGGGTCCACTGCCATCCCTAGACGCGGTGGAAAAGGAGTCCCAAAACGCGCTTTAAGTCTGAGTTGCACAACTTTGAATACTTCTACCCCTTTCTTTTTATGGTCAATCCATTCTCCTTTTAACACGGTGCGAGAGACAAAACCTTCGAACCAAAACCGCCGATCGCTGGAAGTAGTGACAGTTTAAAAATTGATAAAAAATACACTTGTGATTGTGAAAAAGGTGACATTAGGGTCAATGGGTCGGGTTTCACCCGGACCTGACCCGTATCAAACCCTATAGGGTGGTGATAAAATAAGGAGGTTGACCAGGTATGGTTTGCAAAATTTCATACCAGACCCGAGTCTGATGCCAAAAAAATATTATTTGACCAGGTATGGACAGGGTCTGGTTCACGTAATCCTTATAAGGTGCAGGTATGATTTTTCTTATAACAAACTTGATAGGAACCAGGTCCGGACTTGGTACCCACACCCATAGTGACAAACGTTTTAAACGACAATTTCTCGTTTTTCAAAAAACTTGCAAGAAATCAAAAAAATTTCATAAATCTTGCATTTTTTCGGCAAAATCTCGGCAATAAAAAAGTAAATTTAAAAATCTAAAATCTATTTTTTATAAGAAAATATTAATAAAAATTATTTAAAAAAAAAATTCACATTTTTTCGCGATAAATGGCCGTTTAAAACGTAAATATCACATTTAAATTGCGGTATTTATGTTTTTTCATAAATCTCACGATATTTTTTAAAATCTTGTGAGAAATTGCTGTTTTAAACTTTCAGGCAATTTCTCGCAACATTATCACGATATTTTCATAAATTGCGCGATATTTGTCACTATGCCCACACCTCAAAACAGATCCGGGTTTGGACTCTTGTGTGTCTCAACCAGATCCGACCTGTTAACACCTCTCTTTCTGTCGTAGGGATATTGCAACTTACTCCCATGTCATGGAGGCCGATGAAGTCAGGGGTACCGTTGACCATAAACCGTCAAAGGGCTCCTTTGATCCCCTTCCTTTTGGAGGGTACTCCCGGGAACGGATCCAGTGGAGACGGGGTGGGGCCTGTAGCTCAGAGGATTAGAGCACGTGGCTACGAACCACGGTGTCGGGGGTTCGAATCCCTCCTCGCCTACAACCGGCCTCAAAGGGGAAGGCCCCTTCCTTTACTTTATTACCTCGAAGGGTAGGAAAATCATGATCAGGATAGCGGACGCAAAGCCATGAAACTCTGGTGTAGGTGAATGACATCAAACTATTATAAACTATTATGGATGGATAGCTTATGCCTCAGATGGGGCCCACAAAAATTTTCAGTAACATTGATGCTTGCGATGAATGATATCTACTGTCTAAAGAATCACCGGTAGAGACAAAAGCGAATTACACCATGGTCATTTGATGCCGTTTATCGCTATAGATAAATGGCATCAAAGGGACCCCTAACAGTTTATCGTTACAGTATGCTTAACCTGATCCGCTCTGTAATAGGATTGTCAATGTGTCAGGTTTGACCCGAACCAGACCTGTACCAAACCCTATAGGGTCAGGGTTCGACGATAAACATTAAACAAGGAGCTCCAATTAAAATCTCAGTCGGATTCAAATGGTCTGCTTCATATATAGAGTCAGGTATGGTTTGTGAAATTTCATACTAAATCCGAACCCAACCCTAGTTTCGACTAAGATAAAAAAATTTCAATGTAATAAAGATAAAAAAATATTATTTTATAGGGTATGTTCTGGATCTGGTTCATGTAATTATGTTTTCTCTTATGGTAGGTCCAATTAGACCCGGGTTCACGTTTCTTTTGTCCTTTGTTCATATCAATTTTTTTTTTATATAAGAAATCTAGGGTTAGGCAGACCCCTACCAGATATCTCTTAAGCCCCATGTGGCGGATTCGAACCTGGGCCTTCAGCTTGGCACAGGACCCCACATCTCAATGTCACAAGTTATTTTATTGAATTGTATATGCTTTGCGGCCTTGATTTTCGAATACAATAGTGCTTTGTCCAATCAATTTTTCTAAGATCCTTAACTAACAACTCTGTTTGTCTCTTCCTCATAATAATAGAGAACCAAAAAAAAAAAAAAAGAACTTGGGTTAGGCTCTCTTTGGTAACTGGCAGTTCATATGAAATTTATGCATTTAAAAGAGTAGCAGTTGCCAATTCTTTGGTTTGGTGAAAGGGGAAAAGATCAGGTGCAATATGATTGCACAAATATTTGTGCATTAAGCACCTGATCACAGATGGAGAGTGATCAGGTGCTTAATGCACAAATATTTGTGCAATCATATTGCACTAGATCCTGCTCATGGTGAAAGTGATCAAAATCCAGATTTTATTATCAAGACAAAGGAGAGGCGTCTCACCTCTTTCGCCAAATGCATAAACTACCTCCTCAACGTCATTCTCCCAAACATCTATCACCAAGTAGTTTGACACTAAATGCATAAACTCTCATTTCAGCTACTGGTTCCCAAACAGAGCCTTGAAAGATGTTGAGTTGAATTCTAGGTGAAAAGGTCCTATTTGAACCTGTCAATTGGTTGGCTAAATCCAGACTAAACCCAATAATAATTGGACTACAACCCTCAAGAGGTCGGGTTAATTAATCAAGCTCGATCCCGAATAGTCCAATTATAAATAGATTTGGACCAAGTAGGGTGTAGGTGTGGGAACTCTGAAGACTTAGAACATGATCCAAGTGTTGGTTCCTAACAAATAGACCATACCAAAAAGATTTACAAAGTCAAGTTTGTGAAAAAACAAATAAGGAGTACCCGTCCATATGCAGATCTCACCAAAGCCAGTCCACATATGCTCTGAATCTGACTTGGACCTAGCCTAGTTTTTATATATCAAACACCTCCAACCCTCAATATGCATGAGATCCACGCGTTCATGATCCAAACCCAGTTAGTTTAAGTCCAACTTGTGTTTACCTAACATTCAAGCTTTGACAAGCTATGTAAAACAATGGCATCTCTTTGGACACATCTAGTATGGTCGCTGCAGGATAACCATGGGGATTTTGAACCTGAGACTGATTGGTTATAATAATGAGACTTAACCATCCAGCTATCTCATTCAACCTTTTGTATCAAGCAAATTGGTTCCCCTCATTCCCAAATTCATCCCTATCTTCATACCCCTCCTCGAGATTTCATTGATGCAAGTTTTTTTGATCAAATCTTACTCTATACATGTGATCTACATCAATCATTTAGTGAAGATCAATTTTTAAATTACCAAAATCTGACTTGTCTGCAGGATTTTTTTGGTAATTAAAAAATTAATGGTTGACAAGACACAAAATTTTTGTAATTTAAACAATCATTTTTGTTTTATCAAGAAAAAAAAGATGCAAATATTGATTATTATTAAAGAATGAGTGAAACCAAATGTGTGGCAAGTTTAACAAAAGGATCTAATTCCTTGGAATTAGTAGCACTTCTGTTTGGCAAATACCTCTTGTTAGAGGGAAGCATTTGACTATTCACAAAGGAGGAAAATCTTGTTAACTACCATGAGGAAATTGTTTCTCAGCATCTTTATTCCAAACAGCCACTATAGAAGTTTGACCCAACTTTATTCCAAATCCTCAAATTCTGCTCATCTGCCGGCCTAAGCAAAGCCTAATTAATTCTAAAAGGCACCCTTGACTTTTTTTACGTATGAAGATGGTGCTGGTTTGCTCATCTCAATCACCACCAGAAAAATCAGGCTGATGAAAGATCAGTTGATTTGACAAAAAAGCAATTTTTTTTTTTTTGTGTTTTGAAATCACCACCATTCATTTGCAAGCAATGGGGCCCACCAAAAGTGCTGATGTCATCATTTCAATGGATGTGGTGATTGAAGTAATGGATGGTGGTGATTTCAAAAACACAAAAATTTGTGTTTTGTCATATCACCTGATCTGTCCTCCAGTGATGTGTCACTCATTGTCACTAGGGATGTAAACACATAAGACTCGGTTCTGATATAGGCATTACTAAATCAAACCTAATCTAATTTACTCTAAATGGATTTAGATTGAGATCCCAAGTTGAATGAGGAAAATGTAATACCAAATCTGGATCTGGTTAGCTAAATCAGGTATGTTTTATATTTCATCGGGATTATCTGTTGGTTTTTCGGTTCAGTTTTGAATTCAGGTTCAGATGCAAAGCTACATACTGAATCCGACTAGTCAGATTGGGAATCGGACTGATATCCGACTCATACCTGATCCATTTATGTGTCATCATCAGGACAAATTCCGTTTCCAATTCTGAATCACCCATTTACCAACGTTTGCAACGCTTGTCTGGCTGGAGCAGTTAGTGCACGTCTCCTTGTATTGGGTCGTTGCAAGTTCGAATCCCAATGGTATAGCTGCCTAACCCCAGCTCTGTCGAAAAGAAAAAAAATTCTGAATCACCCATTTAGTTTTGCTGCGTCCCCAAGCAAGGATACTATCACCATCGTGTTGTAGGCATATAAAAAAGCTAATCACAACAATTTTTTTTCCAATATTTGTATCAATGAGAAAAAAATTGTATTCAGATAACACCAATTTGTATTTAGATAACACCCATTAGTCAATATAATGTATTGGCTAAAAGGAATTGAATTTAGATTTGGATTTGGATGGTGGAAAGCTCAAAACAGGTCAGATATTTTTAACATATAAACATATTCAAATATTTTTAGGATTCGATCACAAAAAAACAAAACCATATCGACGTCCGAATATAATCGAATATGGTTCTGGCTTATCAAATGCAACTAAATGGAGATAAGAGTTCAATCTGACATCAGATACAATCCGATTCATTGACATCCCTATCCCACAGTCAAAGGCATGCATCTTTTGATCACTAATTCTTGGGAGAGAATGTGCAGGTCTCAAGCTCCACCCCCAGACTTAACCATGACTATGCATGCCATGCATATTCTTTTTCAATGATGAACCTGTTCAGAACGCCAGACTATTTTAGATAGAATCTAGACCCACATGGACGAGCTAGCAGTCTACTTGGATAATAAAACCTTAGAATCTATCCCCTCACTAGGAAGTCACTCTCCGTGCTTTTAACACAGGTGTGTGCATAGGGAATCGGTCCTGGGATGTTTGGGAGGAGGGCAGATCAGGTGCAATCACATTGCACACTTCGAGTGCTGCTGCACTTGACTGCCCTCCATCTTCGGAAGTACAGTTTGTCAGCTGTGGAGCCCAACAGAAGATGAAGGGCAAATCAGGTTCAGCAGCACACTAAAGTGTACAATGTGATTGCACCTAATCTCCCATCATTTTGAGAGAGAATGGATAATCAAGCCTCCTAACAGCACGAGCAGGCCCTGTTAGTATGTTATTATAACTCTCTCTCTCTCTCTCTCTCTCTCTCTCTCTCTCTCTCTCTCTCTCTCTCTTTGTACACGGCAAAACCATCCTTATCTTGTAAGAAATGAACCTCTCTTGTTTTAAGCTACTAAATCATCCAAACGATTTTATTAATAGCAACATCAATCGTGTTTGGCCACTATGCCACTTGCAACATTTGAATACATTTTATCGAATTGGATCCTCATTGGTCATGACTCATTGATGGATACATTGGATTCCACGATTTGTCATTGGTCATTCCCATGCAGATTCTAGGTATGAGACCAAACTTGCACTACCAAAAGACCTTACGCATGCAAGTGGTAATTATTAAACACCAAAGTGCCTCCCACTATGACAACACGTAACGAATTGAATTGACTTGCTAAAGAGAGGAAGACTTTGGTAGATATGAGGAGATATAAAAGAAAGAAAGAATCCAGTTCCTATCTGTTCTTGGTAGAATACAATATAAAAAGGTGATAATTATGCACATCTGGAGCAATATTTAACTGAGAGAGTTCCATCTCCGAGAAAGGGCAACTTTATCAGTCAGAATAGGCAGCTAAAAACCACAATATTTTCATGTTGGCTTCACGACTTGCATCATTGTATGAGCCTATTTCAATGCCAACCTAGAAATAATAAAGAATTAAGTTCAAGTTGCCCTAGACCCCTTTCCTAGGGCGTGTTTGTTGCACACCCACCCGAAACGGGCCTCTCATGAAAGCGATACCTATCAGCCATTTTCTCATTGGGAGAGGTGTCTCACACCGTTTTCATACCAACACACACGCAACACACAAAGAGGTTTCTTGCATTCAATGAGTGGGCACAACTACCTTTTTCTCATGGGAACGTTTGTATCATGAGCCTACTTTCTTCAATAAAACTCAAAACCATAATATGGTCTGATCAACAAAAAAAAAAAACTCAAAATTTTTGAAAATATGAATCTATGAAGTGAGAATATGTAGAAATAAGGATTTTACTGGCGCAACCACTGACGCTAATTACTGAATTTAATTTTTCTGGCGCACTGTAAACATGCGCCAGTGAGGATCATTTTTTTCTGAAAAAACCATTTTTTTGACGAACTTAAGCAATGTTTTATTTTACCTCCGTCCCTTATTATTTTCATTCCCTCTCGAAAACCTCAAACCCGCACCCTTCAAGGATTCTCGGGTGCTGAGACTACACTGCTTCTTTGGGCATATTTGGCATATCTGCATTCATTTTAATTTGTTCTTAAGATGTATTTTCTTTTGAGCATTTATCATATCACTTGCCTTTGATTTTAACATGTTAAGTGTCATTTATTTTTATTATGTTTTTTCTGTTGTTTATTGTCCATGTTCTTCATGAATGCAAGATATTTTGTGTATTGCTCACAAACAGGTGCCTTTCTCACCTCCAACTGAATGTCTAATGCTTCTACACCGACAGTTGCATTCTTGAAGGAATTTCATATTTTTGGGATTTCAAGTTCCTATTTCATTTAAACTGAGAGTTTATTTACACGCTTTCATGAAAATCATTGTGCACTTGCTTCTGCATTTGTGTGTCTAGGCATTTCCCTTTTGGAAGTCTCTCTATTGATGTGTTGCTTGGGTGAATCTTCCCCCCCCCGTCACCCTCTTCTCAGATACTGCTTTAATCATTTTCAAATCTATTGTTCTTTCTGCGTTTTCCCAATGGATGCTGTGTATATGTGCAGTACTCCCAATGGACAAAAGCTAGCTTACTGCAGATTATTGTAATCCATTTTATTGGGTTGGTTTTTATTGCTGTAGGAATACAAGCAAATGGAGAAATGTGGAAATTATTATGATTTTAGGCATAATGCAAGATCGCTGAAGTCCACAATTCTTCATTTTCAGGTTAATCTTCATGTTTATGAATTGCCATTTTTTTTGGCATTATTTTGGATTTCTATGGAAGATGAAGCTAGAATTGTTTTAAATGGCATCTTTTATTTTTTCATATTTCAATAATCAAACTCCTGGAAAAAGTATCTAGTGTTGATTGATTGCATGAAATTTTTTGGGACAAACCATTCCTTGAATGACCTCGTCATACTAGTTTTCTCCTGTTAGCTTTTTTGTATGTTGTTGCTGCTTTTTATTCATGAGCAATTGTGTTCCCTTGCGACTTACAATGTACAGTTGCGCTTAGAGTATGTTTTGCTTTTGTTGAGTCTGATGTAAGCTGCTCGGTTCAGGTGAATCAATACCCCGAAGGAGCAGCCCATATACATGAACTGTAATGGCCTACAAGCAAAATTGTGAATGAAGTAAATGCATTGAGCTTTCTTTTGTTCACCCTCGTTGTGATTGCAATTTCTCTCCATCTATTCTCTCTTGCTCTCTTGCACTCTGATTACAAACTTCTACGATCGGCAAGCGAGCTAACTAGTAGGCTTGCGGCGGTGAGGAAGGACTGTTGCGCCACACTGGCCCATTGAAGGAAATAGGCCCGTGACAAGTGGTACCAGAGCCCGTTCTTGTGTTGGGGAAGGGACTCCGGAGTCGGTGTCGACAGACACGCCGACAGGCTATGATTTGTGAGCAAGATATCATGGCGCCTTATCAAAACTTGTGCAACACCAAAGGCAAGGCAGTTGTCAAAGCTGAGGAGATAAGTTCACCTCGGGGCCAAGAAGAGTTGGCTGCAACTGTTAACAAGCTGGTGGAAGAGGTGACTTCGCATGAGGAAGCAATTTCACGCGTATGTGAATTATTCAATAGACTGAATGATATGGTGGCGAGCCTGCAATAGCAGGTAACCTTATTAATGGGGCAGGTCACTTCGTTGACGACTATAGTGGTCGACTTGCAAACTGAAGTAGGGGAGCTTCAGTTGAAGAATCGTACGTTGCAGCGGACGGTGACCCTAAATGGCGGAAATGGTGAGAGACCATCAAGGATTGATGTGCCAAGACCCGCAAATTTCAATGGTTCTCGTGACAGCAAGGCCATTGAGAACTTCTTGTTCCAAGTAGAAGACTACTTGGATATCCAGAATGTGACCCTCGAAGATCTGAGGATTAAGGTTATAGCGACCTTACTTGATGGAGATGCTATCGCTTGGTAGAGGCGGAAGTACAACGACATGGAGAGGGGTCAATGTGTGATAGACACCTTTGATGACTTCAAAATGGAGTTGCGCAACTACTTCATGCCAAGAAATGCGTAGAGGCAGGCTTACCGGATGGTTCGTGAGCTCAAACACTCTGGTTCATTGCAAGAATATATCAGAACGTTCCAGAAGCTTATGCTGGAGTTACCCAACATGCCAGAAGACGACATGCTCAACTGGTTCATTGTGGGACTTTGGCCATGGGCATAGTCTAAAGTGAAAAGGAGTAACCCCCGTATTTTGGAAGAGGCATATGTGGCGGCCGAGCGCTTAGTTGACACTCAGCGTAAGCCTTTCACCCCATCAACCAAAGTCGGGAAGAAGCCTGACTACGGAGGCAAGAAGGGTGAGCAGCGCAATGATAACGGTGAGACATCGACACGCTATCAATCTGAAAAGAAACAGAACTTCACAAAGCATAACAACAACAACAACAAGGGTGCGGTTGTGACATGCTGGTTCTGCGGTGATAGACATATCGCCAGGCAGTGCCTAAAGCACCTCGTAAAGGACGACGGGCAAGCCAATGCTGCACAGGAAGAATGCAGCAATACTGAATGCAGTGATACTGAAGCAATACAACCAAGGATGGGGGCCATGCGATCGATTAACACAGCTAGAAGTTGCGCGACTAAGAACATGCAGGTCAGTAAGGAACTTATGTACGTAGAAGTCATTATGAATGAAAAGTCTACTTCACCAATGATAGACTCCGGGGCCACACATAACTTTGTCTTGCGAGAAGAGGCAGAGTGGTTGGGCTTGAAAACTGGGCCAAAGCAAAGGACCATCAAAACAGTAAACTCTGAGGCCAAGCCCATCCTTGGTTAAGCAAGAGATGTGGCTACTCAAGTGGGGAGTTGGGTCGGCAAAGCCAACTTCTTTGTGGTGCCTCTGGACGATTTCAAGGTGATTCTGGGTATGGAGTTTCTGCGAAGCCAGAATGTTATGATGCTGCCAAAGTTTAACACGTTGACGATCATGGGGTCAGACCTGTCCCACACAGTGTAGTGCCTTACGCAGAAAGCAAGTCTTTAGTGTTATCGGCAATGCAACTGAAGAAGGGTGTCAAGCATAGGGAGCAGACATTCTTAGTTGCAGTGTGTGCAAATGAAGAGAAGGTAGAAGCAACAATGCCACCAACTCTAGCCCCACTATTGGAGGAGTTTCGGGGGGTGATGCCTTCAGAATTGTCAAAGCGTCTTCCCCCAAGATGTGAGGTCGACCACAAGATTGAGTTGACCCCGAGAGCGAAGCCTCCCTCAATGGTTCCATACCGTATGGGGCCAGCTGAACTGAAGGAGCTGTGCAGGTAGCTAGACGAGATGTTGGACGCAGGCATTGTGCGTCCATCAAAAGCCCCATTTGGTACCCTAGTCCTTTTCTAGATGAAACATGATGGCTCCAAACGATTGTGTGGATTACCGTGCTTTGAACAAGGTCACGGTGAAGAACAAGTACCCATTGCCACTGATAGCAGACTTGTTCGATCAGCTAGGCAGTGCTCGAATCTTTTTCAAGCTACATCTGCGATCGGGTTACTAGCAGGTGAGGATTGCTGAGGGTGATGAGCCGAAGACAACTTGCGTCACCCGCTATGGTGCGTACAAATTTCTAGTAATGCCATTCGGGTTGACAAATGCTCCAACCACGTTCATGACTTTAATGAACCAGATCTTCTACCCTTACTTAGACAAGTTCGTGGTAGTCTACCTGGATGATATCGTGGTTTACAACAGCAACATGAAGGAACATGTCGGGCACTTGCGGACAGTGTTTCAGGTGCTGAAGGAGAATGACCTCTGTGTCAAACGAGAGAAGTGTCTATTCGGGCAGGAGGAGATTAGCTTCATTGGCCACGTTGTGGGGCGTGGTGTGCTGTGTATGAATGGACAGAAGATAAGGATCACCCAGGAATGAGTTCCGCCAAGCAAAGTGCCAGAATTGTGGTCATTCTTCGGTTTGACAAACTATTATCGACGTTTTATCGAAGGCTATTCCCTCATTGGTGCGCCCCTCACAGATTTGTTAAAGAAGAATCGGGTATGGCTCTGGACAGGAGCGTGCCAAGATGCCTTCGATGGCTTGAAGAAAGCCTTAGTGAGGGAGCCAGTGTTGCGACTGCTTGATCATTTGAGACTCTTTGAAGTCCACATGGATGCCTTAGACTTTGCCATTGGGGGAGTTATTATGCAAGATGGTCATCTGATCGCATATGAGAGTCGCAAGCTGAAAGATGCAGAGAGGTGTTACATAATGCATGAACATGAGATGGCCGCCATTGTGTATTGCCTCAGGACCTGACGGCACTATCTTTTGGGTGCTGAGTTCGTCGTCAAGATGGACAATGTGGCCACGAGCTATTTTCAGACGCAGAAGAAGTTGACGCCTAAACAAGCTCGATGACAAATGTTTTTGGCTGAGTTCGACTTTGCCTTGGAGTACAAGGCTGGAAAGATCAATGTTGTGGCGGATGCCCTGAGCCGTAGGGCTGAACTGGCAGCTGCACGCGTGGAGCCTTCTGAAGTGCATTTGGAGGGTGCATTGTTGAGTCGCATCCGCGAAGGTACGCAGCTGGATCCGACCGCACAACACCTTGTTTCTCTGGCGCAGGTAGGGAAGACTCAGCGATTTTGGCTACAAGATGGCTTCCTTGTAATAAAAGGGGGACACATTTTTGTGCCGCGGTGAGGAAGCCTTCGCTGAGAGCTACTTAAGGAGTGCCATGATACACTATGGGCCGACCATCCTGGTCAGGAGCAGACCCTAGCACTCCTTGAGCGCGGCTACTATTGGCCGCAGATGAAAGACGACATTGAGGGGTATGTGCGGACATGCCTCATCTGCTAGCAAGATAAAAGGACAAACCAGAAGGTTGTCGGTCTCCTTGAGCCTCTACCAATTCCAGAACGTCCTTGGGATAGCATCTCCATGAACTTTATTGTTAGTCTGCCAAAGATAGAGGGCCTGAGTTCTATTTTGGTTGTGGTGGATCGTTTCTCAAAGTATGCCACCTTCATCCCAACTTCTAAGGAGTGCCCTGTAGAAAAGACTGCAGAGTTGTTTGTAAAACATATGGTGAAACACTAGGGCATACCAAAGAGCATTGTGAGTGATCGCGATGCTCGCTTCACGGGCAAGTTCTGTCGTGAAGTATTTCGGCTACTTGGCTCTGAGTTGCTGTTTTCAACAAGCTTCCATCCACAGACAGATGGGCAGACAGAGCGCATCAACGGGATACTGGAGCAGTACCTTAGGCACTTTGTTAGTGCCAATTAGAAAAATTGGGTGAAGCTCCTTGATGTGGCACAGTTTTGTTATAATCTGCAGAAGAGCGAGTTTTCAGGCCATAGTCCGTTTGAGATAGCCACGGGGCAGCAGCCACTGACCCCGCACACTCTTGCTGCACAAGAAAAGGGAAGGCCATCCTTCGCCTATCAGTTTGTTCGCGACTGACACTAGCAGAATGAGTTGGCAAAGGCATTCCTACACAAAGCGGAAAAGAGAATGAAGAAGTGGGTGGACAAACACTGTCGGCCCGCAGGGTTCCACGTTGGGGACCAAGTGTTGGTGAAGTTATATCCTGGTCGCACAGGTATCTTCCGCGGGCGGTACCGTGGACTACTCAGAAAGTATGAGAGTCCCTTCACCATCACAAAGAAGGTGGGGAAGCTGGCATACAAGCTGGAGTTTCCCCAAGACTTCAAGGTGCACCCAGTGTTCTACGTGTACAACCTCAAGCAGTTCCATCCAGATGATGGAGACCCGGAACGCAGTGTGCCACAACACGCTCCCATCATGCAGAGGGCCCTGACAGCACAACAGGCCGAGAAGCACCTCAGTCAGATCCTTCGCCACAAGGTCAACTACTTGGAGCAAGCGAAGAAATACTTGGTGCAGTGGGAGGAAACAACAGAACCAACGTGAGAGCCTGCATTTCGAATGAACAACCACTACCCGACTGAAGTCTGGGCTTACCACAAAATAGATGGCATCGAGGACGGTGCATGATTTGAAGGGGGGAGCATGTTCTCTTGCGACTTACTGTGTACAATTGCGCTTAGAGTCTGTTTTGCTTTTATTGAGTCTGATATAAGCTGCCCGGTTCAGGTGAATCAATACCCCGAAGGGGCAGCCCGTATACTTGAACTGTAATGGCCTGTGGGCAAAATTGTGAATGAAGTAAATGCGTTGAGTTTTCTTTTGTTCACCCTCATTGTGATTGCTTCTTGTGATTGCAATTTCTCTCCCTCTATTCTCTCTCGCTCTCTTGCACTCTGATTACAAGCTTCCGCGATCGGCAAGCGAGCTGACTAGTAGGCTTGCGGCGGTGAGGAAGGACCATTGCGCCGCGCTGGCCCATTGAAGGAAATAGGCCCGTGACAAGTCGCCTACTGTTGTTTTTGTGCATCTATTGTCAAATAATAGCATTGGCTTAGACCTATTGTTCATTCTGTTGTACTTGTTCTAACTTTGTGTCTATTTCATTTGATATTCTTATGGAGTGCTAAAATGAATTTTATAGGATATATAGTCATGACTTTGTTGATTGTGTTTTTTTATTTTAATGCTACTAGTTGAGGAACTTGGTATCGGAACCAACAAAACATGATGTATATCTTATGTCAAACTACTCAATGATTCACTGGTCAGCAGTAGCTTGCAACTCGTCAGAAGTACTAAATGTTTCAGGCAGTGTTGCGCCTAGTGAGGTTATTCTTCTGTTAATTTCTCCTCTTTCTTTTGTTTTAACAATTGAACTCAGTTGGTCTGTGTTTAAATGGTGGTGGTGTACTATGTTTACTTGTTTTCTTCTCAAGCTAAAGTTGTTTGTGTTTATTTGTTAATTTAGAAATATCCTGGCAGTCTATTAGAAGTGTTTTTTCAGCCACAGATCATCACGCTTGCCGTTAAGGATGACTTGCTGGTTACTAGGGGGTTTCAGGGAGAACCTATTTTATTTGTAAGGTATGCCTCTTTATGACCATCGGTGCTCATGTTTGGCAGTTGATTTATTAATGCATACAAAATTGTGTAGCAGATGCACAATAGAGATAAATATTGGTGGATGTTAGTTGTGGCTTTTGTCCTGAACTAGCGTTGATATGATAGAGTTTATGTTTCATGAAACAAAGTAGCATTTACAAAGTAACGAAGAGGAAAAGTTCATGGAAGCATTGGAAAAAAATAAAATGTCAATGAATTGAAAAGTAATAGCTATGAATCATTATTTAGAAGCAAATTTAACTTTAAGAAACCCTTTGAAGAATAAAAATCTGCCTGCATATGTCATATAGTGCCTTCATTGCATCATATCTTTTCTCTCTTCAAATTTATTGTTAGAACTTTGATCCTTGAATTTTCCATATGAAAATGTCTGTGATTCACGTGTCCTGTGTGCACACATATATGCATATTCAGATTCTCACTCTTGCTACTTTCTTGTACTTAGTCTTGATTTTTTTCCTATCTTATATTGTTATGAAGTACCTTATGAAGTCAAGCGTCAGCCTATTTTGTGCAAGTTGGGAACCAACGACTGGGAGAGTTTGTCTTGCTAGTTAATATTGCATGGTTTACCACCCCCTAATGCACATGCAATGCAGGCACATGCACATGGAGGACAAAAAGAATGAGTTAAAAGAACAAGTTTTTTTAGTTTAAAGTTAAATGTGCAATGTCAATATTATTTGGGGATCTATTTGTGATATCTTTATTGGATTTTGGCTCAAAACTATCCTTAATTTTTTTCTCTAATTTTTCTGTTCTCCTAAGTTTGTGAGTGTTGTGTTTTCTACAGAAGTTTAGTCCCATATCGAACATGCTTAAAAATCTTTTGTCCTTATATAGAGGGGTGGTGCCTTAAAGGGCAAGGCCCTCAAGGGCATTAGATCTTGAGCTTGTGCATCTCTTGAACCTTGGACCTTGGGTTGGATCTATCTTTTTAGTACATGGTACATATTTAATCTTCAAGTCTAAAACTAACTTTGACCAACCTATTTATGGACCTTGACTTTGCAATTAATCCTCTTCGAATCTTTTTGGATCTTATCCAGATCCATTTAAACCTTTCCCAATGTTTTTTCATGAGCATTAAAGGTCCAAATGGTCCATAATCGACCAAACCTGTCGACTTTAACTTGGTCAAAGTTGAGCTTGGACTTTTCAAGGTCATTTCTATTCATTTTGGCACCCTTATTAGCTAGCCGTTTGACCATTATTGGTTGGCCAGCCATGGCTCATAATTGCTCATTGTTTAGGCCTCTTAAAGGCACTTTATAGCCTTTATGGTGGCATGGGGGTTGTGGCCTATATAAACCCCAACTCTTTCTTATTTTTTTTCATCTCATTCTCTCCTCTACTCTCTTTCACAAGTTCTCTCTCTTCTTTTGGTTTTCGAAGTCCGAGTTCAGATCTATTATTGAGATTTAGATATGACTGCAGTTTAGATTCAGATCCAGTTACTATTCAGATCCATATCCATATATTATCACTACAAGAAAAATGGCCATTAGCAACAGAAGTTTGCGCCTGATTTTTTTTATCGCAACTTTGCGACAGATTAATGAGAGAAACAAATCCGTCGCTAAAATCCATAATATTTATGAAAATAGCGACGAAAAAACTTTCGTCGCCAAATCCGTCGCTAATTAGCGACGACAGAAATATTCTCGTAGCATTTAGAGACGGATTTAGTGACAAAGGTTTTTCCGTCTCTACATAGCGACGATGTTAGCGACGGAAATATTCTGCCGCTAACTGGTCATGCAAATTTGTGACGGAGTTGCGACGGACGTAGGCCGTCGCCAAATCTGTCGCTAAGTTTCCCGTAAATCCCTAATCAGAACCCTTCTTTCTCTTTCCTGTTTTGTCTCTCCCGCCCGACGCACTCCCCCGACTGCCACCCTCTTCCGCCCGACGCACTCCCCGGCCCGTCGCTGCCTGGTCTGCCACCCGTCGCTCTCCGGTTTGCCGCCCATCCCTCCCCCAGCCCATCGCCCCCCGTTCCGCCGCCAGTCGCCCGACGTCTCCCAGGTAAGTGGGTCATTTTTTTTCCGGCAGGGGGTCGCCTCCCTGCCTCGTTCTTTTTTTTCGACAGGGGGGTCGCCTGCCTCATTTTTTTTCCCGGCAGGGGGTCACCCCCTGCCTCATTTTTTATTTTCGGCAGAGGGGGTTGCCCCCCTGCCTCTTTTTCTTTTTTCAACAGGGGGCGGGGGGGGGGGGGGGTGTTCCGCCGCCCCTCGCCCATTGCTCGAGGTCTCTCAGGTAAGTGGGTTGTTTTTTTTTTTCGGTAGGGGATCGCGCCCTGCCTCGTTCTTTTTTTTCAGCAGGGAGGGCGCCTACCTCATTTTTTTTTCTGCAGGGGGGGTCGCCCCCCTGCTTTCGCCCCCTCTGCCTCTTTTTTTTCGACAGGGGGGGGGGGGGCAACCCCCGTTCCGCCGCCCCCCGTCCGACGTCTTTCAGGTAAGTGGGTCATTTTTTTTTCTGGTAGGGGGTCGCCCCCCCTGCCTTGTTCTTTTTTTTCGACAGGAGGGCGCCTACCTCATTTTTTTTCGGCAGAGGGGTCGCCCCCTGCTTTCGCCCCCCTGCCTCTTTTTTTTTTCGACAGGGGGGCAACCCCCTGCCTTTTTTTTTTTCTGGCAGGGGGTCGCCCCCCTTGCCTCATATTTTTATTCGGGCAAGGGGTCGCCCCCCTACCACTTTTTTTTTTTGGGCAAGGAGGCGACCCCCTGCCTCATTTTTTTTTTTCGACAGTGGGTCACCCCTCTTGCCACATTTTTTTTTCGGCAGGGGGGGCGACGGGTCGGGGGGCGCCCAACGATCATCGGATTCCTGAACCACGACATCACCCCGTGTCTGCCGCTTCGGAGGACGATCACTGCCTCCGGAGACCTCGTGCCGTTGTCGTACATCACTGGCCGGCCGAACGGAGAGGTGGTCGACGCCTGGGAGGCATTTTGCCTCGCCGAAATCCCGTCCGACTTCGATATTTATTCTAAATTTTTTCCTTTCGGCAGAGGGTGGCTTCATTTTAACACAGTGTCTCTTGCAGATTTCTCAACGGATTCTGCTTGTGCCCCGCCACCCATGGTAAGTAAGTGATAAAAACAATGCAAATCTGGTAAATACCTGTGGTGAGTAAGTGATGCAAGTGCATCATATGTTATTTAATTTATTGGATGCAACACTTTACTGTTCACACACTCACTTAGTTGTTGGTATCTAGGACTTCTTTGTTGGAGTTTGGACATCATATTGAGCATGATTTTAATATATGGGAATAAAAGTGTTCTTATTTTTGGAGTACGGATTCCATGCTAGACATGATAGTAATTAGCGAGATATTGGAGTGTGTTTGCTGTAGGTACATGTTTGACATTTTTTTGATATGAATGTTTTTGATATATTGAAATGTTTGATGTGATTGTATCCATTCTTGTATTTAGTTACTTTCAATTTGATTAAGACTTACATGTGAAATTGTATAATGAAAGCATGCTTCAAATGAATATATCGTATTGTGAATAGTTTGCACATGAAAATATTAAGTTATCAATGCATGCATCATAATTCTTGTGATTGTATGACATCATATATTGCATGATAAATTTGATATTTTCTTCATCATAACATTCTGATGATTCTCTTTTAACTGGTTAGGATATTATTTGTAATATCATACGATAAAATGACTGCAAACCATGAATGGATGTACCGTAGGATAGTTGACAATGAGTTATTGCATGAATATATGGATGGTGTTGAAAGTTTTATTGAATTTGCAATGGCAAGTGTTAGTAAAGTCGATCCCACAGGTCAGATTAGGTATCCCTACAAGATTTGTAAGAACAATCGATTTGTAGAACCTTATGACATTAAACATCACCTATACAGAAAGGGTTTTGTGAGTGATTATCAGAATTGGACGTTTCATGGTGAAGAATTTAGAAATAATTTTGATGCATGGGTGAATGTGGTACACGATAATTCATATATGGATTTGATATTTGATGCCGCAGGAACAAAACTGGGTTCTGCTATGGGTCCTAGTGATGTAACAACTGCAGTAGATGAAGAATCACCAAACGATGCAGCTAGTAGATTTTATTATTTACTTAGAGATGTTGATGAGCCACTTTGGAACGGTTGCGAGAGTTACACTATCTTGTCTGTAGTTCTTCAACTAATGAATTTGAAGCCTGAGTATAATTTGAGTCAATCATGTTTTGACCGTTTGTGCATGATTGTGAATAGTATGTTGCCCAAAAATGAGAAATTGCCATAAAATTTCTATCGTGCGAAGGTTATGGTCAATGCTCTAGGTATGGGGTATAAAAATATAGATGCTTGTCCAAATCACTGCATGTTGTATTTCAAGGATCAGGAAAACAACATATCATGCCTATCATGTGGGCATCCTCGGTTCAAGCCAAAGACAAGAGGCAATGGTAGCACGAGATCAAAAGAAGTTTCATACAAGTTGCTCTGCTACTTTCCTATCACTCTTAGATTGCAACGATTGTATATGTCTTTAAGAACAGCTAAACACATGAGATGACATAAAAATAAAGTTCGACATGATAAAGACAAGATCACGCATCCTGTTGACGCGGAAGCTTGGAAGCACTTTGATCATACTCATCAGAACTTTGCAATGGAAGTAAGAAATGTTAGACTCGGTCTATGTACAGATGGATTTAATCCATTTGGGGGTAGATCAACTCCATACTCATGTTGGTCAGTATTTGTAACTCCATACAACCTTCCACCAAGCTTGTGTATAAAGCGTCCAAATCTTTTCTTGTCTCTATTGATCCTTGGTTCGACCTCACCTGACCAAAATCTTGATGTATATTTAAGGCCATTGATTGATGAACTAAAAGTACTGTGGGATGACGGTGTTACCACGTATGATGCCCACAAAAAACAAAATTTCAATATGAAGGTCACTGTTCTATGGACAATCAATGACTTCTCTGTATATGGTATGTTATCTGGTTGGAGCACACATGGGAGGTTGGCATGTCCGTACTGCATAGAGGCTACAAAAACTTTTAGATTGACAGATGGAAGAAAGCCTTGCTGGTTTGAGTGTCATCGTCGATTTCTACCCAGCGACCATCCGTTCCGACAACAAAGGAATGCGTTTCGAGCAGGCACAACTGAAATGAAAGGTTCACCTACAAGATTGTTTGGCATAGAGATTTTAAGAAGATTGTGATACTTTCCAGATATATTAACAGATGCTTGTAGTCTGATGCCCTTCCTTGGATTTGAAAATGATCACATTTAGACAAAGAAATCTATTTTTTGGGAACTACCATATTGGTCGACCCTATTGATATGACATAATTTGGATGTGATGCATGTGGAGAAAAATATGTTTGATAATGTGTTTAATACAGTAATGAATGTTAAAGGGAAAACGAAAGATAATCCAAAGGCCCGTATAGATTTAAAAGTAATATGTAAAAGACTAGAATTGAAACTCAAAGAGTATAATGGCAAAGTGCTGAAACTAAAGGCAAGGTACGTGCTTGGACCTGATCAAATAAAGCAGGTATGTCAATGGTTGGGACAATTGAGATTTCTAAATGGATATGTCTCTAACATTGCTCAGACTGTGAAGATTGACGATGAACAATTATATGGGTTGAAGAGCCATGATTGTCATATCTTTATACAACGATTGATACCCCTAGCATTTTATGATATGTTAGAAAAACCTATATGGGGGGTATTGTCTGAGTTGAGTGAAATTTTTAGAACATTGTGTGCATCAGAAGTCATAGTATCTGATATAAAGAATCTCAAGGACTTTGTCATCACTACTATTTGTCTGTTAGAAAAGATTTTTCTACCAACATTTTTCGATGTTATGGAACATTTGATCATACATTTGCCATATGAACTAAGGGTTGGTGGTCTTGAGCAATATCGGTGGATGTACCCATTTGAAAAGTATATGTTTTTTTATATTTGTCTCTTCAATGACAGATATTTCAAATTTGAAATGTATATTTTTGACAGATGCATGTTTGACCTCAAAAAAAAGGTTCGTAATAAAGCAAGAGTAGAAGGCTTTATTTGTGAGGCACTTTAGAAGAGATTTCAAATTTGTCATCTATGTACTTTGAACCTCACATTCCAACACGTTACACATGCCCGTCTCATAACGATAATGGAGAACAAGTAACTGTAGCTGACAAACTGTTGATATTTCGACCACTTGGGCATGCATTTGATAGTTGCCGATCAAGACTCTTGGCAGATCTGGAGCAAGACGCAGCACACATCTATATTCTTTTTAATTGTTCAATGATCGACCCATATATCGAGTAAGTATATGTAGACGCAACACAATTCTAAATCCTTTTATGTTCTATACGTGCATACATGGTTCGGTAATATAAGTATTTGTGGTTTGCAGACGATTTGATCTGGAGTTGCAAAGAGAAGTTTTATATCTCACTGATGTAGAAGTACAAAAAGAACATGAAACTAAGTTTGTGGAGTGGTTGAAAGAGTTGGTAAGGATGCTCACATAAATTATGTACTTGTAAACAATACTAAGTTACTTAATTGGTCGTGATCACAATCATTGTTTATGTTTGTAGGTCCGCCATGGTGATGTTAAAGATCAAGGAATATGTGATTTACAAAATGGTCCGACCAAAGTTGTGCAATGTTACAACGGGTACATCGTAAATGGTTATTGATTCCATACAAAAGACTACGGTATAAACAAATCAACGATAAATAGTGGTGTGTGTGTCAAGGGTAGCAACTACGGTGAAAATGAACATGATTACTACAGTGTTATAGAGAAAATAATGGAGTTGACTTACTTAGGCATAAATAATAGGGTAGCTTTATTCAAGTGTCATTGGTTTGATCCAACTGCAACAAGAGTCGACAAAGTCTCAGGCATTGTGGAGGTGAATCATAAATCAAGGTTTGGAATATATGAACCATTCATATTAGCCTCGCAAGCTCAACAAGTTTATCATACTTCATATCCGAGTACAAAAAAGTCAGATAGAAATGAATGTAGTTTGCAAGGTGAAGTCGAAACTATACCCTAAGTATGATCAGTTACAGGAAGACAAGTTCACTGAAGAGAGTGATTACTATCAATCAGATGATATCTATGACTTCTCTTATGGTCATGATGTTGCGCATGATATGCATGTCATATCTCCATTGGTCGATAAAACATTCATAGAAGAATATGATCCAAATGATATAGTAAGTGGATGGGCAAACAATGAAGAAAAAGATGAAGAAGAAGAAGAAGAATATGAAAGTCAAACAAGTGATGAGAAAGAATTCTCGAGCTAGTGAGCAAAATCTGATGTGAATTATTTGAATGTATTGCAATACTTGATGTGAATTATTTGAATGTATTGCAATACTTGATGTGAATGATTTGAATGTATTGCAATACTTGATGTGAATGATTTGAATGTATTGCAATGATTTGAATGATTTGCAGGTATTCCAATGATTTGAATAATTTGAATGTATTGCAATACTTGATTTGAATTATTTGAATGTATTGAAATGCATTGCAATGTTTTGAATGATTTGCAGGTATTCCAGTGATTTGAATGTATTGTAATATTATATTTGATTTAAATTATTTGAATGTATTAAAATGTATTGCAATGATTTGAATGATTTATAGGTATTCCAATGTTTTGAATGTATTGCAATACTTGATTTGAATTATTTGAATGTATTGAAATACTTGATGTGAATGATTTGAAACAATTTGAATGTATTGCATGACATTTTGTATTTGTTAGAATATGGTTCGTGGAGCTTACAGTGGTCATTCATCCAGTAGTAGTCAGTCTCAACCTTCATCTTCACGGGCTCCTTTGATAGGTATATCATTTAACTAATTGAATGCTTGATTAGTTAAAATGCACATTCTGAGAATTTCTAACATCGTTTTTTATAGATGATGTTTTGCCGGTACATGACCTACCTACACCAGTTGATCATACAAGCCAGGAGCCAACACAGGATGCAGGGTCTTCTCAGTCTGGCACAAGAAGACTCATTTGAATAGTGTATATCGAAAATCGATCGTAAGTATTTCGTTTTTACTTATTGCATATCTTATAAATATTATATATTAATATTTACTGTGTACCAATTCATATGCAGCACGAGGTTCGAGCCACAAGAAATAGTACGCGATATTAGGAATTCACTACTTCAACATCTACTAGGACCAATCACTCAATGGAAAGAGTATCTAAAAGAGGTGATAGATAAATTATGGTCCTCATTTACAGTATACAGTTGTTTGTCATAGTTAATGTGTTTCATATTTAATTATTTGTTATAGTCATGTCTACTAACTTTTTGAAAATATTTGTAGGCTTTGAATCGCTTCACGACTACGACGGAGGAACATGATGCAAGGAAGGTGTGGCAGAAGGTGGCTGCCAATCGATTTGCAGATATGTTGCACAATATGAAGACTGCAATAAGAAAAGCATCTGGTGGGTGTTATAATTGCAAAATTTTTAACTTTTGCGAGTCAAACTGACCTTTGAAAAAGATTTTGAAAATAACTCGCCTCCGTTTTTAAAATGCGGGATTATTCCGAAGAATGGGACTCGCCTGTCGGTACGAGGTTCAACCGTTCCTGCCACCTTTAACAGGGGTAATTGAACCAAGGATCAATCAAATGCTTTGCTTTGTTCAACTTGTCGAAACCATATTCTAATTTCTAAATGCACAAAGAATCAGGCATGTGCTATGAATTTCTAAAAATGCACATTTGAAAACATGATGTTTGCTTCAAAGATTGGAAAATATTTGGAAGATTCTTGGAAAATAAACTCTTTGAAAATTGTGAAATATTTTTTTTGAGATGCTGTATTTGAGAAAGTGAAAATCGATTTCTGAAGTATTCAAGAGAGTTTTGTGAAAATCGATTTTGAATAAAACTTAGGAAATTTTGAAGAATTTGATTCCTTTGACTTGGAATTTGAATTGGAATTGGAATTGGAAAATTCATGAAATGAATGAATATGATTTTGAGGAATTGGGAAAAACTCTTTGTATTTTTGAGAAATGCAGTGCATTTTGAAATTAGCCTAAGAGTGTAGGCTGAATGTGGCTAATGTGAAGATCATAAATCTAGGTGTCATTCGTATTCTGACTATGGCCATAAATACAAATTTCACCAAGTTTATAAACTTCATAAAAGCTAGTGTATGTGTCATTCGTGTAGACCATAGTTAGTTTATAGAATGTGCATGAATGATACATTCATCAAGCATTTAATATTGGCAGAATTAAACTATATGCAATGCATCCTATTCTATGCAGGAAATGTAAATTCTTATTCCAAAGTTAATTTAATTTACATCACTATTGAAATTTAAATACATAAAAGTAAAGTCTTCAATATCCCTGCAAAACTAGAAAACTTTGTTAGTGATGATATGTTGGCTTTTCTAGATTTATCCAGTAATATCTAGAAATTGCTGGATTTTGCTAGATATAAGCCTTTTTGCCATGATTCCATTAAATCAAAATGATAAAGTATGAAATAAAATTGAATAAATAAGGAAGATAAGATATGAAATTTCGAAATTGGGGTCAAAATGACCAAAATACCCCTAATAACAAGACTATGGCCTTGAAATTAGGGTTTTCAGAAAGATATTTGGTAAAATGCAAGTTTTGAAATTCAAATGCAAATAAACTAGGCTAAAATATGATATGACATACTTAAACACATGAAAACTAAGGTTAGGGATTTCGAAATTGAGGTCAAATGACCAAATTGCCCCTGATAGCAAGACTATGGCCTTGAAATCAGGGTTTTTAGAAAATATTTTGGTAAAACTTAGGTTTTATGCACTAAATGAAATCAAATGAGCATCAAATTAAACCTAAATCATCCTAATATGATTATAAATATGATTAAACCCTAAAAATATATGCTTATGCACGAAAATCCAAGAATATCACAAATTTTGTGATTTTTGCAGTGTTTTGGAATTCTTCGGGTGCCCTGTTTTGCAATTCAAACCATTCAAGCATCAAACGGATTCTAAAAATCCTCAAAATTGGTAACTGCACTTGTTATAACCCTAATATCAAATTAGAATTATAAAAATATTTTTTTGGCATTAAATTAATCCGAAAATAGCATCAAACCCTAAAAATATGCTATTTTTGACCTAGTTCACCAACCAGTCTCAGTCCAAGACCCGAACCATGGGTCAAACCTCCATGGAAATCTATGAAATTTTACAGAGAACAAATAGACAGGAAAACATAACTTTTCCTTTTTACAGATATTAAAAAGCTTTTAAAACCAGGGAGATCCCTATCCGACAATCTGGACTTGAATACATTGATTTTAACTTTGGTCCTGACTGATACTTTCAATTGAAAATTCCGGGATAAATAGCAGTACTCATTAAAAATATCTGATATTTTAACAGTGAACAGTTGACAGAAAAATAACAATACTCACTTTTTATAGATCATGAATCGGAGCTGTAGTTTGGGATTTATATACAACACAAGCCTGATTAGGGTTTTGGAAAACCCTAACGAGTTTTAAATTGAAAATCAGAGTCTCTGACAGAGTAAAAATACTAAACAATAATAAAAAATTCTTAAAATTTCACAGTAGACAGATCTAATCAATGTGAATCCATGGAATTTTAGATATTTAAAATCGGATATAGGATGAGAAAAATATCATCACAGCAAGTTACCTTCTTGATTTTAACAACGATTTTAAAGATTTAAAAACCCGACTTGATGTCTGATTTTTCTGACAGGGTTCTCGAAGTCCAAAATCTCTGATTTTTTTACAGTAGTTTAATAACATATGCATGCATCACATATAATAAAATCAGAAATTAAAAACACATATTTCAATACGAAATAGCATGCTCTTTTCTGTTCTAAACTAAAAACACACAGAAATCTAAGAAACTTGAGAAAATATGCATTAACTAATGAAAAACAATAAAATAAACACTATAACAGTAAAATAAAATATATTTCTATGCTGGAAAACGTGTAATAAACATGGATAAACAAATAAATAAATAAAATACAGGGAATCCATGGCTGGAATTTGCTTTCACCTTTGAAATCATGGATTTAACCCATTTAACGGGTAAATCTCACGTTTCGTCGGTTAAGAACATGAAAAACGTACCTCTCATCAATTCTAATGGATTAGAATCCTTGAAATCACCCTCAAACTGAGTTAGATCATCTTCTTGGGTCGATTTTGGGGTTCTTGGATGAAATCCATGGTTAAATCCATGAACACAAGAGTTTTCATGGTGAAATCTATTGAAAAATCATAAAAACTAATAAAATAATATTAAAATAATATTAAATAACTCACCTTGGGGTTGCAGGTGCAATGGAGGAAGGTAGAGGTGCTGGAGAGGAGAGAGAAGCCACGAAAATTTGAGAGAAAAAGAGCTCCTTTTGACCTCTTGAAGTCCCCTATTTATAGGTTTTCAAAACCTCCTTAATTAGGGTTAATTAAGGAGTTTTATTTTTTTAGAACTCTTTCTAATAAATCCAATAAAGGCAATGATTTTTTTGGAGAATTATAGCCTAGGTGGGACTCTAATTAATCCCTAATTAGCCCCTAACTAAACCTAGAAAACCCCCAAATGAGATGCCACTTGGCATCTTCCACATTTGTTTTTTTAAAAACCTTTAAAAACCTTTAAAAACACTAGTTTTAAAAACTAAACTTCAAAATGGGTTTTCAAAATGATATTAACTCTTCTAAACCCCTAACACTAACCAAGACACTGACTAACCCTAGTCTAGCCCTGACTTACTCGAATATGGCGCCACCCCGAGTGGGCCCTACTTGAGTTTTTCAAAAAGCGATTTTAAAACTTGAAATTGAAGGAGTTTTCAAAAGGATTTTCAAAATCAATCTTAAAATTAGAATTTTTGAAATGGCATAGGGTTCTAACCAAGTCATAACTCCTCTGGATATGGTGCCAACTGAGTGGGCCCACATCGAGTTTTGAAGAATTTTGAAATAAACACTGAAAATGGTTTTGAAAAGGGGTTAAAATCAGTATTTGAAATTCAAGATCTTTGAAAATAGGGTATCAAGCGAACTGGAACTCCGAGTTAGAGTTCTGAACTCTTAGGACTCTGAGATTTTGGATTTTAAAAGCCAAATGAAGGAGTTTCTGAAAATATTTTATCAAAAATGATGAAATAAGTCAGAAAATACTGTCAGGGTTAGACTCTTAACTCGATCAGAACTCTGAAATAGAGTCCTGAACTAACTGGACTCTGCAAAATGACCTAATTTTTGAAAACAAATGAAAATAAATGAAAATGGAATAAAAACAGACTTCAAAACAGACTCCTGACTGGACTAGGACTCCGGGACAGAGTCCTGATCGGATTAAAACTCTAGATTTTTTTGGTATTTTCTGAAAAACAAATAAAAGAACTTGTCAAAACAGTGAAAACAATAACGAATATTGGAATAAAACAGAGTTCTGATTTAACTGAGACTTTGAGGACAGAGTCCTGATTGAACTAGGACTCTCAGATTTTTGGATTTTCTGAGAAAACAAATGAGAGAATTTTGAAAAACAGGATAAAATCGAAGTTTTGGTTAAGAGTTCTGATCTGATTAGGACTCTGAGGAAGTGTCCTGATTAGATCAGAACTCTAAGAAATTTTGGTTTTCTGGTAAGTAAAGGATGAAATTTAAGCAAAGCTTTTGAAAACCAGTGAAAATGAAATATGAAAACCAATTTTGAATAGAGTCCTGATTTAATCAGGACTCTAAGGTAGAGTCCTGATTTGATCCGGACTTTGGGATAAAAGCTCAGAATTTTAAAATTCTTTGATAAAAGTGTAATAGTTTTGGTAGATTGAAAGATTTCTAAAAGATTCTCTCAAAATTGAAATCAGGATCAGAGTCCTGATCCAACTAGGACTCTCTGAACAGAGTCCTGTTTTGACTAAAACTCTGAGTTTCTGACTCATTTTGAAAGATTTGATTGAAAATAGATAAAATAGTTGTAAAAGATTAGAGTCCCAATCCAATTGAAACTCCGAAGAAGAGTCCTGATCTGACTGGACTCTTGAAGAAGAGTCCTGATCCAACTAGGACTCTGAAATTTTGGCCAAAACAAAAGATTTTGAAAGGTTTTCTTCAAAAATAGGTAAAAGGGTAGTGAAAAATAGAGTTTTGATCCGACTAAGACTCTGGAAAAAGAGTCTTGATCCAATTAGGACTCTAAGATTTTTGATAAGTGAAGGAATCCAGAAGCGACACCACCTAAATGAGCCTCATCTGAGAATTAAAATCAATTGAAATTGAGTTTGAAATGAATCCAGATCATTTTCTAAGAAAGTATTTCAAAATATAAGGTCCCGAGGGTTGGAAAATGACAGAATGTTGAATAAAAACCCAAGTTTTAAAATTATTTTTGAAAGAAAAGTTTTAAAACTCAAATCTGGATTGAATGTTTTGAAAACAAGAGTGCTGGATCTCAAAAATGAGATGGGATGACATGCAATGCTATGCGATGCAATGAAATGGTATGCTGAATGCATGCAATGATATGCAATGACACATGAAATGTAAGTACTGGATGAGGGTGAAAATTTGGGGTGTTTACAGTGGGATAGATGATCCACTGCAGTGGAAGGGTCATGAACCTCCTACTATCAGGTCAGATGTTTGGGATGCAATGTGTGACAAGTGGGCTGATGATGCATTTCGAAACCGCTCAACGAAGGCTGCACAAAATCGAGCAAAAATACTTGAAGCCCATCTACACAGAGATGGATCTAAGACTTTTGGGAGCCACCTGAAGAAAATGGTAACTCATCAATATATAAACAAATCAATTTCATAAGTATTGTTGCAAACATGTTAACTAAATCTTTTATCATTTCACTTCGCAGGAAGCAGAAAAAGGAGGCATTGTGCCATACAAGGATGTATTTGTTCAAACACATAAACGTAAGACCACAGAAGAGTTCATATCGGAGAAGGCGAGAACGACAACGGTATGTATTTATTATATTAATAATCATTGTAATATACAAGTTAACATAAACATTGTAATTCTTAATTATTAATTCATACTGTAAATATTATTTTGTAGGAGTCATATGAGCAACAGATGGTAGAGTGATATGGTGATGACTCTACTTAGCATCCATCATTTGATCCTGCAACATGGGTGACTGCAGCAGGTGAACCCAAAAGGGTCGTGTATTCGAGTTTGGGAGTAATATGAACACGTCACCAGTCGTTGCTTTCTCCAATCATGGCTCAAAGACTTTTCCCATCAACATCAGCTCCAAGCATCCGACTGATTCTTGGGATGATGTACGCCAGATCATTAAGGACACAATGCGTGACTACTTGCATGAAACAATTGCTGATGTTCTCTGGGATGAGTTCATCAGTTTTTTGCAGAACAAAGGAGCTTCGTTTGCAGGTGCCTCTCAGGTATGAAAGTTTCATGTGATGTATTGCATGTCGTTAGATTTCATATAACTTTGATTGCCTTAACTTAGGTGCATTGCATATAATTTATTTCAGTATATTTTGTTTATCAATACTGACCTTTTATATAATATTTCAGTATAATATTTTTACTGCCTTAGAACACATATGAGCATGATAGAATCACATATACAGTTTTTACTGCCTTTGAACACATATGAGCACGATAGAATCACATATATAATTTTTTTGACTACCTTAGAACACATATGAGCATAATATAATCACATATACAGTTTTTTGCCTGCCTTAGAACACATATGAGCATGATAGAATCACATATACAGTTTTTTGACTGCCTTAGAGCATATATGAGCATTATAGAATCACATATACAATTTTTTTGACTGCCTTAGAACACATATGAGCATGATATAATCACATATACAGTTTTTTGCCTGCCTTAGAACATATATGAGCATGATAGAATCACATATAAAGTTTTTTGACTGCCTTAGAGTACATATGAGCATGATAGAATCACATATAAATTTTTTTTGACTGCCTTAGAATACATATAAGCATGATATAATCACATATATAGTGTTTTGCCTGCCTTAGAGCACATATGTGCATGATAGAATCACATATATAGTTTTTTGACTGCCTTAGAGAACATATGAGCATGGTAGAATCACATATATAGTTTTTTTTACTGCCTGAGAACACATATGAGCATGATATAATCACATATACAGTTTTTTGCCTGCCTTAGAACACATATAAGCATGACAGAATCACATATAAAGTTTTTTGCCTGCCTTAGAACACATATGAGCATGATAAAATTACATATAAAGTTTTTTTACTGCCTTAGAACACATATGAGCATGGTAGAATCACATATACAATTTTTTTACTGCCTAAGAGCACATATGAGCATGGTAGAATCACATATAAAGTTTTTTTACTGCCTTTAGAACACATATGAGCATGATTGAATCATATATAAAGTTTTTTAACTGCCTTAGAACACATATGAGCATGATATAATCACATATACAGTTTTTTGCCTACCTTAGAACACATATGAGCTTGATAGAATCACATATACAATTTTTTTACTGCCTTAGAGCACATATATATGAGTATGATAGAATCACAAAAAAAAGTTTTTTTACTGTCTTTAGAACACATATGAGCATGATTGAATCACATATAAAGTTTTTTTACTGCCTTAGAACACATATGAGCATGATAGAATCACATATACATTTTTTTGACTGCCTTAGAGCACATATGAGCATGATTGAATCACATATAAGTTTTTTTTACTGCCTTAAGAACACATATGAGCATGATAGAATCACATATACAGTTTTTTTACTGCCTTAGAACACATATGAGCATGATAGAATCACATATATAGTTTTTTTACTGCCTTTGAACACATATGAGCATGATAGAATCACATATAGAGTATAATTTATTTCAGTATATTTTATTTATCAATGCTGACCTTTCTTTTCTCGTGTAGGTTGCTGGCGATAATCAGCGTAGTGGAGCTGAAGAGACAGATCAAGACAATGAACAAGAGGACACACAAAATCTTGGCGATGATTAGATTCATGTGTTGAATTTGTTCTACCATCTTTTTGTTTCAAAAATGTAAATGTTGAATTGTAAATAATTAGAACTTGCAAATTTTACAATTGATCGATTAATTGTTTTAGTTTCCTTTTATATATATTTTATGTGTACTTTGTTTTTTATTCACAAGAAATATAAATTGTATCACGAGAAATTTTTTCTCGATATTTAATTTTCAAATATTTTTCTTTTAATTTTTTCCTTGTTTGCGACAGATTAGCGATAGATATATCCGTCGCTAATTACTATTAGAGTTGAATGTAGTGACAGATTAGCGACGACTATAAATCCATCGCAACACCAAAATCATTGTATAGTAACGATGACCTTGCAACAGATGTTGGCATTCGTTATTTCGTCACAACTTAGCGATGGAACTGGCGACATATACATTCCGTTGCTACTTAGCGATAGAATGGGCGACAAATATATTATGTCGCTAATTAGCGTCAAAAATTTTGCAATGGAAGCTATCTGTCTCTAATCCAACACTAATCCGTCGCTAAGCTGTTTAGCGTCGGATTAACGACGGATTTAGGTCATCGCTAATCCATAGGTTTGTTGTAGTGTATTCAGATTCAGATCTATTTGCTATTCAGATACATATCTAGTTGTTGTTATGCGTTGCACCAAGGACTTGATCCTAAGTGGAGCAACTATTGCTTGAAAGATAGCGCGTGTATACGTTAACTATTTCAAGCTTAGTTGCCTGACCCATTAAGTTAATCAAAATTTTTAACAATTTTCAAGCAATAGTTCTGTATATGGCGACTATGAAGGTTGGAAACCAGGAGCTACCTAAGTTATCCCAGTTCTATGACACCCATTTCAAACTATGGCAAAACAAGGTGCTCATCTTCCTCACTGTTGCTAATGTGATGTACGTTCTAACGAAGGACTGTTTTGAAGAACTAGAGGACGAAACCATTGCTGAAACTGCAAGAGATGAAAGTGAAAACAAGATGACTTTGTGTGTCACAGACACACATTGAATGCACCCTCTGACACCCTATATGATCTCTACTTGAAAGTCATTATGACAAAAAAGTTATGGGAAGCCCTTGAAAGCAAGTACAAAATGGAGAATGCAGAAAATCATTTGGTTAATAAATATATGAATTTCAAATTATTTGATGATAAGTCACTGCTACCTCAAGTTCATGAGATGCAGATCTTGTCTAATCAGATTAATTCTGAGGGTATAAACCTTGGCGAATTATTCTAGGTGGCTATAATAATTAGTAGATTGCCCTCATCTTGGAAAGATTATCGAAATAAATTAAAACATAAGAATGAAGAGTTTTTCTTAGAATAACTTCTTTAATATCTTAGAATTGAGGAGGAAGCTCGATCTGAAGATAAAAAAGATAAAGTAAAAGAAGTTTGTGCTAAGGTAAACATGGTTGAACGCAAACCAAAGTTCAAACTTGAACTTAGGAATAAGAATAAGAAAACCAAGTTCATTGCTAAAAAGCTAAAATTTATTTTATGCTATACTTGCAGTAAATTGGGTTGCTATACGAGAGAATGCCAACATAGAAAGAAATTTCAAGGCAATAAAGTTAGTAAACTTGATGATGCCTAGTGGCTATATTCAATAAGATATTTATGATTAATTCAGATAAAGAATACATGGATTTTGGATCAATAATCTATTCATGCAATAATAGAAGTATGTTCAAAACATATGAAACCATGAGAGAAGACCATAAGATTTATATGGGAGACAAACATGAATATAAGATTCATGAAAAAGGGAGTGTGAAATTTTATTTCACGTTCAAAAAATGCTTAACCCTCTAAAATATGTATCATGTACCTCCCATCATAAAAATTCTTGTATCTTTCTATCTACTTATAACTCATGGTTTCAAAGTTGTAATAGAATCTAACAATATTATACTGTCGAAGAACCATAAATTTGTAGGCAAATGCTATGCCACCAATGAGTTGTTCAAGCTCAATTTGATGAATAAAGTTGATTATATTTCTATTTGCATGTTTGACTCGTATGATTTGTGGTATGTTAGATTAAGACATGTAAATTATAAGTCTTTGAGAAGCATGGGTAACTTAGGACTTATTCCTAAGTGCAAAACTAAACATGTTAGAAAATGTGATGTGTATTCAAGCAAAGTTTACGAAAAAGTCATTTCAAAGTGTTGAAAGAACAAAACTATTAAATTTTAAAACATAGTGATGCTTGTGATTTAAAAAATACTCTAACTTGTGTGGGTAACACTTATTTTATTACCTTTATTGATGATTTCTCAAAATATGCTTATGTCTATCTCATGAAAACAAAAGATGAATCATTTGAAAATCTTCAGATTCATAATTTTAAAATAAAGTCTTTTAGGTCTGATACAGGTAGTGAATATTTGTCAAATGAGTTCATTAAATTTTGTGAGAATCATGAAATACATAGACAAAATATTGGTCTATATACTCCTCAACATAATGGTGTAGTTAAACGTAAGAATATGACTCTTATAGATATGGTTAATTCAATACTTATTAGTTCTGGTATAGATTATAAACTATGGGGTGACACATTGCTTAGTTCATGTCATATCTTAAATAAAATTCTATATTCTAAGTCAAAACACTACACCGTATGAACTTTGAAAAAATAGAAAATCAAATTTAAATTATTTAAAAGTTTATGGTTGTATTGCTTATGCAAAGCTTATTGAATCAAAATTAACCAAACTTGATCAAAAAATCAGAACATGTGTCTTCATTGGATATTCTTAAAATAGTAAGACATAGATTTATTGATATTGAAACCAAAGTGATTTTAGAATCTATTCAAGCCGAATTTAGAGAAGATTTAACTTTAAGATCACTTGAAGCACTAAAAATCATTACAAATAATTCAAAAAAAAAGAATTTATGAGCTTGAAAATTCTAAAATTTAAAAAAATAAAAGATCAAGAAAATCAAAAGATTTTGATCTAAATTTTCATCTTTACATGATAGATAAAAATCATATTTCATTTATGGAAGCTATGACCTCTCCTAACAAACCTTCTTGAAAAAAGGCTATAAAGAGTGAATTAGATTCTATTATCAAAAATAAAACTTGAATTTTAGTTGATTTATCCTGGCTTTAAACGTTGGGATGCAAATAAATTTTTAACTGAAAACTTTAAACTAATGGCTCTATTGAAAAGTTTAAAGCTAGACTTGTAGTTAAAGGCTTCAAACAAAAAATTAGACTTGATTATTTCAATGCCTATGCTCTTGTAAGTAGGATTACATCTATTAGAACTATGGTTGCTTTAGCATCAATTTACAACCTTAAAATTTACCAAATGGATCTTAAAATAACTTTTTTGAATGGTGTCTTAGAAGAAAAAATTTATATAGAACAACCTAAAGTTTTTATTACACCAGGTTAAGAAAAGAAAGTTTGCAAATTGTTAAGGTCATTGTATGGTTTGAAACAATCACCTAAACAATGGCACGGAAATTTTGATAAAATAATTATTTTATATGAATTTAAGATTTATGACTTTGATAAATGCATATATAGAAAAGTAGAAGATAGTCATGTTATAATTATTTGTCTCTATATGGATGATATGATAATCATGAGTAATAATGTAGAATATATAAATAATACCAAAAGTTTTCTTTCATCTAAATTTGACATGAAATATATGAATTTAGCTTATGTTATACTTGATATTAAATTAATTACACATGAAAATGGTTATGCATTAACTCAATCTAACTACATTGAAAAAAATTTAAGGAAATATAATCATTATGAGTGTAAGACTGTTGCTACTCTAATTGATCCTAATGTTAAGTTGTCGATTAACACTATAAGAAGTATATTTCAATTAGAATATGCAAGTATTGTTGGCGCCTTATGTATGCTATGAGTGGAACTAAACCAGACATAGCTTTTAGTATGAGTAAGTTGAGCTAATATACTAGTAATCCGAGACAAGATCATTGGGATGCTATATATCGAGTCCTAAAGTACTTGAGAGAAACTTTAGATTATGGGATATTCTATGAGAATGAACCCGTTGTACTTGAAGGGTACAATGATGCAAATTGAAATTCTAATTACAATGAGTCATTATCCATAAGTAGTTGAATATTTATCCTTAGATCTAGAGCAATTGCTTGGAGATCCAAAAAGCAAACAGTGATAACCCATTCTATAATAGAAGCAGAATTAATAGCACTAGCATTAGCTAGTATGAAAGTTGAGTGGTTAAAAATTCTCCTAATGGAGATACTGTTAAGAGATAAGCCAATTTAGCTAGTCGGATCAATCCACAGGGAACGGGATAAAGAACTTGTTCAATTAAAACTAAATATTGCATTTTATTGATAAAGAACTTGTTCAATTACAAAGAATATTACAATGAAATCAAATTTGAACAAGAATGAAAAAGAAACACGCAGTGACTTAAGCCCGTGAGTACAAGGGCATTTTCATCATTTCACTGATGTGACGATCGACCACTGGGACGAATTGGTCTTACTGCAACTTAATATCACTGGTGGCCTCTTCCGATATTCCGAGGATTGAAGGGGTGCGAAGAGAATGGTTCAAGCCCTAGAGAGGATGTCTTTCAAGCTGCTGGAGATGTTGGGTATTGATTTGTTGTTGTCGCACATGCTTGGGTTGCAGCTGCAGAGGAAGTCACCGATTGAGACAAGGGGAAAAAGCCGACGAGAAGTCATCAAACATAAAACAATAAAGATGGAGTAACAGATGAAACAAATTCAAAAGGAAGATGAGATAAGATAACTCATTAAATAAAAGGACCCAAGAGGCAACTTTCAATCCACGATAAGTCTTGGTTTGGCCAAGATGCCTTAGCGGAGTGAAACAAATCTCATTGAACAACAAGGATAACACTCCTTTCATGCCAAAATGAATCCTTAAACATCCTGCCATTTCTCTTCTTCCATGTTTGCCACCAAGCCAAAAAAGCCAAGATTTCCAAACCCAACACCATCTCTTAGAGTACTTATCGGTCACTTCGCTCTTGAACAACTTTGATTTTTTAGTCAAGGGAAAACTAAAAAGAAAGAAATTGGTCGCTTTGCTCCCTTACTTATAGGTTGTTTTTTGGCTCGAGTTTATCATCTTAGATAAGCACTGAAATCATCATTCTTTCACAAAAGGGGAGCCAAGGACCAGATCTCTAAGGGTTGAGCTTTGGTGAACCATGATTGCCAACTGCCCCCATGCTGCCATAAAAAGCGATTGGAATGATGGACAATACCAAAACAAGTGCACAACAGTCTCTCCGTCATGCTCACACATGCATCAACAATTTGAAAATTACTCCCCTCAGTTATTGATATGATCAAGAGTATTAACATGGCCAGCCAACAAAGTCCAAGACAAAAATTCCGCTTGAGGCGAGGGACCTACTCCCCAAATCAATCCCTTAGGCAGCCAATCCAAGCTTGGGTCTAAACATGACGTAACATGAAGCCACCGAGAACTCACCACTTAAAGAGAGAGACAATTGTACTCTTGATCCATCGTCAGATGCCACTAAGAAGAAGGAGAAAGTCTGAAAGGATTTGAATATTGCCTTCCAAATGGGAGAACCTCTTTTCAAAGAATAATGCTTAGTCCATTCAAGTTGTTCCCTTGTGACTTACATTATACAGTTGCGCTTAGAGTCTGTTTTGCTTTTGTTGAGTCTGATGTAAGCTGCCAGTTCAAGTGAATCAATACCTCGAAGGGACAACCCGTATACTTAAACTATAATAGCCTGCGGGCAAAATTGTGAATGAAGTAAATGCGTTGAACTTTCTGTTACGACAATGAAGCCATACATGATACTTCAAGTACAAGGTTTTGATGATGAGCAAGTGGAATCAACTGCATTTCAGCTAAGGCTATGAAGAAATTGAAGAATTCGATGAAGAATCTTTGAAGACTAGTGTGCAAATGTTTAATTCATTAAAAGTCTTAGATTCTTGTAAGAGCCTTACTTAGAGTGCATATTTAGGTTGCATTTCACCTTAAAATTCTTTAGAAAAACTTTTCTAAAAAGAACCCTCTTGAATTTTTTTTTAGAAAACTATTTTCTTAAATTTTCGTGTTTATTAGTCGATCAATAGACTTACCAGTCGACTAATCCTTTCGCGCCATATTTTCTAAAAACTCATTTTTGTCAAATTAGTCAACCGAAGGTTTTATCAGTCGACTGGACAAAATGTCTGTTTTCTGGAAAATTAGCAGCAGTCGACTAATGGTTTTATCAGTCGACTGAACAAAACATGTGTTTTCTGAAAATTTAGCAGCAATCGACTAATGCTTTTATCAGTCGACCAGACAAAATGTTTGTTTTTTAGAAGATTTTAGCAGCAGTCGACTGAAAGGTTTTTCAGTCTACTAATGATATTATCAGTCGACTAATTTTTCTCTAGTCGACTAAGTTTCAAAAGTTCAGATTTTCAAACAGCTCGATTAACAGATCAGTCGACCGACGATAACTGTCAGTCTACTAATAACTAACTATTAGTCGACTAACTGATGTTTCAGTCAACTAATTTTGTCGTTTTCCTGAAACTTTAAAAAAGGCGTGTCTTTTCATTTTTCAAACGTTTTGATCGTTCAAAATGGATGGTTTTGACACCCTTTCATACTCTCAACGTATAGAAAACTTTAACTATAAATATGAGTGCATTTTACACTCAAAACAACAAGAATTCAATTGATTTGAATCATTTACTTCTTGCTTTTCACTCCTATTCATTCAAGTATTTGTTTTCTCACTCACTTAATATTTTCACTTTAGTTTTTCACTCAAATCACTTTGGGAGATAGTGAATTCATGAGTAGAATATTTCAACAACCTCAAAAGCCAATTACATCTCATTTGCATTCAAAAGAAAGGCTCATAGGTTGTATTGTAAGTTGTTACTTATTTTCTGTAAAACGAAGGACTCCTTGGTGTAAAGAAGTTGTTTGCTTTCAGTAGGGTTGTTACTGAAAGTGAGACCGGTTTTGGTCTGTGTGATCTTGTAGTTAACAAGGTTGATAGTGGAAATCTCAAGCTGGTTTTGCTTGAGGACTAGATATAGGTCGGGATAGACCGAGCCAAGATAAAATCTTGTGTTCTTTGTGTGTTTGCTTTTCAAGTTGCAAAATCCTTCAATATTCCTCAGACAATTTTTAAAAGCACTATTCACCCCCCCTCTAGTGCTCGTTGCCTCGATCCTAGTGCACTTTTATTTGGTATCAGAGCAGGTTTGCTATTATTTTGATTTGATCATCATCTAGCATGGCAACTACAACATCTCAACACAAAGAAGGATGCTCCTTTGTTCATCCTCCTCTCTTTGACGGAACAAACTATGGTTACTGGAAAGTAAGAATGACAATATTCTTGCAATCCATGGATCTAGATATTTGGAGAGTTGTTTCAGAAAAGTACCAAACTCCATCAACTGATTTCAGCAGATGGACCGATGAAGAAAAGAAGATTGCTTCACTTAATGCCAAGGCAATGAATGCATTATATTGTGGCATTGACAATGTAGAGTTCAATCGCATCTCCCAATGCTCTACAGCAAATGAAATCTGGCATACTCTTCTCGTGACTCACGAAGGTACGTCAAAGGTAAAAGAATCTAAAATTGCTTTTTTAGTTCATAAATTTGAATTGTTCAAAATGAAGCAAAATGAATCTATATCGGACATGGTAACTAGAATGACCGATATAACTAACACTTTGAAATCCCTTGGAAAAGAATATTCACAAGTGGATTTAGTCAGAAAGATCCTAAGGTGTTTAACTCCTGAATGGGAGAGAAAAACCACTGCTATTGAAGAAGCAAATGATCTTAACACTCTCACTCTTGAAGATTTGGTTGGTAACCTTATAGCATATGAAGTCCAACTTCAAGACAGACAAGAAGAAGAGCCCAAGAAGAAATCTCTTGCTTTTAAGGCTACTTCTGACTCAGAAAATTCAGAAGAAGATGAAGATGAAGATATTGCCTTCATCACAAGGCAATTCAGAAGATTCATCAAAAAAGGAAGATTTCAAAGAAAGGTAATGAAAGCAGATTCTTCCAATCCCAATGAAGTCAAGTGCTTTAACTACAAAAAGGCAGGACATATCAAGAAAGATTGTCCTCTTCTCAAAATCAAGCCCAAGGACCAATTCAAGAAGAAAAAGGCATTTCAAGCATGTTGGGATGATAGTGACTCCTCTTCCGATGAAGAATCAAATGAAGAAGTCACCAACATGTGTTTTGTAGCACAAGAAGATTCGGTAAGTCAAATTGACTATGATGAATTATTTGAAGCATTTAATGATTTATATGCTAAATTTAAGAGTCTAAGTTCTAAAAATAAAGAGTTAAAAACTGAAAATTTAACTTTTGACTCTCAAAATAAAGTGTTACTTCAAGAGACAGAAGATCTCAAGGAGGAAAACTCTTGTCAAGCATTTGAGATAAAAGAAGTTGGGGTTAGAACCAATCTCTTACAAAAAGAAATATCTAGTCTAAAAGAAAAATCAAATGATCTTCTTTCCATAGTGACCAAATTCACAAATGGTCAAGAGAATCTAGAAAAACTTCTTGGTTCTCAAAGATGCTCGGCTAATAAAACCGGATTGGGATATAGCTTCTATGATACTCAAAATAGACCAAACTATGTGGTGAAAAATCAAAGACATTATTCTCAACCATTTGTTCATAGAACTAAACTTTCTAGTTCTAATAGAAATGCATCTAATCATGAAAATTATAATGCTTATATGCCTAGAAATGATTATTCTAGACATGATAAATTCTTTTATAGAAAGAATATTTATTATCAAAGGAAACCAAAATCCAAATGGATATGGGTTCCTAAGACTAACTCTCATGGACCAAAAAATAGAAAGGGGTCAAATGCTCTGTTTTCTAATTTTGTTGTAGGTACACAACATAAGGAGCAAATGGATATTGGACAACGGTTGTTCCAAACATATGACTGGAAGGCCGGAGTTATTTTCCACCCTCCAAAATAAGGATGGAGGAACCGTCACCTTTGGTGACAATAACAAGGGAAAAGTGATAGGTATTGGTAATATTGGTAATCCAAAATTTCCCTTGATAGAAAATGTTCTTTTAGTAGATGGTTTAATGCATAATTTAATATCTATTAGTCAATTATGTGATAAAGGTTTTCATGTTTCTTTTGAAAATGATTTATGCTTAATTTTTGATTTGCAATCTAAAAAGATTGTTTTTAAAGGTAAAAGAAGGAACAATGTGTATGAACTATATCTAGATGAATTACCCACTTTTAATGAAAAATGTCTTATTGTTTCAAATGAAATTCAATGGTTATGGCACAAGAGACTTGGACATGTTAACTTTAAAATTATTTCAAAGTTATCCAAGAATGATCTTGTAAGAGGCCTACCTAGAATACCATATAAGAAAGATCACTTATGTGATGCTTGCCAAAGGGGTAAACAAATCAAGAGTTATTTTAAAGCAAAAGATATAGTTTCAACAAAACGTCCTCTTGAACTTTTACATTTAGATCTATTTGGACCATCTAGAATTCAAAGTTTGAATGGTAGCAAGTATGCTTTTGTTATAGTAGATGATTATTCTCGGTTTACATGGGTGATTTTTCTAAAAAGCAAAAATGATGCTTTTTCGGAATTTTCTAAACTTTGTAGAAGAATTACAAATGAAAAATCTACATCTATAATTAAAATTCGTAGTGATCATGGTGGTGAATTTGAAAATGAATCTTTTCTTAAGTTTTGTGATTTACATGGTATATCTCACAACTTTGCTTTTCCTAGAGCGGCTCCACAAAATGGAGTTGTTGAAAGAAAGAATAGAACTTTGCAGGAATGTGCTAGAACCATGCTTCAAGATAAAAATTTACCAAAATACTTTTGGGCTGAAGCAATAAATACAACATGTTATGTTTTGAACTGTGTTCTTATTCGACCAATTTTACATAAAAACATGTTTTGAATTGTATTATGATCGTATACCAAAGATCTCATATTTCAAAATTTTTGGTAGTAAATGTTTCTTGTTAAATACCAAAGATAATCTTGATAAGTTTGATTCAAAATCAGATGAATCAATATTTCTTGGATATTCTTCTAGAAGTAAAGCTTATCGTATTTTCAATAAAAGAACATCTTGTATTGAAGAATCTTTACATGTTGCATTTGATGAGAATTGTGAGCAGATTATACCTCTAAGCCAAGGAGAAGAAGTAATACTTCAAGAAGAACCCTTGATAGAGAGTACTTCTCAAGAAAATATTCTTCTTCAACCGGTTTGGAAAGAAGTTCCTAATCATCCGCATGAACAAGTTATTGGTGAAATAAAGAGTGGTGTCCAAACTAAAAGGCAATTAGAAAAATATATTGCAAATGTTGCTTTCATATCTAAATTAGAACCAAAGAATATCAATGAGGCTTGTGATGATGAATTTTGGCTTTTGGCCATGTCTGAAGAACTTAACCAATTTACTAAGAATGATGTTTGGGATCTAGTTGATAGACCAAAGGATCATCCAGTAATTGGAACAAGATGGGTCTTCCGAAATAAGCTGGACGAAAATGGTGAAGTCATTCGTAACAAAGCAAGGCTAGTAGCACAAGGCTATAATCAAGAAGAAGGCATAGATTTTGATGAAACCTATGCACCAGTGGCTCGATTAGAGTCAATTTGAATAATGCTTGCTTTTGCTAGTTACATGAACTTCAAGTTATATCAAATTGATGTTAAAATTGCATTCTTAAATGGATACATCAATGAAGAAGTTTATGTAGAGCAACCTCCAGGCTTTGAAAATGAGAAATATCCAGAAAAAGTCTACAAATTGAAAAGAGCTTTGTATGGACTCAAACAAGCACCAAGAGCGTGGTATGAAAGACTACGAAATTTTTTAGAATAATCTGGTTTTTCCATTGGTCGGGTAGACTCCACTTTATTTATTAAAAATCTTAATTCAGATATTCTTATTGTGCAAATTTATGTTGATGACATAATATTTGGTTCTACTAATGATTCTCTTTGTCAAGAATTTGCTAAAGCTATGCAGAAAGAGTTTGAAATGAGCTTGATGGGCGAATTAAACTACTTCCTTGGACTTCAAATAAAGCAAACTGAAGAAGGAATCTTCATCAATCAGGCTAAGTATACAAAAGAACTTCTCAAGAGATTTGGGATGGACTCATCGAAATCAAGAAGGAATCCTATGAGTACAACTACTTCTCTTGATAAAGATGAAAATGGTAAAAATGTAGATACTAAGCTCTACAGAGGTATGATCGGATCTCTATTATACTTAACTGCTAGTCGACCTGATATTATGTTTAGTGTTTGTATGTGTGCAAGATTTCAAGCTAATCCAAAGGAATCTCATTTAACTGTAGTAAAACAAATTCTTCGTTATTTGAAAGATACTTCAGATTTCGGTTTGTTTTACCCAAAATCATCTTCCTTTGATTTAGTTTCATATAGTGATGCAGTTTTTGCAGGAAGTAAATCTGATCGCAAGAGTACTACTGGAACTTGCCATTTCTTAGGAAATTCTTTAGTCTCTTGGTTTAGTAAAAATCAAAATTCAGTGTCACTCTCAACAACTGAAGCAGAATATATAGCGGCTAGTTTAGCATGTTCACAAGTACTATGGATGAAACAGACCTTAAAAGATTTTGATTTGAATTTCTCCACAACAACTATTTATTGTGATAACACTAGTGCTATAAATCTTTCGAAAAATCCTGTTCAACACTCAAGAACTAAGCATATTGAAGTTAGACATCATTTTTTAAGAGATCATGTTTTAAAAGAAGATATTTCGTTAAATTTTATTTCCACTAAAGAACAACATGCCGATATCTTCACTAAACCTCTTAAAAATGAAGATTTTATGAGAATTAGGAGAGAACTAGGTATTTGTTCGTTTTTGGATTTGTAAAAATGTTGATTTTTGAACAAAATCTCAAAATCGCACTATATTAGTCGACCGATAAAGTTTTAGTCGACTGATGTTTTAAAATTTTAGAATGAATCGCACCATATTAGTCGACCGATATATTTCTAGTCGACTGATGTTTTTAGAATGAGTCGCACATTCTTAGTCGACCAATAAAGTTTTAGTCGACTAAATTTTTTTTTAAATTTTAAATGAAGGGACCCGATACCCCTTGGATTTTTTTTTAAACCAGTTTTTTTTTTAAATAGGCATCGTTTCACTTCAATTTTGTACCTTTTCGTTTTTCTTAAAAACAAAACCCTTAAAACGAAAACCCTCTTTCTCTTTTGCCTCTCTCTTCCGAAAAATCCTGAGAGTGTCGTTCGAACCCATCTTCGCCGGGATTTTCTTGCCGTGACAGGGAGACGCCGGAATCTTCGGACCGTGATCTTGAAACGCCGGAATCCTCTTGCAGTAACTGGCGCATCTTCAAAACACACCGGAACCCTCTTGCCGTGACAGTGTATTTTCCGCCATTGCTAGAATCCCCTTGTGGCCGACTTCACACTCGCCGTCAGCCATCGTGTCCTCCTCTGTTTCTGTTTCTGTTTCTGTTTCATAACGCCGAACAACGTTCTCCTTCTGCCGGAAATCGTTTGGAAGCCGACATTTTTGGTAACTCTGTTTTTAATCATGCCTCGTACGAAGTCTGCATCTGCAAAAGGTTTAGGTTTTCATCCTCCTACACCTTCTTCAAGACATGGATTTTCACTCAGATTACTCAGAAATCCTCTTTTGTATGATACTTTTGGATCAATTTCTGCACTACCTATTTTACCAGGCCGAAATGTTCTATTTCACTTGTTTTCTCGTTACAAAATAAGAGAATTATTTCATGGAATTTCACATCTTTTTGATGCTTGTGCAGATACCCTTCACTATCATTTTCTTATTCACTTGTTTTACACGAATTTACAAATTAATCATGAAACTGGAGTTTTGTCCTCTCTTGTTCGTGATGTTGAAATCGAGGTTGATTCGAAACTACTTGGAGAAATTCTTGAAATTCCACCTTCAGACACTCTTTTCAACACTATTGAATTAAATGATGAAAACGTTTTTGAACAAATTCTTCTTCCAGGTGCACCTCACTGTCCTCCTTTCAAAAATACTAATCGTCAAACTCGTGCATGCATTGCTGGATGAATCCTTGCCCACAATGTTCTTCCTAAAACTGGTTCTTTTGATTATTATTCCACAGATCTATCTACGGCTCTTTATGTTTTATTTGGAAATATTTCTGTCAACTGGGCCAATGTGTATTTTACAAATTTGTGGAAACAAAAACTATTTCTTCCTTATGGATGTCTTCTAACTCGTATTTTTACACATTTCAAAGTTCCCTTAACAAATGAAAAATATATTGAGCAAAAAGAGTTCTTTGATCAAACAATTTTTAAAAGAATGAAAATTAAATATCTGCCTCCTTTAAATGTTGATCAAACTGAACCATCTGATCCTACTGAACCATCAATTTCTGAACCTTCACCTTCTGCGACACCTTCATCTCATGCAAAAAGAAAGAAATTTTCTACAAGTCAAGACAATGATGAAGTTATGTAGAGACTGGAAGCTTTGGAGCTGCATCAACACACTTTTTGTGAAGATGTGACTCAACAACTATCTTCGATTCAGAAAGAGATTACTTCAATCAAGGATTTGCTCAACTCACTTTTCTGATCTTTGTTGTCTTAACTTTCATACTTTTTGGGTTGTAATATTTTAAACTTATATCTCTATTTTGCTTATGCTATTTCTGCCCTTATTCTTTTTTATTATGACAAAAGGGGAGAAAAAGATAAAAGATAGCATTACATTGAAATTGCAGGAGATCTTGCAAGACAAATGCGAAATTAAGAGAAAAAGTAAGCTTTGAATGAATGCATTTGTAAATGCATGAAGTAATGATGAATGGAAATGCAAACCAATCAATATGTGATATATGTGCTTTAAATATGCTAACTTTAAATGTTTTGCAGCATATTGATAGGGGGAGTAAAATCTCCGTCTATGCATCTAAATGCTTCATCTTTGATTAAGTTTGTCATCATCAAAAAGGGGGAGATTGTTACGACAATGAAGCCATACATGATACTTCAAGTACAAGGTTTTGATGATGAGCAAGTGGAATCAACTGCATTTCAGCTAAGGCTATGAAGAAATTAAAGAATTCGATGAAGAATCTTTGAAGACTAATGTGCAGATGTTTAATTCATTAAAAGTCTTAGATTCTTGTAAGAGCCTTAATTAGAGTGCATATTTAGGTTGCATTTCACCTTAAAAGTCTTTAGAAAAACTTTTCTAAAAAGAACCCTCTTGAATTTTTTTTTAGAAAACTCTTTTCTTAAATTTTCGTGTTTATTAGTCGACCAATAGACTTACCAGTCGACTAATCCTTTCGCACCATATTTTCTAAAAAGTCATTTTTGTCAAATTAGTCGACCAAAGGTTTTATCAGTCGACTAGACAGAATGTCTCTTTTCTGGAAAATTAGCAGCAGTCGACTAATGGTTTTATCAGTCGACTGAACAGAACATGTGTTTTCTGAAAATTTAGCAGCAGTCGACTAATGCTTTTATCAGTCGACTGAACAGAATGTTTGTTTTTCAGAAGATTTTAGCAGCAGTCGACTGAAAGGTTTTTCAGTCTACTGATGATATTATCAGTCGACTAATTTTTCTCTAGTTGACTAAGTTTCAAAAGTTCATATTTTCAAACGGCTCGATTAACAGATCAGTCGACCGACGATAACTGTCAGTCTACTAATAACTAACTATTAGTCGACTAACTGATGTTTCAGTCGACTAATTTTGTCGTTTTCCTGAAACTTCAAAAAAGGTGTGTCTTTTCATTTTTCAAACATTTTGATCATTCAAAATGGATGGTTTTGACACTCTTTCATACTCTCAACGTATGGAAAACTTTAACTATAAATATGAGTGCATTTTACACTCAAAACAACAAGAATTCAATCGATTTGAATCATTTACTTCTTGCTTTTCACTCCTATTCATTCAAGTATTTGTTTTCTCACTCACTTGATATTTTCACTTCAGTTTTTCACTCAAATCACTTTGGGAGATAGTGAATTCGTGAGTAGAATATTTCAACATCCTCAAATGCCAATTACATCTCATTCGCATTCAAAAGAAAGGCTCATAGGTTGTATTGTAAGTTACTTATTTTTTGTAAAAAGGACTCCTTGGTGTAAAGAAGTTGTTTGCTTTCAGTAGGGTTGTTACTGAAAGTGGGACCAGTTTTGGTCTGTGTGATCTTGTAGTTAACAAGGTTGATAGTGGAAATCTCAAGCTGGTTTTGCTTAGGGACTGGATGTAGGTCGGGATAGACCGAACCAGGATAAAATCTTGTGTTCTTTGTGTGTTTGCTTTTCAAGTTGCAAAATCCTTCAATATTCCACAGACAATTTTTAAAAGCACTATTCACCCCCCTCTAGTGCTCGTTGCCTCGATCCTAGTGCACTTTCACTTTCTTTTGTTCACCCTCGTTGTGATTGCAATTTCTCTCCCTCTATTCTCAATTGCTCTCTTGCACTCTGATTACAAGCTTCCGTGACCGGAAAGCGAGCTGACAAGTACTACAATTGTTAACAAGCTGGTGGAAGATGTGACTTCGCATGAGGAAGTGATTTCACACGCATGTGAATCATTCAGTGAACTGAATGATGTGGTGGCAAGCCTGCAAGAGCAGGTAAACTTACTAATGGGGCAGGTAACTTCGTTAACGACTACAGTGGCTGACTTACAGACTGAAGTAGGGGATAGTTAAAGAACCGTACGTTGCAGCGAATGGTGACCCTAAATGGCATAAATGGTGAGAGGCCATCAAGGATTGATGTGCCAAGACCCGCGAAATTCAATGGTTCTTGTGATAGCAAGGTCATTGAGAACTTTTTGTTCAAAGTAGAAGACTACTTGGATATCTAGAATGTGATCATTGAGGATCTGAGGATTAAGGCCGCAACAACCTTACTTGATAGAGATGTCATCGCTTGGTAGTGGCGGAAGTGCAGCGACATGGAGAGGGGTCAATGCGTGATAAACACCTTTGATGACTTCAAAATGGAGTTGCACAACTATTTCATGCCAAGAAATGCGCAGAGGTAGGCGTACCGGATGGTTTATGAGCTCAAATACTCTGGTTCGTTGCAAGGCTATGTCAGAACGTTCCAGAAGCTTATGTTGGAGATACGTAACATGCCAGAAGACGACATGCTCAACTAGTTCATTGTGGGACTTCAGCCATGAGCATAGTCTGAAGTAGAAAAGAAAAACCCTCATATTTTAGAAGATGCATATATGGCGGCCGAGCGCGTAGTTGACACTCAGCGCAAGCCTTTCACTCCATCCACCAAAGTCAAGAAGAAGCCTGACCACGAAGGCAAGAAGGATGAGCAGCGCGATGATAAAGGTGAGGCATCGACATGCCATCAATCTGAAAAGAAACAAAACTACACAAAGTATAACAATAGCAACAAGGGTGTGATTGTGACATGTTGGTTCTATGGTGATATGCACAATGCCAGGCAGTGACTCGTGAAGGACGATGGGTAAGCCAATGCTGTAAAGAAAGAATGCAGTGATACTGAATGTAGTGACACTAAGATGATGCAACCAAGGATGGGGGCCATGCGATCGATTAACGCAGCTAGAAGTTGCGCGGTTAAGAACATGCAGGTCAGTAAGGAACTTATGTACTTGGAAGTCATTATGAATGAAAAGTCTACTTCAGCAATGATAGATTCAGGGGCCACACACAACTTTGTCTCGCGGAAAAGGCAGAGCGGTTGGGCTTGAAGCCTGGGCCAAAGTAGAGGACCATCAAAACGGTAAACTATGAATCCAAGCCCATCCTTGGTGAAGCAAAAGACATGTCTATTCAAGTGGGGAGTTGGGTTGGCAAAGCCAACTTCTTTGTGGTGCCCCTGGACGATTTCAAGATGATTTTGGGTATGAAGTTTCTGCGAAGCCAGAATGTTATGATGTTGTCAAAGTTTAACACGTTGACGATCATGGGGTCATACCTGTCCCACAAAGTGCAGTATTTTATGCAGAAAGGCAAGTCTTTAGTGCTATCGACAATGCAACTGAAGAAGAGTGACGCATGGGGAGCAAATATTCTTAGTTGCAGTGCGCACAAAAGAAGGGAAGGTAGAAGCAGCAGTGTCGCCGACCCTAGCCCCACTATTAGAGGAGTTTAAGGAGGTGATGCCTTCGGAATTGCCGAAGTGTCTTCCGCTAAGATGTGAGGTTGATCACAAGATTGAGTTGACCCCGGGAGCGAAGCCTTCTACAATGGTTTCATACCATATGAGGTCAGTTGAGCTAAAGGAGCTGCGCAGGCAGCTAGATGAGATGTTGGATGCATGCATTGTTTATCCATCGAAAGCCCCATTTGGTGCCTCAGTCTTTTTTCAGATGAAACATGATATCTCCAAGTGGTTATATGTGGATTACCGTGTTTTGAACAAAGTCACAGTGAAGAACAAGTACCCATTATCATTGATAGCGAACTTGTTTGATCAACTAGGCAGTGCCCATATCTTTTCCAAGTTAGATCTGCGATCAGGTTACTGGTAGGTGAGGATTGCTGAAGGTGATGAGCTAAAGACAACTTCTGTCACTCGCTATGGTGCTTAAGAATTCTTAGTAATGTCATTCAGGTTGACAAATGCTCCAGCCACATTTACGACTTTAATGAACCAGATCTTCTACCCTTAGACAAGTTTGTGGTAGTCTACCTGGATGATATCATGATCTAAAGTAGCAACATGAAAGAACATGTCGGGCACTTGCGAACCATGTTTCAGGTGATGAAGAAGAATAACCTTTATGTTAAACGAGAGAAGTGTCTCTTCGGACAGAAAGAGATTAACTTCCTTGGCCACATTGTGGGGCGTGGTGCGCTGCATATGGATGGGCAAAAGATAAGGGCCATCCAGGAATGGGTTTTGCAAAGCAAAGTGCCAGAATTGCGGTCATTCCTTGGTTTGGCAAACTACTATCGACGTTTTATTGAAGGCTATTCCCTCATTATTGCGCCTCTTACCGATTTGTCAAAGAAAAATCGGGCATGGCTCTAGATAGGAGTGTGCCAAGATGCCTTTGATGGCTTGAAGAAAGCCTTAGTGAGGGAGCCAGTGTTGTGACTTCCTGATCATTCAAAACCCTTTGAAGTCCACATAGATGCCTCAGACTTTGCCATTGGCGGAGTTATTATACAAGATGGTCATCCGATCACATATGAGAGTCGCAAGCTGAAAGATGCAGAGAGGCATTACACAGTGTATGAACGTGAGATGACCGTCATTGTGTACTGCCTCAGGACCTAGCGGCACTACCTCTTGGGTGCTGCGTTTGTCGTCAAGACGGACAATGTGGCTACGGACTATTTTCAGATACAGAAGAAGTTAATGCCTAAACAAGCTCGATGACATATGTTTTTGGCTGAGTTTGACTTTGCCTTGGAGTACAAGGTTGGAAAGACCAATACAACCACAACAACTATGCCTTCATCCCAAAACAATTGGGGTCGACGATATGAACCAAAAAAGAAAATCATTCTAAGTCTTTCACATGAATTCTTCTCCTACAATCATTTCTATCTAATGTCATGTCCTCTGTGAGGTTCAAAGCATTCATATCATTTCCTATCATCTCCATCCATGTCTTCCTAGGCCTACCCTGACCTTTTTTAACTAATATATTTTTTCATTTCTCCATCCTTCTAACTGGAGCATCATTAGGCCTTTGTCGAATATGTCCAAACCACCGTAAACGATTCTCTCTCATCTTATTTTCATTGGATGAAACACCTACCTTCTTACGTATCTCCTCGTTTCGAATCTTATCTTTTATTGCATTTCCACACATCCATCTCAGCATACGCATCTCAGCTACAGTCATTTTTTGAATATGATGTCTCTTGGCAGCCTAACATTCCGTACCATATAGTAAAGTGGGCCTAATAGTTGTCCTATAAAATTTTTCCTTTAACCGCAATGGCATTCTACGATCACACAACACTCCAGTTGCACTTTTCCATTTCATCCACCCAACCTTTATCCTATGATTTACATCTCCATCAATTTCTCCATACTTTTGAATGATGAATCCCAAATATTTGAAATAATCATTCACCGGTATTTCTTGCTCACCAAGATTCACTACACTCCCATCACTACTTCGTTGCTTACTAAACCGACATTCCATATATTCAGTCTTACTCTTACTTAACTTAAAACCTCTAGCTTCCAATGTCTGTCTCCATAATTCTAACTTAGCATTAACCCCAGCTCTAGACTCATCAATCAAAACAATATCATCAGCAAACAACATACACCACGGTACATTTTCTTGAATTGATCTCGTAAGCTCATCCATCACTATCGCAAATAGAAAAGGGCTTAAAGCAGATCCTTGATGTAACCCAACCGTTATAGGAAAATTAGTTGTCACCCCTCCACAAGTGCGGACATTGGTTACTACTCCTTCATACATATCTTTAATTATACTAATGTACTTGAGAGAAACACCTTTCTTCATCATTGGCTACCATAGAACATCCCTAGGTACTCTATCGTATGCCTTATCCAAATCAATAAAAACCATATGCAAATCTTTGTTCCTCTCTCTATTTCTCTCAATAAGTTGTCTAAAAAGATGCATAGCTTCCATAGTTGATCTTCTATGCATAAAACCAAATTGATTCTCCGATATCATGACAACCTTCCTCAACCTAGACTCAATCACCCTCTCCCAAAGTTTCATAGTATGACTCATGAGTTTTATACTACGATAGTTTGTGCAATCTTGTATATCACCCTTATTCTTATATAGAGGCACCAAAGTACTCTTCCTCAACTCATTAGGCATCTTATTTGTCCGCCAAATCTTGTTAAAAAGATTTGTCAACCATTCTAAACCTTTCTCTCCCAAGCATTTCCAAGCCTCGATAGGTATACCATCTGGGCCAACTGCCCTTCTTGATTTCATTTTCTTCAAAGCCTCTGTAATTTCTTTCTTTTAAATCTTGCGCATGAAGTCACGATTCATCTCATGAAAAAAAATGGAGAAGTCTCCAAGATCTTGAGCATGACTTTCATTAAATAGCTTATCAAAATACTCTTTCCATCTCTCCTTAATCTCCTCATCTTTGACTAAAACCCTTTGCGTTTCATCTTTGATACATCTAACCATACCCAGATCCCTCGATTTTCTATCTCTCATCTTTGCAAACCTATAAATATCCTTTTCGTCCTCTTTGGTATCCAACTTGTCATAAACCTCCTTATATACCTTATCCCTCGCGTTTCAAACTACTTTTTTAGCTTCCTTCTTTGCTATCATATAGTTCTCGAAATTCTCATTATCATGACTCCTAGATTTATATAACACTCTCTTTTAACCTTAATAGCTAATTTGACATCCTCGTTCTACCACGATGTATCCTTACCTAGCGGTGCACCACCTTTAGACTCACCCAATACCTCCTTAGCCACATTTCTCATGCCACCCGCTATCTTATTTCACATTGTTTTAAAGTAACGATTACAAAAAACCGATCAAGTTTTTGGCACCGTTGCCTGGGAACGACGATTATACTCTGTTAATTCTAATTTTGTAATTTGTTGATATCTGCTTAGTTAGTTAGATTAACTGCATTTTATTTTTCTAGTCAATAGGATTAGTAGTAAACATAGGATCAACGTAGTAAGTACATATAGGATTCACGGTTATTTCTCTAGGATTCACAATTTTTTATCCTTCTGGCACGCCTAGACAGGTGAGTCCTAGATAACATAGTTTGAATTCCTATTTTTATACTTAAGTATATTTAGAATAGATTTAATTTTGTAGTTGAATTTTTCTTTAAGCATGTTTAGCGTAGTTTAATTGCATTTAGTTTTAATTCTTGTTTTTGTTTGTTGTATACTGTTTTCGTTTCATTTCCATAGTTAGAGCGCTAGTAGTTTAGGTTAGGTCACACACATCTGAACTTAGTTCCAGTGTATGCAAGGGCACAGGAATTTGGGTGTCCCACTCCAACTGTTCGTTGAGGATCCAGAGAGAATGATACGTTCTTCTCGGAATCGATCCGAAATGGGGGACCTAGAACCTGAAGCTCCAATGCGCTCTCTCAGAGAGTACTTACCTATGGAGTACACCCAAGCGCCATGCAATCGTAGACCAGCTATTGGGGTGCCTCATTACGAGATTAAGGCCAGTGTAATACAGATGCTCCCATCTTTCTATGACCTTAGTCACGAAGATCCCTACCAGCATTTGGATGAGTTTCTCAAAATTTGTTCAACCATAAAAATTCAAAATTTTGAAGATGACTTGCTGAAGTTGACCCTCTTTCCTTTCTCGTTAAAAGATAAAGCCAAATATTGGCTAAAATCCTTAGACACCATTGTTATAGGGTCATGGGATCAGTTACAACAAGAGTTCCTAAAGAAATACTTCCTTATAGGTCGTACCGACCAATTTCAGTGAGCCATAACCAGTTTCTCAGAACTGGATGACGAGCAATTCCATGAGACCTAGGAGAGGATGAAGGATCTCCTCAGAAAATGTCCTCACCACCAGGTGCCTAGATGGCAGCTGGTGCAATGCTTTTACGATGGATTGTCTGATAGAAATCATCAGATGATTGACGCTTCTTGCAGGGGGACATTCATGTTGAAAAGCGAGGATGAGGCTTGGCATTTGTTTGATACTCTTGTCAAGAATTCATTACACCATGCCTCCACCTCGCACATTGAGAAAGTCACACCCAATGGATTAAAGCAGGCTGGTGTTCTTGAAGTTGGGTCCACTATCGAGTTGCAAAGCAAGGTAGACATGATCTCTCAGAAGCTGAACCAACTCCTCTCGGGACCACCGCAACCCCAATCATATCCAGTGTGCGCATTGTGTGTCAGTCTGACGCATGTTGTTACTGAGTGCCCTTTGGCAACTAAGTACTCTGAATTTGTGTAGAAGCAAGTTCAGGCTGCTCAGGGTTATGTCAGGCCCCTGAACAACCCATTTTCATCCACATACAACCCGGGGTGGCATAATTACCCTAATTTTTTGTGGAAGAGTCCTCAGACTTCCACCCAGAGCCTTCCCTCACCGCCCACTCGGCCACCTCCATTCACTTAGACTTTTCAAAGGTTGAGCTTTTCTCAAGCCACTCATTATCCTCCCTAGTCTTCACAAGAGTCTGCCCCACAGACTTCGTTCGAGGAGAGGCTTCTCCAAGCATTCCAGAAAGTGAAAACCTCTAATCAAAATGCTTTTGAGAAGTGCAGTCAGATCCTGAGTTCATATACTCAATCCATAACGAAACTAGAATCACAAATGGGATAGTTAGCGGAGGCGCTAAGTAGGAGGCCTGAGGGTAGCTTATCGAGCTAGGCTATTACAAACCCTAAGGGCAAGGAGTTGAACTCTAGTGGCCTGTACATGACAGATTCACTGCAATAGACCAAAGCTGTGATGGCTCTTAGGAGCGGACGTGAGCATCACGTCGAGAGCAGTTCAAGGACAAAAGATCCAGAACCGATTAGATCACCCCTTGCGGCTCAGTCCTTGCCCCCAATTCAGATTCAGGATAGAGGTGAGCCTCCTCACAAAGAGGAGGACCCCCCGATGTATATTCCCAAGTCACCCTATCCAAAAGCGTTAGAGTCTCCCCTTGGCAAAGAAAAGCAAGGCACGAAGGTCCAGGACATGCTTGAGATCTTCAAACATGTACAGATCAACCTATTGTTGCTTGATGCCATCCAGCAGGTGTCGGCTTATGCCAAATTCCTGAAGGAACTTTGTACCCAGAAGAAGAAATCTAGAGGAAAAGTTCCCACCAAGGTCTATCTCACTGAGCATGTGAGTTCGATGTTGCAGCACCAGACCCCGACAAAGCTCAAGGACCTTGGAGCCCCAATCATTTCGTGCACCATAGGAAACATCCAGATAAAACGTGCTCTGCTCGATCTTGGAGCAAGCATGAACATCCTGCATGGATACTTCTATGACTCATTTGGGCTAGGAGAAATGAAATTGACCCTTATTACGCTTCAGCTAGCCAATCGACCAGTCAAGGTGCTGAGAGGTATCTTGAAAGACATGCTAGTGAAAGTAGATGATTTTTATTTTCTGGTCGATTTCATCATTCTCGACATGGAGGGAATTGACAGCCAGCACCAGACTCCAATTATTCTTGGCAGACCCTTTTTAGTGACTGCCAATGCGTGCATTAATTGCAGAACTGGAGCCATGGATCTGTTGTTTGGCAATCGAAAGGTTAGGTTGAACATTTTCAATGCCATGATGGGTCCAATGGGAGATGCAGAGTGCTTTCATGTAGATATTGTTCAAAAGTTAGTGGAAGCACATCCCGAGATATACATGGCAGATGACTCTCTAGACTTGTATTGTACAGTAGAAGATAGTTCTAGGGATACTGTAGATGTGTCTTCGGTATTTTTAGGTGCCCGTTTTTGGAAAGCACATGTTGAGCCTCTCCCACTGCTTGCTGAGACCCCAGCGAGGTCGTCGATAAAGTCTCCCCCGTAACTTGAGTTGAAACCCTTACCGGATTCACTCAAGTATGCATATTTGGGAAACGATGAGACTCTGCCTGTGATAATCTTCTCGCAGCTCACTGAGGAGCAGGAGCGTAGATTGATCAACATATTGCGAGAACACAAGGTAGCGATTGGCTGGGGGGTAGCAGATTTGAGAGGGATAGACCCTTCATTTTGCATGAACAGGATTCATTGTGATGAAGAATCCAAACCGGTGCATGATATGCAGAGAAGGCTAAATCCCAACATGAGAGAAGTGGTGAAGAACGAAGTGGTTAAGTGGTTGGATGCGGGAATCATTTACCCCATTTATGATAGCCAGTGGATCAGCCTGATTCAGGTCGTGCCTAAGAAATCGGGACTCACTATTGTAGAAAACAAGAAGAGGGAGAGCATCCCGATGAGGACCACCACAGGGTGGCGAGTCTGTATTGACTACAAGAAGTTGAATGTTGCGACCCGAAAGGACCACTTCTTGTTGTCATTCATTGATCAGATCTTAGAGCAGCTCGCTGGACAGAGCTACTATTGCCTTTTAGATGGTTATTCAGGATATAATCAAGTAGTTGTCCACCCTGATGACCAGAAGAATACTACATTTACTTGTCCGTATGGCACCTTCGCATTTAGGTGTATGCTGTTTGGGCTCTGCAATGCTCTGGTAACTTTTTAGAGGTGCATTATTGCTATCTTCTCTGACTTGGTGGACGATGTCATGAAAGTTTTCATGGGCGATTTCTCTGTTTATGAATCTTCATTTGAGGAATGTCTCCATAAACTTACTCGAGTACTGAGTAAGTGTATGGAGACAAACCTAGTGTTGAGTTGGGATAAGAGCCACTTCATGGTCCAAGAGGGGATAGTGCTCGGACACATTGTGTCCAAAAGAGGGATAGAAGTCGATCGAGCGAAGGTGGAGTCAATTTCTCGATTGACTCCGCTCACTACTGTTAGACAGGTGTGTTCATTCTTAGGGCATGCTGGATTTTACAGGCGGTTCATCAAAGATTTTAGCAAAATCTCTCGATCGCTCTGCTCTTTATTAGCAAAGGATCAACCCTTTGAGATACTCAAAGAGGCCTTAACCACTGTGCCCATCCTAAGATCTCTGGATTGGATGCTTCCTTTTGAGATCATGTGTGATGCTTCTGATTATGCGATGGGGGCCATTTTAGGGCAAAGGATTGATAAGAAGCCCTATGTGATCTACTATGCGAGCAGAACTCTGGCCGATGCTCAGATGAACTACACTATGATAGAGAAAGAACTGCTCGCAGTAGTGTTCACATTGGACAAGTTTAGGTCCTATCTTCTCAGTTCAAAAGTGGTTGTCTATTCTAATCACACTGCATTGAAGTACCTTCTTAGCAAGAAAGACACCAAACTGAGGCTCATCCGATGGGTCCTACTACTACAAAAGTTTGATATCGAGATTTGAGATAAGAAGGGAAGCGAGAACATAGTAGCAGACCATCTCTCAAGACTGATCGTGGATTCCACTCAGGATCAAAGGCCGATCAATGATTCCTTTCCCGATGAGCAAATTATGGTCGTCGGAATATCACATTTGCCCTGGTTCGCAGATATTGTGAACTATTTGGTTTCGGGACATATACCTGCACATTGGACTAAGAATGAGCGAGAGCAATTCTTAGCACAAGTCAGGCAATATTATTGGGACGAACCAGAGTTATTCAGATATTGTGCGGACCAGATCATTAGGAGGTGTGTCCCGGAGGAAGAGTATGAGTCCATTCTGAGTTTTTGTCATTCGCTAGCCTGTGGAGGGCACTTTAGTAGCAGGAAGACAACTACAAAAGTTTTGCAGTTTGGATTTTTTTGGCCCACACTCCACAGAGATGCTCATGAATACTGCAAAAAGTGTATCCGTTGTCAGCAGACATGGAACATGTCCAAGAGGGACATGATGCCCTTGCTCTCGATCTTAATTATTGAGATTTTTGATGTTTGGGGCATAGATTTTATGGGCCCATTCCCACCATCGTTCGACAATGTGTATATTTTAGTGGCAGTCGATTACGTGTACAAATGGGTCGAGGTCGTGGCAACCAAGACCAACGATCATAGCGTTGTGCTTAAGTTCATTAAGCATAATATTTTCAGTCGATTTGGTGTGCCACACGCGATGATAAGTGATGGTGGAAAACATTTTAGGAACGTACAGGTAGCTTCTCTTCTCAGAAAATACTCTGTCAATCATAGGTTCACCACTCCTCATCATCCGCAGACCAGTGGACAGGTCGAGGTTTCTAATAGGGGAATCAAGCGGACAATCCGCCCGGACCTCAAGGATTGGTCCCAGAATTTAGATGATGCTCCTTGGGCATACTGGACTGTGTTAAAAACCCCTATTGGAATGTCCCCATACCGTCTGGTTTTTGAAAAAGCATGTCACCTCCCTATAGAATTGGAACACAGGGCATACTGGGCAATTAAAAAGCTTAACTTTGATATGACCTAGGCTGGCAAAGAGAGAGCACTGCAGCTCACTGAACTAGAAGAGCTCAGGAATGATGCATATAATAATGCCAAGTTGTATAAAGCTCGCACTAAGGCCTTTCATGATAAACATATTATCAGAAAAGTGTTTGAGCCAGAGCAGAAGGTGTGGTTGTTTAATTCTCGCTTGCAGTTATTCCCAGGTAAGTTGAAATCATGATGGGATGGGCCTTACACTGTGAAAGAAGTGTTTCCGCATGGGGTAGTGACTCTAGTCGACCCACCCACCAATTGCACGTTCAAGGTTAATGGGCAAAGACTGAAGCCCTACATTTTAATTGTCTTACAGGCTAGTGAGCGCGAGGTCTAGGATCTCACAAATAACTAGGGTCCGAGCGAAAAAATGTATTTTATGTACATAGTAGAATTAGGATTTTCAGTTCAGCATTTATTTTTGTTATTTGATTTCTGATAAGCTTACATTTGATTTAAATCATGTTGGCTTATTTGATCGTTAAGTACGAGTATAGATTACTGGATTTAGGACATGGCCTTGAGAACAAACAATTGATTAGGTCAACTGAAAACTGAGCATCGGCATATGCCTAGTGGTGGAGCATGATCCAGTCAAGAATCAACTCAAGAGGCCCCGCATATCAGGTTGTATCTATCAGTTCTCCTGTCGTGATTTCAAGTTCTTTCAGTGTGCATCTACATTGCATTTTTATATCTCTGCATGCCACTAGGGACAGTGTCATTTAAGCATGGAGGGAGGGGGGGTCAGTAGATACACACTATTTCCTTTATTTATCCTGTTTTAGTAGCTAAAACTCATAAATTAGGTGTTTCAGATTTTTTTTTTAGCATATATGGATGTTTTTGACATAATCTGACATGTTAAAAAATTTTAAAAGCCCCATGAGGAAAATTTTTTCTGAACAAAGCTAAAAAGAGAGTATTTATGTGAAGTTCAAAGAAAATACTGTATTTGAATGTAAAAAGATAATTTTGAATCACAAAGTATAAGTATGCACAGTTTGAAATAAACTACTAAGTAAATGAAAAATATAAAGAAAAAGCTCAAGCTCAAAAGAAAAGAGCTTGCGTAAGGTTGTTTGGATAATTTCACAATCCCGAGTAAGGTGAGTTTAGACACTAGTTAAAGCATTTGAATTCCACCCGAAAAGGAGAGTGAAAACTTCATGAGTCTTGGAATCTGAGACCAGACACAAGTTAAAGTGTCTGAATCTCATGTCAAAAGGATAAATAAAGGAAGTCACTTTTGTGCCTAGTTAACACCCTCGACATACAGATAGTGGTATAAGAAGACATTAACATTGCACAAGGCACAAAAGCAGACCACACGCAAGCTATCGAATGAAAAGAAAAGAAAAGAATTGAAAAATTATTAAAATTAAAAATCCAATAAAAAAGAAAATGAGAGCTTGAATAAAAATAAAAAAAAAAGTCATTATTTAGAAGTAGAATGAAAGACTGTGCAGAAAAAGATACAAGTGATGAAAAATGAACAATAGCATGACAATATACGATCTTCTGAGAAACAATCATAGATAAATGCATTTTTTAGAAAAGTGAAAGAAAGATTTTTATCGTGGAGGCATAAAAATTTTAATCATGTTCTGAGAATGAAAACTACATGAAATGTTTGCTACAATTGATTTATGGAATTGCTTAGTATTTTAGAAGAAAATTTTGAATTTTTGCATGGCTTCTGATGTTTGTGGGTAGCATCTCTGCAAACCCTCACGAGACCTTGATCGTCCACTAGGGTAACCCAGGGGTTCAAAAAGGGCTTTTAGCGTGATTCCTACGAAAGTGAGTTAGTTGTTTAATGAAAAGTTTGCATTTTATTCGGGTAGTCCATATCTTCATTGCAAGGGTAGGGTATATTGCTAGGGACTAGCAATTATTCTAGCATGGGGGTATTTGATGATGCATTAATTATTCATAAATATAATATGTTTTTTTTCATAAATACATCATTTATAGGTTTAGAACTCACACTTAGATGCATTTAGATGTCATTGAGCTATGGTTCGAATTTTATTCGAATCAGACTTAAAACGGGAGAGATGTCACATTTTTAGTGAAATAGGTCAGACCTCATGGCGAAATGGGTCAAAAACAGATCCAATTGGACCATCTGGGCCCTGGATCAATACCAAATATCCAATATCCAACCCAATTCACCCCATTTACATTTTTTAGAAAACATTTGATAAAAAAAACCCTCAGATTAGGCGCCTAGCAATTAAGAATTTTTTAATCTCTCTTTTGGAAATACC